>NC_071428.1:1403735-1765463 GCF_017976375.1 Cuculus canorus
CCCGTCGGTCCCAAACCGGGGGGCTCCCGCAAACTTCGTTTTCCCCACAACATCGGTCCCAAACCAGGGGCTTCCCCAAAGGTCGTCTTCCTCAACCCGTTTGTCCCAAACCAGGGGCTCTGGTGGTGTAGCCGGGGCCTCTCCTGAGCCTCGTCCTCCCCACCTTGTTGGTCCCAAATCAGGGGCTCCCCTAAACCTCATCCTCTCCACCCATCGGTTCCAAACCAGGGGCTCTCTTGGGATAGTTGAGGCCTCCTCCAAACCTCATTCTTCTCACTTCATCAGTCCCAAACCTAGGGGCTCCCTCATACTTTGTTCTCCCCACATATCGGTCCCAGTTTTAAACTGGGGGCTCTGTTGGTGGAGTCAGAGCCTCCCCCAAACCTTGTCCATCACAAACTAGGGCTACCCTAAACTGCATCCTTCCCACCCCATCGATCCCAAAGTGGGGCTCTGTTGGTGTAGCTGGGGCCTCCCCTAAAACCTCGTTCTCCCAACCTGGTTGCTCCTAAGCTGGGGGTCCCTCAAATTTCATTCTCTCCACCCCTTCGGCCCTAAACTGAGAGGTCCCTCAAATTTTGTTTTCCCTACATATTAGTCCCAAAACAGGATCTGTTGGTGTAGCCAGGGCCTCCCCCAAACCTCATTGGTCCCAAACCAGGCCTCCCCGAAACCTCGTCCTCCAGCACCCCATCAGGCCCAAACTGAGGGGTCGCTCAAACTTTGTTTTTCCTACATATCAGTCCCAAACTGGGGGTTCTGTTCGCATAGCTGGAGCCTCCCCCAAACCTCATCCTCCTCAACCCCACTGGTTCCAAAACAGGATCTCCCTTGAACCTTGTCCTCACCCCACATTGGTTCCAAACTGGGGCTCTGTTGGCATAGTTGGGGCCTCCCCCAAACCTTGTCCTCCTCAACCCCATTGGTTCCAAAACAGGATCTCCCCCAAACCTTGTCCTCTCCCTACATTGGTTCCAAACTGGGGCTCTGTTGGCATAGTTGGGGCTTCCCCCAAACCTCGTCCTACCCACCCTGTTGGTCCCAAACCAGGGACTCTGCCTGCATAACCGAGGCCTCTTCCAAACCTCATCCTTCCCACCTCATCGGTCTGAAACTGAGGGCTTCCCAAACCCTTCTCCTCCCCGCCCTGTGGATCACAAACCGGGGGCTCTGTTGGCATAGCTGGGGGCTCCCCCAAACCTCATCCTCCTACATAGGAGTGACTCCAGAGGGAAACTCACCGATAAGCAGTGCTGGTGCCTCCCCACCTCACAGGAGTCTTTCCGAATGTTCTCCCCTCTGTGGTCCTTTGGAGCCTTTGGCATGTAGTCATTGAGCTTTGTCAGAAGAGGATGGAAATATGGATCCTCTGGATGAACAGATAGGGAAACTGAGGCTGGGATGTGCCGGGACTTGCCTGGTAGCTCCTTCTCAAAGTGTACCTCACCTGAAATTTCCAATAAAATGACCGCTTCATTACGTTTCCGTATCACCTCTTTTTCCGGAGACTCCGCACTTCACGTTCCGTGTAGTCGAGGCTCTCTCCTCCGTACCCAGACGCAGAAGGCGGTGGCGGTGTAGGCCGAGAAGGAGCAGGGGTAAGGGCAGAGCGCGTCCCATTCCTTTGCAGCTTCCCTGAAGAAAAGGTGCTCTAACCTGTAGCTGTGAAGCCTCTTGTTTGCCCTAAGTCCTGTATGAGTGCATCGCTTCCCAGTTGTCTCGGAACAGCCTGGTTTAACGCTGTTTCTCAGGGTGAATCAGCCACAATTTGCCTTGATTGGAGCCACCTTTATTTATTCCATCCCCTTGGAGAATATCCATGGGTTTTGCTCTTGGAAGAGAGGCCAAATGCTCCTGGTGGAAACTGCTTTGAATGGATAAACTCAAGTTATCCTTGCTTATGTGTGGGTCTGGTTGAAGTGTCAAGATAACCAAGATTTGCCGTTAAATGTTGCCTGTGAGCTGTATTGAAATTCCACGATTGAGAACTAAACGATTGACAGCCATGTCCTTTTCCCTTGATGGAGCGTGGGGATTCCCAGTATGGTCTCGGCGAGGCCAGGGCCTGGCTGGAATTTCTATAATAGATCTTTTTCTTGTGGGTTTTTGTTGCCCCTTAAGGAAGAAATGTTGGATTGTGAAAGGAATGAGGCTGGACGGAGCGGAGCGTGGCAGCTGTGGAACAATGCCCGGCCACGGCACAAAGGTCTGGGGCAGCCAAAGCCACGTCCCATTGGAACAGCAGGTTAAGTTACCACGGCCATGCGGGGTTGCTGCTGTCTGGGCCTGTGGTTCTGCTGCCAAATTGGTTTGATGTGACAACTTGTTTGTGCATGAAGCGCTCAGAACTGGAAGAGCCACAGCGGTAGAGAGCAGGAATTATATACAGTGGGGAAGGAACTGCGTGGAGCATGGGAGGGACGGCTGCAGCGCCCAGGAGGCTTTGTCTTGGGTGAGGTCCAGGCTCTTCCTTAAACCTGGGTGTCATGGGCACCTCGGGTGCTCCCGGTGACTGGACAGGAACCCAGGTCGTGTCCTGATGGAAACCTTGGCATGGTGTGGCTGGAAAACACTGGGTTTAGGTTGCTGTGAGGCACGAGTGGCCCAAAGAGTGAACTTTGGAGGCTTTGTGAGAGCTGTGTTTGAAACATCACTGCACAGGAGGGCTGGATGCCGATGGAGCAGGTGCCTGGCACTTGGGTTTCCCTGCTTCCAGGCTTTGGGAAGAGGCTCCCAGGTTCTTGCCAGGCTCTTTGCTAACACGGCTTCTGAGCTTCCTCTGCTCTGCGCTCCGGGTCTCATTTCATGCTGCCCTGTTGGTGTTGGGAAGCGAGGTTTTGGATTGTATCCTGTGAGTCAGATTTTCCCTGCTTGGGTTTCCACAATGAGTTGTTAAACCCTTTACCCCAAGCGCTTCTCTGCTCCTGATGGCTCCCGCCTGGACACAGGTGAGGTTTCATTCGGCACTTTCTGCCCTGGCAACGGTGGAGAAACCCTGAGTGGCACCAGGTCTGTGGTGTTGGGGCACATGGCAGCGGTGGAGAAACCCTGAGTGGCACCAGGGCTTTGTGGTATGGGGGCACACGGCAGCAGCGGAGAAACCCTGAGTGGTGTTGGTGGCCTCTGCGGCGTGGAGGCAATGCAGCAGTGTCCGGTTGGCCCTCTGAGGCTTCCAAGAACAGGATGGGGCCACTACAGTTCTGCTGGCTGCCTCACCCACACGAGATCAGGTCTCAGTGCTGCTGTTTGTGTTCGATTTCTAACAGCCCATTCTCTCTTCTCTCCGCCCTACGCAGAGCTCTGCCTTGTAAATACTGTTATTTGTATATACTGTAAATGATGACATCGGTGGGCACGAACCGCGCCCGGGGCAGCTGGGAGCAGACACAGACACAGAGCCAGACACAGCACAAGCAGCGGCCGCAGGTAAGGGACAGCGTCCGTGGAAACCGTTTAGCTTGGAGGTGGAGACCTGGCACTAACGGCAGGGCTTGGCCTAACAAACATCCGGCAGGGTAACAGGTAACAGGGCGGTTTTTGCATCGGTGCCTCTGAGCAGGAGCTGGGGCTGAGATTTGCCTTCGCTTCTATCTGAACGTTCCCCGTTCCCTTTAAGGAATGCGTATGGCTGAGGAGCCGCCGGCGGCGGATCCTGGTGTTCTGATGGTGGCATCTGCCCCAGGATGGACAGAGCTTAGGGACTGCTGCAAGGCCAGACAGCAGTTCCTCCCTTCTTCCAGACTCCCCCAACTCACTCCTCTTCCATCTGACCTTTTCCTCTTCAAAGATTTTCTCTCTCTGAGCCCCATTTGCACCTCCTCCTCACATCCGTTCGTTCCCAGAGATTTCAGGGAAGCAGCACAGCTTTTGGAGAGAGGTTTTTGGCAATGCACCGTACTAACCATGCTCCCTCTATACATTCCATTTCTTTAGGCCACTGCAGAACAGATCCGACTTGCACAGATGATTTCGGACCACAACGACGCTGACTTTGAGGAGAAAGTGAAACAAGTGAGTGTAGGAAGTGAGAGTGAGCCTGGATGGCAAGATGGAATCGATGTTGAGAGTACAGGGAGCGCTGGGGGCAGGGCGGGAAGGCCACAGCTGTCTTCTCCTGGAATTTCCTTGGGCTGGCTCTTCCCCAGAACACAGGGAATGGTGTTATCCTGAGGAAAGGAGCTTGTAGGTTGGATTGTGGTGAAACTGATAACTCAGAAATTCTCAACCTTGGTTACTTCTCATCAAGGAGGCAAAATTATGCTGAAGAGGCTGGGGAGCATCCCAGACCTTGACACATCTTTGTAGGATTACTGATCTGGGATTCGGCTTCCCTCAGTTTGCAGATGGCATCAAACTGTGTGGGAGTGTGGATCTACTAGAGAGCAGGAAGGCTTTGTGGAGGGATCTGGAGAGGCTGGACCCATGGGTTGGAGGGTAGGAAGGCTCTGCAGAGGGATCTGACCAGACTGGAGTGATTCCCATGGCGATGGGGTTCAATCAGGCCAAGTGCTGGATGCGGCACTTGGGTCACAACAACCCCACGCAATGCTCCAGGCTTGGGGAAGAGCAGCTAGAGAGCTGCCTGGTGGAAAAGTCCCTGGGGGTGCTGGTTGACTGCGGGCAAACATGTGCCAATAGTGGCCCAGGTGGCCAAGAAGGCCATCAGCATCCTGGCTTGGATCAGCCATGGGGTGGCCAACAGCAGCACGGATGGGATTGTGCCCCTGCAGTCATTGCTGATGAAGCCGCACCTCAAATCCTGGGTTCAGTTCTGGGCCCCTCACTCCAAGAAAGACTTGACGGTCTGGAGCATGTCCGGAGAAGCGAATGGGGCTGAGAAGGGTCAGGAGAACAGGGGTTGTGGGAGCAGCTGAGGGCTGTTTAGCCTGGAGAAGAGAAGGCTGAGGGGAGACCTCGTCACTCTCTGCAGCTCCAAGAAAGGAGGTTGTAGCGAGGTGGGTGCTGGGCTCTGCTCCCAAGGAACAAGTGATGGGATGAGAGGAAATGGCCTCAAGTTGTGCCGGTGCAGGTTTAGATTGGATATCGGGAAAAATTCCTTTACTGAGTGGTTAAGCCCTGGCAGAGGCTCCCCAGAGCAGTGGTGGAGTCCCCATCCCTGGAGGGGTTCAAAAACCATGTGGTCATGGCACCTGGAGACATGGTTTAGTGGGCACAGTGAGGCTGGGCTGATGGTTGGATTGGATGAACTTAGAGATGTTTTCCAACCTTAACAATTCTATAAGTCTATGATTCCTTGTCTCCTGTGAGATCCATAGAGACTTCGGTGCTGCCTTGGTTTGGAACATGCTAATCACAGTGTTGTCTTCCCTACAGCTGATTGACATCACCGGCAAGAACCAGGATGAGTGCGTGATTGCTCTGCATGACTGCAACGGCGATGTCAACCGAGCCATCAACGTGCTGCTGGAGGGCAATCCGGACACGGTAGGATTTGGTCCTGTAAGTCGGTTAGGCCTCATCCATTGTCGCTGTGTGTTTGAAGGCAAATGGATAACGAGAGCCACAACAACTGGCTGCTTCCACAAGTGGCCTGTTACCCGTGGTTATGTCCTGGCTTCTTAACAGCCCTCCCTGAGGACTTGCAAAGAGCATGAGAAGGCCCTAAGGAATAGAGGGCAAAACTCAACACCTCATTCACTCCCTGTTCCTTATGAATCTGAGTGCTTCGGCAGCAGAATGGTGGCATCTGTAGCAACTTTCCCGCTGCTCTGGGTGTGGAGTAGCTTATCTTTTCCCATGAGGGCTGAGTGGCCTGTGTTAAAGGTCAGGAATGTGTCAGCTGTCAGTCCCTTCTGTTAGAATTGTGCAGTTTTGTGTCTCTGATCCTAAACATACACATCTTGGCGATCGCCGCCCGCCTGTGTGTGTTTCTGAGGGTCACTGCTGTCTGGTTTCTGTGGAGTCAGGCTCAACTGCTTTGCCTCATGAAGGCGCCTTCCATCTGTGCGTGGGATGTCCTTCATGTTGTGGCAGCGACAAATTACAGCCCAGTAAAACGTCTGTGAAGATCCTGGAATTGTAGGGTGGTTTGGGTTGGAAGGGACCTCAAAGCCCATCCAGTTCCACCCCCTGCCATGGGCAGGAACACCTCCCAATGGTTTTGGTTGCTCCAAGCCCCATCCAACCTGGCCTTGAACCCCTCCAGGGATGGGGCAGCCACCACTGCTCTGGGCAACCTGGGCCAGGGCCTCCCCACCCTCACAGGAAAACATTTCTCTCGAAGATCTCATCTTAATCACCCATCTTTCAGCTGAAAACAGTTCTCCCTTATCCTGTCTAAAACAGCCACCTGTAGTAAATGACAGGATGGATTTTGTTCCGCTAAACAGGGTAAAGTTATCCACGTTTTGAACTTGTGTAAGATTTCTGCCCATTCTACTAAGAGATTTAGTGCAGAAATAGAAGAACTCCTCTCCTGTCACTTAAAACTTCACGCCAGGCAGATGTAAGAAAACTTTCCTTAAGGAAGACGCTGTAGGCTGATAGCTCTCCTTAAGAAAATTGGGCTGGAAATCATGTTTATACTCTTGTTCTCTTCTCTCTTTAAATGTGTCGTTGCACCTTGCATCAAATGAAAATTTCCCTTCTCTCTTTTCTGCAAACCTTCAGCATTCCTGGGAAATGGTTGGGAAGAAGAAGGGTGTCTCAGGACAGAAGGAGAGCGGACAGACAGAACCCAGTGAAGAAAGCAAAGAAAACCGGGAGAGGGATCGGGATTTCAGCAGACGACGTGGAGGGCCACCGAGGCGGGGGCGTGGTGCCAGCCGTGGACGAGAGTGTATGAACCTGCCCTTTGATATCACCCCTAACTGCTTTGTGCTGCTCGGTAAAGCTCCTCTGGCAGGCGCTTCCCTGAGGAAGAGCGTCCCCGCGTGTGTGGCGATCCATTTGGTGCTTCTTTGTCCAAGATGATCCTTGAGTAATGCCCTCAAGAGCTTGTGGGAGCATTTGGCAGCATTGCTCTTCCGCACTTAGGTGTTTGAGGTCTTGTGTCTTCCCTAGAGCAGAATGAGTCTTTAAATTGCCTTTGCATCCTTCTGTCTTTCAGTTCGGGGCCAGGAGAATGGACTGGATGGTGGGAAGACTGGCGGATCTACTGGAAGAGGCACGGAAAGAGGGAGACGGGGACGTGGCCGAGGCCGAGGTATGCATGGGGTTGGAGGTCAGAGGGAGTGGGAGGAGGAGAACCTCATCAGCGTATCAGTCTCCTCTGTGAGGTTTGAAAGCTGCTCTAATGGGTGGGATTGACAAACAGAAAACATGTACGTTATTTTCGGTTCCTAGAATCGTAGAATCATTAAGGTTAGAAAAGACCTTTAAGCTCGTCCAGTGCAACCATCAACATAACCCCACCGTGCCCACTCAACCATGTCCGGAAGGGCCACATCTACACATGTTTTGAATCCCTCCAGGGATGGAGACTCCACCACTGCCCTGGGCAGCCTCTGCCAGTGCTTCACTGCTCTTTCAGTAAAGGAATCTTTCATAATATCCAATCTCTACCTCCACTGGCGCAGCTTGAGGCCATCCACTTGCACTTAGTGCTTGCATGTTGCTTCCCCATCCTAAGAAGGCTAGAAACTGTCTGGTTCTTCCATCCGTGGAGTTGAAAAAAAGTAGGGATTTTATTATGAAGAGGTGGGAAGTTAAAAAAAATCTAAGGCAATGATATGGCAGGTGGACCAGCTGCTCGTTAGGAACAGAGTGCGGATCATAGAATCGTGGAATAGTTTGGGTCAGACGGGACCCCCAAAGCCCATCCAGTTCCACTGGGACACCTCCCAGTGGATCAGGAGCTCCAAACCCCATCCAACCTGGTCTTGAACACCTCCAGGGATGGGGCAGCCATGGCTTCTCTGGGTGACCTGGGCCAGGGCCTCCCCACCCTCATTGTGAAGAATTTTTTCCTAACCTGTATTCTAAATCTTCTCCCTTCCAATTTAAAGCCATTCCCCCTCATCCTGTCACTCCAGGCCCTTGCAGAAAGCCCTTCTCCAGCTTTCCTGGAGCCCCTTTCAGTGCTGGAAGCTGCTCTAACATCTCCCCGGAGCCTTCTCTTCTCCAGGCTGAACAGCCCCAGCTCTCTCAACCTGTCAGAGGATTGTCCTTGCTCTTGCACTGTCTCCAGGCAGCCCCACTGTGCCAGCACGGGGCCTGGATTTTAAGCACTCAATGGCAAAAAGTCATTTTTTCCTCCCAATCCGTGGTTCTCAGGAATTGCTGAGGACACACACTGCAGAAATTGGAACCTGGGGTCCAGTACTTGGGGCTCATTCCACAGCTGGAAACCTAGAACTGGGCAGCACCAATTAAGCAGCCAGCCAGCTGAGGTCATTGCCATACATCCAAAGACGCTGCTGGAAATCCAAGCAGCTTGGGAAGATCCTCCCTGCTTTCATAATCAGAGCATCAGTGCTCCATGCATTGTTTGTGTTTTTCCTGGCCATGCGGAACTGCAAGGCGCTCAGCCAGGTGTGTCTGGGTATTTTACAGGTGGCGCTGGAAGGCGAGGGGGACGGTTTTCTGCCCAGGGCATGGGGTAAGTGTTCCTACTACAAACCACAACACAAACACAACTCTCTGTGCATCAACGGCATGGTATGCGTCAGTCATTTGTGTTCCCATTTTGCCTTTTTTTGTTAATTAAGCCCAAACTGCACCATACGAATTTGACTTTGTAACAACTGGTGCAGCCGCAGTGTCTCTGCTGAGAGCGCTCTCTTTTACGGCTGAGCTGCATGGTCTGAATAACACCAGTTACCTTTAAAATCATAGAATCCTGGAATGGTTTGGGTTGGAAGGGACCTTAAAGATTATCCAGTCCTACCCCCAGCCATGGGCAGGGACATCTCCAGCTGGATCAGGAGCTCCAAGCCCCATCCAACGTGGCCTTGAACCCCTCCAGGGATGGGGCAGCCACCACTACTCTGGGCAACCTGTTCCAGGGCCTCCCCACCCTCATCGTGAATAATTCCTTCCTAATAATGTCTAATCTAAATCTTTCCCCTTCTAATTTAAAGCCATTCCCTCTTGTCCTATCACTCCAGGCCCTTGTAAACAAGTTCATCCCCAGCTCTCCTGAAGCCCCTTTCAGTACTGGAAGCTGCTCTAAAGTCTCCCCGGAGCCTTCTCCTCTCCAGGCTGAACAACCACAACTCTCGCAACCTGTCAAATGCCTTGGGAGAGGGACTAAAAATTTCCGTCCTTGTATTTCTGACAGAACTTTCAACCCTGCTGATTATGCTGAGCCGGCCAGCACAGATGAGAACTACGGGAATAGCAACAACACCGCGTGGAACAACACCGGCAGCTTCGAGCCAGATGACGGCACAAGTAAGCTGTCTTCCTACACCACATTCACTGTCTTGTGTTTAGACGTGGGTAGGGCTTGCGTCCATCCCATTACACTGAGGAACATTTGGGTCTTTGGCTTGGGGATGGAGGAATGGGCTTTTGGGTGTTGAATATCAGTGACCTTGTTTCTTCATGCTCGGAGGTGCCTTTGCATCCAGTAGGAAACTGAGAGCTGGATGATTGGTCTGTTGTGAGCAGAGGCACAGGAACAGTCTCTTCTGTTTCTTTTCCAGTAGAAACCACACTGCCTCTTTGGGAAAGACATTTTTTGTGAACCGTAGTGTGATAAACACACACAAGTTCTCCTAATATTTGGTGCATCCTCTAGGGAATTTCTTGGAGCTCGGATCTTTTGCTCCTGATATTGGTTTGGGTCTCATTCTCTTTCCTGCTCAGCCTGCTGTAGGATGGGACCTTGTTGCAGGATGCTGGCTGAGCAGGAATCTTCACGGCTTCCCTGTCAGAAGCAAACTTTTCTCCATGGGGAGATTTGTGAACACTGAGCGACCCCTCCATGTGCTCTCCCATTGGGAAAATAGTCCCTTGGGTTTGTTTGGAGTGTTCTCCCTGTGTAGGACACAGGTGAGATCAGGTTTTGCAGTGTGGGAACTGATGAGAGGTGCAAGGGCCGATCCTTGATCTATTTGAGGGGGTTTGAGCGTCATTGGGGATTTTAAGGAGTGATCTTGCACCACCGTGGAGTCAAACTGGTTTTCCATCAGGTAAATTCTACATCAGGGTTTTGGGAAGCATTCAGAGCCATGTTAACATTAGGCCGCTTCCGTGTTTGTTGTATTTGCTGAAGGGCAGACAGCTTTGGAAAGAGAGAAGGAAGGGAAGCACTGTCAGCAGTGGCTTTCACCGTGCTCTGTTAGCGTAGGGGATTGGGGTTGTGTTTTGGGTTCTTTTGGGGTTGTTTTTTCAGACGAGAAGAGCTACTTGGAAAAGAATAAGCATGGTTTTGTAAAACACGAGCATATCTTGTTGCCAGTGGAGAAACAGAGTTTTAAATCCTGGAGGGAGCAGTGTAGGCATGCAGGAGGAGTAGTGGGTTTGCTGTCTCTGGAGGGAAAAGGGATGGGAGCCGATGAGTACTGGGTGCTGTAAGCTGATCCGTCTGGTCTGAGGGAGGTCTTCTTGGGAGGGTTCAGTGCTGGTGTTCTGTGGAGTTATGGAAGAAGATGGGATGGACTGTGGCTAGGGGGCATCAAAGAGGTTCCTGGAACACGCTCGAGTGCTCCATCGCAGCTGTACAGTTCATCCTGCAACTGCACTGCTCGCCTGCGTCCTGCGTGGTTGCTCTGTTTCCGTTGTTGTAGCCGCAGGCATCTCTCAGTCCGCAGTATCCACAGGTACGACGTGGCTGGCGTGCGTGGGGCAGCGAAACGCCTTCGCGTCTTTCAGTCACAATTTCACTGCTTGTCTTTTTGTTTTATTTCAGGACTTGATTTCATTGGGGGTGAGGGGTCAAATTATCCCCGAAAATTTGACACTGCTCCTGGTACGATACATCCAGGTGCACTGACTGCCCCGGATCCTTTTACTTTATAGCTTTTTTTTTTAAACAAACCTGGAATATCTGTGGATATGTCATTCTTCTTTCTCTTCATTTGTTCATTTTAATGACTATTTGCCGTTTGTTTGGACTGCGCTTTACTAATGCTGACCCCTTGAATGTCGATTGGCAGAGGTTAACCTAAATCCTTGTGGATTCTGTCAATTTGAGTTTCCACTGCTGCTTCTCAGTACTCAGAGCAGCTCCGTGTCTGCAGCGCTGGCGACAGAGCATCCCACCCGAGGGGAGGAAGCGTCCCGCGCCTTAGTCCTACTCTGCCTGTCTCCCACCCACAAAGCCGTGACTTGCCCTCGGCCCAGGGCTGTTCCCTTGGCCTCCCCGCTCTGTTTCTGCTGCTGCGAGGGCACTTGGCCTGGCTCAGCTGCCTCTGTGCTTTCCTTCTGCTTGCGGCTGCCTCTGGGTGAGCTGTGCGCTTGCTGACACCTTTGGTTGTGCGCTTGCTGCTCCTCAATACCTGTGCAGACCTGCCCTGCAGTCGAAGATGATGGTGGAGTTGGGGAGGAGTGGGATGCTCGGTGGCAAAGCCGCTCAGTGCCTAGCCACATCGCTTCCTGCTCTTAGACCTTTATACCTTACAAAGCCACGAGATGATCCAGTTTGCCTCACACATACTGAATCCCTTCAGTGCCTGTAGTCAGGCCGTTGACCAGCATCTCCTCCATCCTCCCTTCTGGAGGAACTTCTCACTTTGGTTTTGGAGGTCAGGAAGGAGGAGGAGGCCAGCAGGAGCAGGGAAGTCATCCTTCGCCTGTGCTTGACACTGGTGAGGCCACACTTTAAATCCTGGGTTCAGCTCTGACCCCTCACTCCAAGAAAGACCTTGAGGATCTGGAGCACGTCTGGAGAAGGAGACAGAGCCAGGGATGGATTTGGAGCCCAGGGGCTGTGGGAGCATCTGAGGGCCCTAGGGCTGTTTAGTGTGGAGAAGAGGAGGCTGAGGGAAGACCTCATCACTCTCTGCAGCTTCTGGAAAGGAGATTATTGTGAAGAGGTGGGTGCTAGGCTCTGCTCCTAAGGAACAAGCGCTGGGATGAGAGGAGATGGCCTCAAGTTGCACCAGGGGAGGCTGGGATTGGATATTGGGAAAGATTCCTTCACTGAAAGGGCTCTCAGGCACTGGCAGAGTCTGTGCAGGGCAGCGGTGGAGTCCCCATCCCTGGAGGGGTTTAAAAGCCAGGTGGATGAGGTGCTCAGAGATGGTTCAGTAGTGGACAGGGATGGTTGGATTTAATGATCTCAAAGGTCTTTTCCAACCAAATGATTCTATGATTCTATTCCATGAGGAGTGTTGAGGCTGTGGAGTCTCTCGCAGGGGTCTGGAGGCAGATGTTCTCGGAGCTTCTCTTGCTTTGGAATATCCCACAGTTTTCACCTCTGAGTTAATCCTTAACTCCCACATGGCGTTAGAAGTGTTAGGGTGTTGCTTGTATGGCAGCTCTCCCCTTTGGAAGAGCTCGATGGACAGTAATCTGTTCTGGTCTTTAAAGCAATCTCAACACCTTGTGCTTGATAGGAAGCTTTCTGGAAGTTATACATTGCAGGGCTTTGGTTTTCCACCTCTCTCTTCATGCACAAGGAGCACAAGCGGTGCTGAGTAGGTACCTGACACGCGAGCAGCAGGCTTGCTGGGAAAGCCACATCTGCGGCTGCTCTCCATCTGAAGGAATTCCTTCTGATTTTTGTGCTACTTTGCTTCTCTTCTTTTTTACCTTGAGCAAGCAGGACTGAGAGAGCCCTGTGCCGTGTTCCTACTTATTGCAGCATCTCCCCTATCCACCTAGGCACCTCCAGCTCCTGCCTCCCCAGGTTCTGTGCTGTAAAAGCCTTTCAGCTGATGTCAACTTGTTCCGTCCCTGCGAGCATCTCCAGGATCAACCTTGTCAGCTCCTTTACCTTTTGTTGACGTGGTGTACGTGGGCCACAAAGAGTCATAGAATCATGGGATGGTTTGAGTTGGAAGGGACTGTAAAGCCCATTCAGCTCCACCCCCTGCTATGAGCAAGGACACCTCTCGCTGCATCAGGGGGCTTCAAGCCCCGTCCAACCTGGCCTTGAACCCCTCCAGGGATGGGGCAGCCACCACTTCTCTGGGCAGCCTGGCCAGGGCCTCCCCGCCCTTGTATCATCACACCCTCAATCATGTGAATGGTTTGGTTTGGAAAGGACGTGAAAGATAATCCCGTTCCAAGAAGCTGTGCAAAATGGCTGTGTTTACGCTGTTTTGGGGATGGGGGGATGCTCCCACTCTCCTCCCATACCAAGTTTTAAGTTGTCTGATAGATTTGGAAGTCACCATATAAAATTCCAACTCCAGAGGTTGAACAATGCTGGAAGTGAAGGACAGAACAAGTTGGAGATGTGGCCAGGCAATGCTTTTATTTCCTGCAAAATTTTGCTCTGTTCCAAACTGTGCTGTGCTGGTTCACGGCTGGAATCCCCTGCTTTTATCCCTGACATTTTAAGCCACTCCCTTCGAGCTTATTGCTGCGCTTAGTCTAAGAAACTGCCTGGATTGCTTCATCCTTTCAGTTTTCCTTCCTGATTCGCATTTCCCTGTATCCAGGAGTTCCTGGTACACTGAGGGTTCAATACCTGGCGGGGGGGCGGGTGGAGATGAACCATGTGAATGGTTCCCTTCTCCTTGGGTTTTGAGGTGTTCCTGGGTAGTGAGGTCCTGCAGAATTGCTGGCAGGAAGCCCCCGAAGGAGATGCTCTGTCCCAGCTGCTGGAATCACTCTGGTTGCTCGTGGACGCGGAAACCTGCAGCTACTGCAATGCGAGGGGGAATCAGGAAAATGGCACGAAGAGGCTGGGGATGATGCTGGGGCTTCCCTGCCAAGCTCAGCTTCCCTATTTGGTGTTGGGGCACGTGCGTTTTCCCTGCTGCCAACCCAGCGATCGCGTTCTTCTGGCCTGAGCCAGGCTGAGGCCATCCCATCACGATTCCTCACCCATGGGTCAAGGTCGACTGCCTTAACTTGTCTGGTTGGCAAATAGAATCGGGGTCAACTGCTTTAACTTGTCCGTTTGGCAAACTGAAATCCTCTCAGCTGCTTGCAAAGCTCCCCAGCGCTTCCCTGGCTCCTGGAGATGGAGCTTTGATGCGCGTGTAACGTCTCTCCTTGTTGTTATATTTGTAGGCGCGTGGAGGGCAGCGACAGAAGAATGGGGCACGGAGGACTGGAATGAAGATGTAGGTACTCTCTAAACCCCTCTCCTCCATGTGTCTCCTTGCACACAGCCACGAGAGGAGCGCAAAGCCTGTCCTCCCCAAACCACGGGCACAGCCCAAGCCAGGCTCCCAATTCCAGGAGCTACAATGGATACGCAGACATTGCTGCTTGTAAAGCACGTTTGTAGTTGGAGCTGTCAGAGGAGCCCCAGGCAGGAAGAGATTTCTTGGGGCATCCCATCTGGTGATCTCCCTTCCTGCTGCTGCGTGGTCTAATTCTCTTATAAACTGGTCTGACTCCAGTGAAGGTTCTGGCTCCACTGCTCCAGAGTGACAATTTGGGAAGGTTTGCCTCAGATCCACACTGCGGAGGAGACAGCTGTGGTTTCATGTATTGACGGCCTCTGCTGGTCCCTGTGATTTGGGCTGCACAGGAGCTCTCGGCTTTACGCCCTTCCTAGTTCCGTGGTGTCTCACTGCATTTTGTTCTCTACCTGGTGCCTCCTTCGGTGGAGAACAACCACTGATATTACCGGCTTTTAGTGTCTCTGCGTCGGTTTGGTCTGGGATGGGCTTCAGCCCTTCGATCCTCTGAACCTAGGGAGAACTTGCTCACAGATAGGAGCAAGGCTGGGCTTTTTTAGTATCGTGATTAGTTTCACATGCTCATTTTTGCTAAGCCTACGGAACAAGGAAAGCTTCTGCTTTCCAGGCACCATCTGAAGGAAGTGCTCCTGCTGCGTTTGGAGACGTGAGCACCTGCTTTGTCTGTTCAGCCAGGTTTCTGCTTGAAGAGGGCCTTTGATAGCCCTGCTGCCTTGAGTGTGTGCTGTGCTCCCAGGAGGGCTGAGCTTGGCTTTCAACCCTTGCAGTTTGGTTGCTGGCAGCTCCTCAGTCCAGAAAAAAAGCTGTTCGTATTCAGAAATGATCCGGGCTAAATCACAGGTGTCATTAAACCTCCCCTTCATTTATTTCTGAGCAACGTTATTGTCCGTTTCATAGGTGAAGTAGATCTGTTGGTCAGAGGTGGTTTAGTAGTGGACAGGTACAGTTGGACTCAATGATCTCAAACCAAACAATTCTGTGATTCTGTGTCTCTGGTTGGATCATCCCAGTGAGGCCAAGATCGCTGGAAGCTTTAACAATGGGTTCTTTTTAGTTTGTCCTCCGTGCAGTGGGGTTTGCAGATCAGCATGGCATCCCCTCAGCTTAGAGCCACCTCTCTAAGACCCCAGCAGCCCAGGTGGATTCATGGGCTGTGGAAACTTGTAGGAGGATTGGAGTCTTTTTATTCCACTGGCAGGCAAGTTGTGCACTTTCCTGAGAATGAAAGAGAAGCTGGTTCTGATGGGAGCCAAACGTTACAGAAGTTTTAAGGCTAAACGCTTGAATTTCTTGAATCTTTTTTTGGGCTTTACATGGAGTCGTGAGACACTGTTCTCACTTTTGGATCCTTTTTTCTCTTTCAGCTGTCTGAGACAAAGATCTTCACCGCCTCCAACGTGTCCTCAGTGCCTCTGCCTGCCGAGAACGTGACAATCACAGCTGGACAGAGGTGATGGCCCATGGTGATGCTGTTTACATGGGAAAAGTGGCACACAAGTCCCAGAGCAGTTTGCCATCTCAGACTGAACCCAAAGTGCAGCAGATCTGAATAAGTTGAGATGGGAAAGTTGGCTTAGGAGTTATGGGTCCCAGTCCTGGATTAGTTTTACTGGGCTCTGCTGCTGGTTCTTCAGATCTGGGGGCGTTTTGCTGTGTGAAGTTAATGGAAGATGCTTTAAAATAGGTGGCCATGCGGGTTCTTGCTTGATCTCCTTTTGAGATTGCCACTGGCAGTTATGAGTTAATGGTCTGCAGATTAATTCAATTTGTAGAGTAAAAACTATGAATGGTGAGGCTGGAGGTAGGATCCTGCTGGAATAACGTGCAGGGTGACAGTGCTCATGTTAACCACCGTGGGTTATCTTCCTTCCTTACCCAGAATTGATCTGGCGGTCCTGCTAGGAAAGACGCCCTCTTCTATGGAGAATGAGTCAACGAACCTGGAGTCATCCCAGGCTCCTTCCCTGGCCCAGCCGCTGGTGTTCAGCAATTCCAAGCAGAGCGCTATCTCCCAGCCGGCCTCTGGGAACTCCTTCTCTCACCACAGCATGGTAAGGAGATCCCGGTCTCCGGCAGCGGGCGGGTTTTGGTGGGCACTGGTGACCCTGGCGTTCCCTGGCTGCCTTTGGGCAGTTTGGGAAATGCAGCTCAGAAACCTGTTTGCTGCTTGTGGACGGCAGAGTCCTCTGCTTGAATGATTCGCCAGACTGCTCTCAATAGAGGCACAAAGTCCCTCACTTAATTAGAAATAACTAGGGATAATTCCTCCTCCGTGGCCCCTGTCAGACTTGCAACACGAGCTGCATTCCTGCTTGGAGGAGAGGGAAGGCTTCTGCAGCCCAGGGCTTGCAAATTGGAGAAGTGGAATTGCTTGGGAGTTTGGTGTAGGATGAAATGCTGGCGCCTGCTGACAGTGGAGGGGAGGAGAAACTGAATCTGCATCAGAGATCTGCGCAGGCCTGGGCAGAGGCTTTGTGGTGGAAATTGTGCACTTTGTGGTTCAGGAATGGTTTTCAAAACCCCTTTAATGGTGAAGCCAGGATCCTCCTGATGAGGTCTCTTCTAGTGCAACTGAACTGGATGGGCTGTTAGGTGTCTTCCAACCCAAACCATCCCATGATTCTGTGGTCACCTGGCTTCCCGGCTGGGAATCAAACACCTTGAGCAGGATGGAGGTTGCATCCGCTGCTGGCTGGGCCATGGGACAGTGCTGGCCAGAAGCAGAGGGATGGGACAGCCCAGCACCAACCACAGTGTTGCCTGTGACCCCACATCATGCCGGATCCTGCACGTGTGGTCTGGGCCAAACCATTCCATGATTGTATGATTTTATCCCAGCTGAAGCCAGCAGACCCTCCATGGCTCCGTAAAATACCATGGATTGGGCAACAGATACTGCACTGCACTTACGTGTGACGTGTGGTAAAGGTTGAGAGATGCATGAATGCTTCGTGCCAGCATGTCTGCATCTGGAGCTCCAAGGTGTTGTGCTTAGGCACCCAGTGAGAAGCGGCAGAGTACAGTGTGCTCGGGCTCACGTTAGGAGATGTTTGTGTCCTCTGAGCTGAGTTCCAAGTCAAGGGAGACACTGACTTTATTATTTCCTTGCTGAAATTGCAGGTGAGCATGCTGGGGAAAGGGTTCGGAGATGTCAGCGAGGCCAAAGGCAGCAGTACCACGGGCTCGCAGTTCCTGGAGCAGTTCAAGACGGCCCAGGCTCTGGCTCAGCTGGCGGCTCAGCACACTCAGCCTGCTGGGAGCACCACTGCTTCTTCCTGGGACATGGGATCCACCACGCAGACCTCGGCTCTTGTGCAGTATGGTAAGGATAAGCACCTTGGCTGCCCAAAGCAGAGCATGTTCTTCCAGAGCTGTGGAAACGCGCTGCAGCAGCAGGTGCTGGGTCCTTTACTGAGAGAGCGGTGAAGCCGTGGCAGAGGCTGCCCAGCACAGTGGTGGAGTCCCCATCCCTGGAGGGGTTCAAAACCAGTGTGGCCATGGCACTTCAGGACATGGTTTGATTGGCACAATGGGTTTAGGCTGATGGTTGGACTGGATGAGCTTCGAGGTCTTTTCCAACCTTAACAATTTAATGGTTCTAAGCGGCAGTGGAAAGCCAGACCACCATTCGTAACCAAGCCAGCTGTGCTGGAGGAATTAAAAGAACTATGGGTGCAATCTTGTGACAGTAAAATGCAACAGTGCATGTGAGTCCTTCCCTGTTCTGTTTACGCTTGGAGCAGACAAATTCATCTGCCTCTTGGTCATTCCAGCAGCTTCAGGGCTGGGGATGTGGTATTCTTGAGGCCATTGCAGTGTGTAGAACCCCTTCCTGGGGTAAAGCTGTACCAGAGAAGGGGTCTGGAAGCAGGCACCTCTGAAGTATGGTTCCGGAATGCCAACGCTTGTCAGTCTCCTTCCTGCTGACTTGATGTTATCTCTTAAAGGAATGTGATTCCAGTGGCTGTTAAATGCCAAGAAGTAACCCAACCTCTGAGCTGGCGTGAGGGAATAAACGGTGATTAAGAGAGGCTCCTGCTTCTCAGATGAGCTGCCTAGCCCCACTATGGGCAAGAACCAGCACTGTTTCTTTCAGCTCGCGTGTTGTGTTTCATTCTATAGGAATATGGCTCTGGTTCAAATCGAAGCTGCAGAAAAATCGAGCCCTGTCCTAGTAACGCGCAGTGTTGGCAGCTCCTCATCTTTGCAGACAAGGAGCCACAGAGGAGAGTCAGAGAGAATAGGAGCTGCTTTTTAATAAGCTACCGTGAGGCTGAGGCGAAGGAGGAGGGCAGTGTGGTTGTGCAGAGGCAGCCCCGGCTGTGGTGTTGCTGGAGGACACTGGTATGTGCAGGGGAAAGAGCAGGTGATGAAATGGAGCAGATCATCTTGAGGGCCATCACACAGCACACACAGGACAACCAAGTGATCAGGCCCAGTCAGCAGGGGTTTATGAAAGTCAGGTCCTGCCAGAATGACATGATCTACGACAAGGTTTCCTGCTTTAGTGGATGAGGGAGAGGCTGTGGATGTCGTGTACCTGGATTTCAGAAAAGCCTTGGACACCGTTTCTCACAGAATCCTGCTTGAGAAACCAGCTGACCATGGCCTGGACAGGCAAACTCTTTACTGGGTACAAAACTGGATGGACGAGCCCAGAGTGGTGGTGAATGGAGACAAATCCATGATCTAGAACGAAGGGATTGAGTGCTCCCTCAGTCAGTTTGGACACGACACCAAGCTGGGCAGGAGTGTGGATCTGCTGGAGGGCAGGAAGGCTCTGCAGAGGGACCTGGACAGGCTGGATCTATGGTCGAGGCCAGTGGGATGAGGTTCAACACCGCTCAGTGCTGGGTCCTGCACTTGAGCCACAACAACCCTAGGCAACCCTCCAGGCTTCGGGAAGAGCAGCTGGAAAACTGCCTAACGGAAATGGCCCTGGGGGTGCTGGTCAACAGTGTCTGAGCATGAGCCGGTAGTGGCCCGGGTGGCCAAGAAGGCCACCAGCATTGTGGCCTATATCAGCCATGGGATGGCCAGCAGGAGCAGAGACGGGGTCGTACCCCTGCATTTGGCACTGGTGAGGCTGTACCTTGAATCCTGGGTTCAGTTTTGGACCTCTCACTCCAAGAAAGACCTTGAGGGGCTGGAGCGCGTCTGGAGAAGGGAATGGAGTTGAGAAGGGTCTGAAGTCCAGAGTTTATGAGAAGTAGCTGAGGGCCCTGAGGCTGCTTGATCTGGAGGAAGCTGAGGGGAGACCTCATTGCTCTCTGCAGCTTCTGGAAAGGAGGTTGGAGCAAGGTGGGTGCTGGACTCTGCTCCCAAGGAACAAGCTGGAACGAGAGGAGATGGCCTCAAGTTGCACTGGGACAGGTTTAGATTGGATACTGGGAACACTTTCTTCCCTGAAAGGGTTCTTGGGCACTGTAACTACCAGAGCAGTGGTGGAGTCCCCATCTCTGGTGGGATTTAAAAGCTGGATGCTGATAGATGGTTCAGAAGTGGACAGGAACGGTTGGATTTGATGATCTCAAACGTCTTTTCCAACCAAATGAATCTATGATGCTAAGGGCTTAAAAGGCTTGGCGCTGGTGGTGGCAGTGTAGGGCTGGGAGTGGATATGCTGGGGTTCTCTGCTCTCCAATTCCAGGAAGAGTCACAGTGGGAAAGGGTTTTGTTGATGCTAAGACTTGTCCAAACTCAATTTTCTTTTAAGGAAACAAATCCCTTTAACTCCACTCTTGTCTTCCCGGTAGATCTCAAGAACCCAACAGACTCTTCCGTGCACAGTCCCTTCGCCAAGCGTCAGGCCTTCACGTCAACTTCCACCATGATAGAAGTGTTCATGCAAGAGAAACAGCCTGTGGTGACTGCTTCCACCACCGTGCCGGCTCCCTCTTCCTCGCCGCTGCCCAGCAAAGCCAACCCTGTTCCCCAGATGTCCCCTGGTTCCTCAGACAACCAGTCCTCTAGCCCTCAGCCAGCACAGCAGAAGCTGAAGCAGCAGAAGAAGAAAGCATCGTTAACATCAAAGGTGAGGGTTGGTGCAGGGGAAGGAGGCATTGTATTGCGTTAGAGCTGTGGAAAAGTCCGTTTGGGCTGGAGAGGGAAAGACTGGGCTCAGTCTCCCTGCAGCGAGCAGGGTGGTGATGGAGAAAAGCCTGCCTGCCTGACTTGAGTGGCGTAATTCCAAGGATGCAAGCCTGTAGCTACTGTCATGTGCTGGGAAATGTGGATCCTGAAGTCGTTCTCTGTGCTGATCCCAGGGAGCGATTGACCCGTTCTCTTCTTCCTCCTTTGCAGATTCCTGCGCTGGCAGTGGAAATGCCCGGCTCAGCTGATATCTCAGGGCTAAACCTGCAGTTTGGGGCGTTACAGTTTGGTTCAGAGCCTGTTCTCGCCGAGTATGAATCGACGCCCACAACGAGCGCCGCTGCCAGCCAGTCTCAGAGCAGCCTGTACACCAGCACGGCCAGGTGAGGGGTGGGCATGAGGCGAGGAATGATTAATCCGTAGAGTTATGGAATGGGTTGGGTTGGAAGGGACCTCAAAGCCCATCCAGTCCCACCCCTGCCGTGGACAGAAACACCTACCACTGGATTGGGGGCTCCAAGCACCATCCAACCTGGCCTTGAACCCCTCCAGGGATGGGGCAGCCACCACTGCTCTGGACAACCTGGGACAGGGCCTTCCCAACCTCACAGGAAACAATTTCTTCCTAAATCCAAGCAGGCAGCTTTGGGAGAGCCCATGGTCCCATGGGCTTTAGTTACGCTGCATACGAGTAGACCCTTTCTGACTGTGCCGTGGTCACAAAGGGGGGACAACGTATGCAACAGCAAAGCAGAAGTTGCCGGCAGACTTGTTCAGGCAGCTCTGACTGCTTGGCCTGCGGTGCTCACACACAAAGCAGGAGTTTCCTGCTGCTGGAAATGGGAGGGGAGTCCCCAGCACAGCTGCTCCGTGTCCCTGCTGAAAGGATTCTGGGAGCTTTGTCCCTGGCAAACCGGGGTGCAGAGAAGTCACTTTACCTACGGTGACGATGCCATGCTGGAGCAAAGCGTTCCTGCCTCAGTGGGGCTGACCCTCGGGGTCTGGTCAGTCCGTTGGGCTCCAAGGCCTGAGTGATGGCAGTGGCAGCTCACGCAGTGTCACCTGGAGCCCAGCAGTGCATGAGGTGAGGATGGGTGCCAGCAGCCTCCTGTGCCGGGGCCGGCCCGGGACTGGGTGCATTCCTTGGCTTGGTTTAGAGTCATAGAATCATGGAATGCGTTGGGTTGGAAGGGACCTTAAAGATGATCCAGTTCCAACTCCCCTGCCATGGGCAGGGATACCTTCCACTGGCTCAGGGGCTCCAAGACCCATCCAATCTGGCCTTCAACACCTTCAGAGATGGGGCAGCCAACACTTCTCTGAACAGCCTGGGCCAGGGCCTCACAGGAAAACATTTCTTCCTAAGATCTCATGTGAATCTCCTCTCTTCCAGCTTAAAACTGTTCCCCCTCGTGCTATCCCTGCACTCCCCAGTTAGGAGCCCCTCCCCAGCTCTCCTGAATGCTTGGCTGCACTGTGTGGTGTGTTTATGCTGATGCTTGAGGCTCACTCTTTTGAAGATTTGCAACAAAGAGCCTGCAGTCGGGTCAGAACCTTTACAGAAGGGATATTCTGGAGTTAAAAATAAACCCCTTTCCTTTTTTCCCCTTTGTAGTGAATCTTCATCCACAATTTCGTCCAATCAAAGCCAGGAGTCTGGTTACCAGAGCGGCACAATACAGACAGCAACGTTTACCTCCCAGAACAGCGCTCAGGGACCACTGTACGAACAGAGATCCACCCAGACAAGGCGATACCCAAATTCAATCTCCTCCTCGCCCCAGAAAGATCTGACCCAGGCCAAGGTAGGAAAAGAGCTTTGCGGGTTAATGAGTCTTTCTGCCATCTTTCAGTCTCACCACATGTCTTGTGGGCTCTGAGAGCTTTGCTCTGGCTGCTACTGGATCCTGTAGTCATTTCACTTACCCGGAGCTGGGCCAGCCAGGTTAACTGCGGTTGAATTGATTGCAGGCCCTGTGTCGTGTCACGCAGAATTACCCGCTGCTGGGTTGGCGTTCAGGCTAGAGGTTTAGTTTTGTCTTAAGAATTCAATTTGTGCGTGCTGCACTCAAGTTCAGCAACATCGGTTTTGGCTAATGCACTTGGGGTGAGGATGTTGGGGTGAGGTGATGGATAGAGTGTGAAGAGTGCAGTGATGAGCTTAGGGTTCCTGCTGGCACTGAGCTGGTGGATCTGGGGCCCTCTCCGGTGCAGTGTTGGTAGCACCTGTTATGTGACCAAGGAGGGAGTGCGGGATCGCTGGATCTGCCTCTGGAAATGAGCCGTGTCATGCTCAGTACTGTTTTTCTCTTCCTCCTCAGAATGGTTTCAGTTCTGTACAACCCACGCCATTACAAACCACGCAGGCCGTTGAAGGTAAGAGTCTGTCAGCACGGAGTGGCCCAAGTCTTTTGTACTGCTCGTATGCTTTGCTTTGAATGAAGAGATTTCTCTGCTAACAGCAAGTCCTCTCCCTGCTGGGATGATTGCTGCCGCTCAGATTATTTCCTTGCCTGAAAGTGTTCCCCTTCCTGATGATGTATCCATGAGATCCACAGAGAAGGGTCACACTCTCACCAGTCGTAGAATCTTAGAATCCTGGAATGGTTTGAGTTGGAAGGGAGCTCAAAGCCCATCCAGTTCTACCTCCTGCCATGGGCAGGGACACCTCCCACTGGATCAGGGGCTCCAAACCCTATCCAAGCTGGCCTTGAACGCCTCCAAGTGGGGGCACCCTGGCTTCTCTGGGCAGCAGTGCTTCCCCTCCCTCAATGTGAAGAGTTCCTTCCTAATGTCCAATCTAAATCTGCCCCCTTCCAGTTTAAAGCCATTCTCCCTCATCCTGTCACTTCCGGCCCTTGTAAAAAGTGCCTTCCCAGCTTTCCTGGAGCTGCTTTCTCTACTGGAAGCTGCTTTAAGGTCTCCCTGGAGCCTTCTTTTCTCCAGGCTGAAAAGCCCCAACTCTCCCAGCCTGTCCTCATAGCAGGGGTGCTCCAGCCCTCAGATCATCTCCATGGCCTCCTCTGGACCCATTCTAACAGTTCCATATCAATTTTATATTGTGGACTCCAGAGCTGGACACAGGACTCCATGTAGTGTCTCACCAGAGTGGAGCAGAGGGGCAGATTCACCTCCCTCGCCCTGCTGGCCACGCTTCTTTTGATGCAGCCCAGGACTCGGTTGTCCTTCTGGGTCACAAGTGCACGTTGGTGGCTCATGTTGAGCTTCTCATCCCCCAGGAAATGGAAAGCCCTGGATCTCCCTGCTCTTCCAGCTGAGCCTTTGCTGATCTGCGTGACTGAAGTGCCCTTCTGGAGCTGCCAATAGCTGTCCCTAACCCAAAGCTATTCTTTGCAGGTGCTACAGGCCCCACAGTGAAATCCGATTCCCCTTCTGCTCCCAGTATCGCGCCTCTCAATGATGGGGTATCGGCGTCGTCCTTGCTGACGACCGCCAGCCAACACTCAACAGCTCTGAGCAGCCTGAGCCACAGCGAGGAGCTCCCCAGCACGACCGCCGCTCAGCTCAGCAGGTGAGCCAGCGCAGTGGGTGGATACCTAGGGAAGCAGAATGGGAAGCAGGGATCTATAGGAGACACCAAAGTGTGTCTTATGCGGTGGGGAAGGTTGAGATGACTCCTCCCATCTGAGTAGACTGGGAATGGGATCTGGCGTGATGCCCCCAATGGTGACTCTCGCACCTTGGCTTGACAACCTTTTCTTCCTCCTTCCGCAGTACGTTACCGACGCAGCAGAACAGCCTGTCCTCATCCACATCCTCTGGGAGAACGTCAACTTCAACTCTTCTGGTGAGTCTGGGCGTGCTCTGCTGCTGCGCATTCCCATTCCTCCTTGGCTTGGAGAGGGCGGCTGCTGGGGGGCTCCCAGCCTCAGTGCACACCTGACGGGGGCTTCCAGTGTGGCCAGAGCTGCCGGTTGTGCCGACGGAGTTTAGATGTTGTGTGGAGAGAGGACAGAGGATTATGTCGGAACGGTGTACACCTCTGACTAGAGGTTTTTGACGTCCTGCCAGTTCCAGACATAACAGCAGCAGCATTCGGGCCTTTAGTAGCTCTTGGAAGTGCTGTAGAATCACAGCCAGATGTCAGAGCAAACTGATGGCTGATGGGGTGGCACTGTTAAAAGATGGAATCGTAGGGTCAGGGAATGCTTTGGGCTGGAAGAGATCTTAAAAATCGCCAAGTTCCACCCCCGGCCATGGGCAGGGACACCTCCCACTGCATCAAGGGGCTCTGAGCCCCATCCAACCTGGCCTTGAACAACTCGAGGGATGGGGCAGCCACCACTTCTCTGAGCAACCTGGGCCAGGGCCTCCCCATCCTTACAGGAAAACATTTCTCATCTGAATCTCCCCTCTTTCACATGAAAGCCATTCTCCCTCATCCTCTCCCTGCCCTCCCTGATCCAGAGCCCCTCCCCAGCTTTCCTGGAGCCCCTTTCATTACTGGAAGCTGCTCTAAGGTCTCTTCAGAGCCCTCTCTTCTCCAGGCTCAACAACCCCAGCTCTCTCTACTGCAGCTCTCTCTACGCTGCTGGAGCTCCTGCAGTGCAGAGTGTCTGCATATTGGCTTCTGCAGCAGAATAAATCTCCCTGCCGCAGACGTGGTGCGCGGCCCTGGTTCTCCCTGCAGATGGACATGTTGGGACACAGCCGCATGAGAGGCTTGGGAGCATTAGGGGATGGCTGCTATCAGGAATTTGGACTTAAGCCTGATGCAAAGCCGGTTTCTTTGTAGCTTGCAGCAGCCCAGTTCACTGCAGGCCTTCAGGAACGTTTGGGTGCAGAGACACAGTATTATCCGTAGACAGCGTCCTGCGGTGTTTCTGCACTCAGTTCCACCAGCCCAGTCCCCAAACTGAAAGCTGGAACTCTTGACCTGGACCAGAAATAGTGTGACCAGTGGCAGCAGGGAAGTGATTATGTCCCTGTACTTGACACTGGTGAGGCCACACCTTGAATCCTGGGTTCACTTTTAGGCCCCTCACTCCAAGAAAGACCTTGAGGGGCTGGAGCGCATCCGGAGAAGGAAACAGAGCTGGGACTGGGTCTGGAGGCCAGGGGTTGTGGAAGCGGCTGTGGGAACTGGGATTGTTTAGCCTGGGGAAGAGGAGGCTGAGGGGAAATCTCATCACGCTCTGCAGCTCCTGGGAAAGAGGTTGTAGCGAGGTGGGTGGTGCTGGGCTCTGCTCCCAAGTGACAGGCAATGGGATGAAAGGAAAAGACCTCAAGTTGTGCCAGGGAAGGTTGTGATTATACATCAGGAAAAATTTCCTTCGCTCAAAGGGTTCTCAGGCACTGGCAGAGGCTGCGCAGGGAGGTGGTTGAATCCGTATCCCTGGAGTTGTTTAAAAGCTGGGTAGATTAAATGCTCAGGGGTGGTTCAGTAGTGGACAGGAGTGGTTGCACTTGATCTCAAAAGTCCTTTCCAACCAAACAAATCTACAATTCTATGATTCTGACTTTTTTCCTTCCTTCCTTCATTAGCACACAAGTGTGGAGAGTGAAGCAAGCCTCCATTCTTCTGCTAGCACTTTCTCCACCTCCTCCAGCACGGTATCGGTCGCCCCGCCGGTCGTAAGTGTTTCATCCAGCCTCAGCAGTGTCAGCAGCCTGGGCCTCAGCCTCAGCAGCAACTCCACAGTGACGGCCTCCACTCGCAGCTCCGTTGCTACAACGTCAGGTATTCACGCTGCTAAAGAGGGAGGAGAGTATCGGAGCTCGGGGAGACAGCTTCAGCTATTTGCTTCACTGTGGAACTTCTCCTTTCTCTTCCTTTTTTCAGGAAAAGCCCCTCCCAATCTCCCTCCTGGGGTACCACCATTGTTGCCTAATCCGTACATCATGGCTCCAGGGTTGCTACATGCATATCCGGTGAGTGGGATATGCCGGCTCTTTGCAGTCATGGCATGCCGCAAGATCCCTCCTGGCTCTGTCCACAGCCAGTGGGAGGGATATATGGTAGAGAAACCAGAAACGGTAGCATCATGCTTGATGTGAAGAGTTTGGACCTGCTGTTTCCCATTAAACAGTAGCAGAGGAAATCCATGTGCCCGCAGGGGAAAATGTAACTAGAATCTTGGAATGGTTTAGGTTGGAAAGGGACCTCAAAGCCCACCCAGTTCCAACCCCTGCCGTGGGCAGGGACACCTCCCACTGGTTTTGGTTGCTCCAAGCCCCATCCAACCTGGCCTTGAAGCCCTCCAAGGGTGGGGCAGCCACGGCTTCTCTGGGCAACCTGGGACAGGGCCTCCCCACCCTCACAGCAAAACATTTCTCCCTAAGATCTCATCTTAATCTCCCCTCTTTCAGCTTAAAATCATTCCTCCTTGTCCTGTCTAGGGGCGCCAATCAATAGCCAGCTAAATGAGAGCCAGCAATGGCCCAGGTGGTCAAGTAGGCCAACAGCATCCTGGTTTGGATCAGAAATAGTGTGCCCACCGAGAGCAGGGAACTCATAGAATCATAGAGTCATAGAATCACCAGGTTGGAAAGGACCCACTGGATCATCGAGTCCAACCATTCCTAACACTCCCTTAAACCATGTCCCTCAGCACTTCATCCACCCGTTCCTTAAACACCTCCAGGGAAGGCAACTCGACCACCACCCTGGGCAGATGTTCCAGTGCCCGATGACTCTTTCCATGAAGAATTTTTTTCTGATATCCAGCCTGAACCTCCCCTGGTGGAGCTTGAGGCCATTCCCCCTTGTCCTGTCCTCAGTCCCTTGGGAGAAGAGCCCAGCTCCCTCCTCTCCACAACCTCCTTTCAGGGAGTTGTAGAGAGCAATAAGGTCTCCCCTCAGCCTCCTCTTCTCCAGGCTAAACACCCCCAGCTCTCTCAGCCGCTCCTCGTCAGACTTCTCCAGCCCCTTCACCAGCTTCGTTGCTCTTCTTCATTCTCATCCTTCCCATGCACTCAGTATTGGTGAGGCTGCACCTCGAATCCTGGATTCAGTTTTTTCCCTCACTCCAAGAAAGACCTTGAGGGGCTGGAGCACATCTGGAGAAGGAAACAGAGCTGGGACTAGGTCTGGAGCCCAGGGGTTGTGGAAGCGGCTGAGGGCCCTGGGGCTGTTTATCCTGGAGAAGAGGAGGCTGAGGGGAGAGACCTCATCGCTCTCTGCAGCTCCTGTAAAGGAGGTTGGAGCGAGGTGGGTGCTGGGCTCAGCTCCCGAGTGATAAGACAAGAGGAAATGGCCTCGCAAGTTGTGCCAGGATAGGGTTAGATCGGATACTGGGGAAAACTTCACTGAAAGCGTTTTCAGGCACTGGCAGAGGCTGCCCAGGGCACTGTTGGAGTCTCCATCTCTGTAGGGCTTCAAAAGCCGCGTGGACGAGGTGCTCAGAGATGGTTCAGTAGTCAACAGGGATGGTTGGACTCGATGATCTCAAAGGTCTTTTCCAACCAGACAATTCCATGATTCTGTCATCCCTGTGCTCGCTGATAAAGAGCTCCTCCCCAACTTTCCTGTGGGTCCCCTTTCAGTACTGGAAGGAATTATGGTCACCGCAGAGCAGGTTCTGTCTGCCTGTTCTCTGCACGCTCCCCGGCCTTTGGGGAGCAGCAGCCCTTGGTCAGAGCAGGCCAACGCGGTGTGACAAAGGGTGAGCGATCAGAAGCGTGGTGACTGCCAGAGTCAGGTGGCACGTCACCGCTCTCTTCTGAAGGTGAGGACAGATTTTCGTGTTGGAATGATTGCCAAGTACCTTTGTGTCCTGGAGCAGTAGCACTTGGTGCTCACTCTTAGTTTGAGCAGCTCATATAATCTCTCTCAGTAGCATCAGTCTTGCAGGAGTGAATACCGGCTTCCTGTGCTCAGGTAATTGTGTGGGCTCTGATCACCTGCTTTGGGCTTTATCTCATGTTTATCAGAACATTCCATCTGAAGTTAGGCAAGCGTCTTCAGTCTGTGTCCCTAATGCCCCTTTCTGCTCTTTTTCTAGCCACAAGTGTATGGATACGATGACTTGCAGATGCTTCAGACGAGGTTCCCGTTGGTGAGTGATGTGGACTGGAGTTGTTTTATCTGACAGCGGCACGTGAAGGTGGTGTAGATCCTTGCCGCTGATCCTTGAAAGAGACGGTAGCTAAATACTTCTAGGAGAATGGGGTTTATTTAGCAACAGGATGTGTATCCCTTGTGTTTTGAGGGAAGTTTAAGGGCTGCATACCAGTAGACCTTACCTGGTTCTTCCCATAGCCAGGCGAGGGGGACGGTGCATGCTACAGAACCAGGGCTGGCTGCAGGCTGTGGTCAGCCTCAGTGTGGCCGATTGAATTGCAGCACGCTGACATTTCTAGCAGCTGAAGGCCAGAATTTCCTCTTTTCCACAACAGGTATTGCTTTGCATCTTCAAATGGAGCGCATAAAACTTCTTCTCCTTTTGTTTTAATCCTTCAGGATTACTACAGCATCCCATTCCCTACACCTACCACCCCGCTGACTGGAAGAGACGGCAGCCTGAGCAGCAATCCGTACTCTGGTAGGGAAAAAGACTGCTCTCACCACGTATCCCATCGATGTTTGTGCTGCTGCGTACTGGTTTCTTGTGCTGTTGTCACCTGGACTTATGTCTACCCCAGCCTCCTGCACTGCCCCTACTCCAGAATATGTTTCCCAGCAGCCAAATCCTTGACTTCCCTGGGATCATCCGGTCTTATCGAGGACAGGAAGATGTGGACAATGAGGAGTTGACATGGTAGCTGGAAGGGGAGCGAGTAGGGGCTGAAAGAATCCCTAAGGCATAAAACCAGGGAACTGCTTTTCAGGTTGTGGTGAGGCAGGGGTTAAGCAGCGCTTCTCAGGCGCTTAGAGTGAAAACACAAAGGAACATCAAATCTGGAGAAATTAAGTCTTTTATCATAGAATCATGGAATGCTTTGGGTTGGAAGGGACCTCAAAGCCCGTCCAGTTCCATCCCTGCCATAGGCAGGGACACCTCCCACTGGCTCAGGGGCTCCAAACCCCATCCAACCTGGCCTGGAACCCCTCCAGGGATGGGGCAGCCACAGCTTCTCTGGGCAACCTGGGCCAGGACGTCCCCACCCTTCATTCCTAATGTCTAACCTAAATCTTCCCACTTCCAATTTAAAGCATTCCCCTCATCCTGTCACCCTGTGCCCTTGATAAAAAGTTTCTCCCCAGTTTCCTGGAGCCCCTTTCCGTACTGGAAGCTGCTCTAAGGTCTCCCCAGAGCCTTCTCTTCTCCAGGTCAACAACCACAACTCTCTCAGTCCATCCTCATAGCAGAGGTGCTCCAGCCCTCAGATCATCTTCATGGCCTCTTCTGGACCCATTCCAACAGTTCCATGTCCTTCTTAAGTTTTTTTTATGTATTTTGACAGCCTCATGGAAAAAGAAAATGGGGCAGTTAGGATCATAGAATCATGGTGTGGTTTGGTCTGGAAGGGACCTTAAAAGCCCATCCAGTTCCAACCTCCCTTGCCTTGGGCAGGGACACTTAGGCCCTGGCAGATTCAAACCACATTCCGAGTGGTGGCTGATACCTTGCTTACCTTGGTCGGTGCCGATGGCAGCGGGCAAAACTTGTGCCAAGCTTTCACATACTTTAGGAATGGTTGCGCTTTTTAATTCACTTTTTCCAGCGCCGCTTTTCCTCTGCTTTCTCAAGAGCCTCTTTGTGCAGAAGTCCTTCGCCTGGCACTCTGAGATTGAAATCCCAAGCTCGGAGTGCAGCACTGCTGCATGCGTAATTTGCCAATTAACATCAGTGATAATGAATGTTTGTGGCTGTGCTGCACTCCCGGGCTGGGGAAGCACGGAGAGATTTGCTGGCTCACTGCGTGAGCTCTGAATAGGGAGAGTGTTTGCAGGGAAGAGCCGAGCAGATGCTCGTAAAGAGCAAAGGGAGCTTCCCCGAACCCTGTAGCGAAGCCCTTGCGCCATGACTGGACTGGGAAGGGAGGAAGCGATATTTCCAAGTGCTCTGCTGGCTGCTGGGCCTCTGAACCTGTGTTTGAGTGCTGCCAGCACAGAGGAAGGTGGGAGCCCCACTGGAGATATCAACTCCTCTGGTAGAACAGGGCCTCCAGGCTGCTTCCCCAGCCTCGGCCTGACTCTGGATGGAGCAGAGTTGTGCAAATGCACAGAGGGCTTAGGGAGAGCTCTGGCTTCAGCTTTGCTGCGGTTTTATCCCGTGCCAAGTTGCAGGCCAACATGAGCTGGTGCAGCTCTGTAGCGCAGCTGCTGGGGGCTTCCCCTCTGAAGTTCTGCTTTCCGGAATGAGAAGAGGATTAACAGCTCGGCCTTATCATTGTGCAAGGATGTGAGGGCTCGCTCGATCCTCAGCAGCTGCAGGAGGGGTTTAAGTCATGGTTCAAGTCATGGTTGATGAAATGGCTGGGTCCCCGTTGGGCCAGGATTTTTCTTCAGCCTCCTTTTGTAGAATCACAGGATCCTTTAGGTTGGAAAAACCTTTAAAATCATTCGTTCCAGATGTAAACCAAACACTGCCAACTTCACCACTGAACCGTGTCCCTAAGTGCCACATCCACCCAGCTTTTAACCCCTCCAGGGATGGAGACTACCCCACCACCCTCTGCCAGGGCCTGAGAGCCCTTCTGGTGAAGGAGTGTTTCCTAATATCCAATCTAAACCTCTTGTGGCATAGCTTGAGGCCGTTTCCTCTCATCCTATCACTTGTTCCTTGGGAGCAAAGCTCAATGGTGATGGTGATCTCCTGTATTCCAGGTGACTTAACGAAATTTGGTCGAGGTGATGCCTCTTCCCCTGCTCCTGCAACAACCTTGGCGCAGCCTCAGCAGAGCCAAACACAGACTCACCACACCACGCAGCAGACGTTCCTGAACCCTGCGTTGCCTCCTGGCTACAGTTACACCAGTCTGCCGTACTACACAGGGGTACCGGGGCTCCCCAGCACCTTCCAGTACGGGCCCGCTGTGTTCCCTGTGAGTTTCCAGATGGCAAGGCTTGAGATCGGGGCAGGAGGATGATGCAGCAAAGCCTCTCCTCAACTCTGCTTCTCTCTTTTCTGTAGGTTGCTCCTACCTCTTCCAAGCAGCATGGTGTGAATGTCAGCGTCAATGCATCAGCAACCCCTTTCCAGCAGCCCAGTGGCTATGGCTCACATGGATACAGCACTGGTAAGAGATCCAACGAAGCAGCTTCCTCAGGAGCAGTTGTGGTGGTGGCAAGGCTTGTTCCCAGTCTCGCTGGCACGTGAGGGGCTGCTGCCCCACTGCCTCCAGCAGCGAGGGAAGAAAATGGCCATAGTTCAGCTTGCAGGTCACGTATTCTCCTTGAAAAGGCCCAGACTTATTCCGTGTCCAGGTCTGAGTGGGTTTGTGGAGTACAGAACGTTTCATGCCCTCCTCTGAGACCCACAGTTGGAGGCAGCTGGCCTGGGACTCGCATCAGAGTCGGAGAATGAATCGTGTAATGATTTGGGTTGGAATGGACCTCAAAGCCCATCCAAGTCCCACCTCTGGATCATCTCCCAGTGGCTCAGGGGTTCCGAGCCTCATCCAACCTGGCCTTGAACCCCTCCAGGGATGGGGCAGCCACCGCTGCTCTGGGAAACCTGGGCCAGGGCCTCCCCACCCTCACAGCAAAACATTTCTCCCTAAGATCTCATCTCAATCCTCTTTCAGCTTAAGCTTCAGAGAGATGAAGCTGCTGAATTGTTTGAGTTTGGGTTTTTTTACTGCCTGTGTGTGATTGATAGGACGACATTTATTCCAGATCTGAGCATGGAAGCTTGTTTGACCCCAGCTTTTAGCAGGCGCACTCTCTAGAGACGCGTCCTTGATTTAGAGATGCAACAAGGTCGCAAGCTCCACTTGGTAGTGGGTTTCCCTGGTTGATGTCTGGCTGACTTGGGTCCCTCCTCCAGCCTTTAAATTCCTGTTGTGCCTTTTTTCCATACTTTAGAGCCCTTTCAGATGCAATTTTCTCTTTGCAAAGACACTTCAGCTCTTCACCAGGTTACCCGAATTAACATTCTGAGGAAACAAAACACAGAGTCTTCCAAACCTCTTTCATTTCAACCCTTTTTTCTACGCCTTAAAGCGTTGCTGAGGCTTCCCTCTGTGCCTTTAAAAACAGCCGCCATCACACGTGGGTTGTGTGCTGGTTTTGTCAGTCATTGCAGCCACCATCTCAGCCTACAACTGAGGCCACTTTACCTGAAATTCGCTGTTTTCCAGCCCAGGAACTCTCAGGACATTCTTGCTACTGACCTCTCAGGATGTTCTTTCTACCTCGTCACCCTGGGGGTTTGTTTTCTGCTGCATCACCCCAGGTCTTCCCAGAGTTTCCATTTTCTGGCCTCTTCAGGAATGTGCATTTCTCTGGGTGGCAGCAGGCCCCTACTTTTGTTTCCAGAGGTATTCAGTCACTGCTCGTATCCAGAGCGAAAGAAATTCAGCTCAGACGGGCACTTTGCAGCTTGGCCTTGCCCAGACTCTGCTCCCCAGGACAACGTCTACCTTCAAACCTTCCCTGTCTGCGGAGCCGCCAGAGTTCTGGCCGCTGCCTAATGTTCGTTTGCCTTTTCTTCTCCCCAGGTGTATCTGTGACATCCAGTAATACAGGAGTGCCGGACATCTCGGGCTCCGTCTACTCCAAAACGCAGGTCAGTGTCCGGCAGATGCGCCAGGGAGGCACTGCTTCGCTGGGGAGCGGATGTCCAGCTCTGAACCGGCCTCCCTGGGCAGCAGAGTCTTTTCGTCTCTCAGAGCAGCCCGAAAGGGAGATGGGAAATGGTCAGCCTTTCCCAACTTAGAGCAATTCCAAGCCTGGAAATAGCCATAGGGAGGGAATCTGTCTATTCTCTGCGCTGACTCCCAGGGCTGTGACATGTCGAGCTGGGCTGGGAAGTGCCGCTCGGCTCGCAGGCCTGACCCTGCCGTTGCTGTCTCCTCCTCAGCAATCCTTTGAGAAGCAGGGATTTCACACTGGAACGCCAGCAGCCTCCTTCAACCTGCCTTCGGCACTGGGCAGCGGCGGCCCCATCAACCCTGCGACGGCGGCGGCGTACCCTCCTACCCCCTTCATGCACATCTTGACCCCGCACCAGCAGCCCCATTCGCAGATCCTCCACCACCACCTGCAGCAGGATGGGCAGGTACGGCCCCCCCGAGATCTGGGGGATCCTTAGGGCTCTCGCTTCCCTTTTCCCTCCCTTTCCCTGCAGACACACGCGTCGACACGCACACACACCCGCACATACACGCAGGGCCGATGAGAGGAGGAGGTGAGGAAGGGCTGGGGGGGACTTGGCGCAGCCCCCCGCTGCCGGGCAGTACCAGGTAGGGTCGGGTAGTGCCCTCCATCCGCGCAGCGGGGCCTGGAATTGCCCCCACCTCTCCCTTTTCCTCGGAGTTTGTGGCTCCGCAGGCCAGCAGCGCAGGGGTTCCTCACCACAGCCACTGCCCCGCCCTAGCTCTCAGGTCTAACCATGGATTTCTATTGTCATAGTTTGTCCCTTTATTTTTACATATCCTGGTACTGCAACAGCTTCCATATTTGCAGATGATTCTGTGCTGCCAACGCCAGCAGGAGGACCAGGTAATGAACCTCTCTGATCATGCATTGCACTTACCCTGGGGTCCCCCCTGCCCCTAAGGCCCCCCAGGCTCTCGTAGCCCCCCTTCAGGCTCTCATAGCTGCTGTCCAGGCTCTCGTAGCCCCCCCTCCAGGCTCAAACAGCCCCTGTTGTCCCTCCATGGCCCCGCCAGGCAAGGAGAGGGACCCTCAGTCAGAGCGTGCAGACACACACACCTGCGGGCAGACACAACACGTGCCCTTCCACCGCTTCTCTCCCCTTCTTCCCCTTTTCCCATTCTTTTGCCCTTTTTTCTCCTACTTTCCCCACTTCCCCCTTTATCATCTTGTTTTCCCCCCCTCTTTCGTTTCTCCCCCTCTCGTTCCCCACCATGTTTCCCCACCCCATTTTCCCCCCTCTTGTTCCCCTCTTTGTTTCCCCTCCTCATTTCCCCCTCTCATTTTTCCCCCCTTTTCCCCCCTTTTTCCCCCCTCATTTTCCCCTCCCTCTCGTTTTCCCCCTTCTCATTTTCCCCCTCTCGTTTGCCCCGTTTTCCCCTCTTGTGTTCCCTCCCCTCATTTTCCCCCTTCTCGTTCCCCCCCTTCTCGTTTCCCCCCTTCTCGTTTCCCCCCCTTCTCGTTTCCCCCCCCTTCTCGTTTTCCCCCTTCTCGTTTTCCCCCCTCTCGTTTTCCCCCCTCTCCTTTTCCCCCCTCTCCTTTTCCCCCCTCTCCTTTTCCCCCCTCTCCTTTTCCCCCCTCTCCTTTTCCCCCCTCTCCTTTTCCCCCTCTCCTTTTCCCCCTCTCCTTTTCCCCCCTCTCCTTTTCCCCCCTCTCCTTTTCCCCCCTCTCCTTTTCCCCCCTCTCCTTTTCCCCCCTCTCCTTTTCCCCCCTCTCCTTTTCCCCCCTCTCCTTTTCCCCCCTCTCCTTTTCCCCCCTTCTCCTTTCCCCCCTTCTCCTTTCCCCCCTCTCCTTTTCCCCCCTCTCCTTTTCCCCCCTCTCCTTTTCCCCCCTCTCCTTTTCCCCCCTCTCCTTTTCCCCCCTCTCCTTTTCCCCCCTCTCCTTTTCCCCCCTCTCCTTTTCCCCCCTCTCCTTTTCCCCCCTCTCCTTTTCCCCCCTCTCCTTTTCCCCCGTCTCCTTTTCCCCCCTCTCCTTTTCCCCCCTCTCCTTTTCCCCCCTCTCCTTTTCCCCCCTCTCCTTTCCCCCCTCTCCTTTTCCTCCTTTTCCATCCCCTTTTCCCTGTTTTCCCCCGGGCCCCCGCAGCGGTGCTGGGAGCCGGCTCAGGGCGGATGCTCAGGTGCTGCCGTCCGGTGTGGACTTCTCACGGCACGCAGACAGACGAGCTGGCGAGCGCCGAGGAGGAGCCGGACCCGCTGCTGCCATATGTCGCTCGGGGGGAACCCCCCCTACCACCACCCTTCATGTTTTCTCCTCTTCCCTTTGGGGTAACCCCAACCTTCTCCTTCTCGCAGAGCGGCTCCGGGCAGCGCAGCCAAGGCAGCTCCATCCCCCAGAAATCCCAGGCCAACAAATCCGCCTACAACAGCTACAGCTGGGGCACCAACTGAGCCCCCCGCGCCCGCCGCCCGTGCCCCGACACCAACCCCACTGGCCCCCAACTCTGGAGGAGCCCGCGCGGCGCAGCTCGGAGCAGGACGTGGCGGCCGTCAGCTCCGCCACCTTCTCCCCCTTTGTCTGTAATATAGAATTTGTATTTTTTTTTTCTTCTTCTTTTTCCTTTTTTTTTTTGGTTTTTTTTGGTTTTTTTTGGTTTTGTTTCGTTTTTTCTCTCTCTCCTTCTCTCTCTCTCTCTCTCTCTCTGCATTCGGAACCGGGTGCCGGAGGGGCCTTGGCTGGTTTTGACTCCTTCCTCCCCTCTCCCCCTCACCTCTCCTGCCTCTGAAGGAGTGGAAGCCGCGGGGTGCCTACGGCGAACCCCCTTATTATTAGGAATACGAGCAGTAATTGATATGAACAGCATTGTAAGATGAATTAGTTGAAGTGTTTTTTTGTACCGTGTTCTAAATTTAATGGATAAATGTGTCTTGTATATAAAAACCAAAACCCCGCGCCGTCCTCTCATTTCCCGCTGCCGAGGGCTCCCTGGTTTCCGTTCTCCCTATTTTTCATCCTCCTCCCCTTCCCCCCTGCACGCTGTAATTATCTCCTGCTTTTGGGGTGTTTTGGGGGGATTTTTGGTCTTTTTTGCAGTCCCCATCTTGTATTTTTGGGTTCAATCCGGTCCCCGGGCGGGATTTACTAAAGAAAATAAAGATCACAACGTGCTGTCTGGATTTTTTAATACCTTCTCAGCCTCCTGCCGTATTTTTGGCTCCGGGAAAGGGTTGGGGGGGCAAAAGGGGGGGGCAGGGCTTCCCTCCCCCCCCCCCCTCCCCCAGCTTTTCCCCACTGCTTTTGCGGATTTATCCTCTTCTGAGGGACAGCGTCGCCCTTCTTTTCCCCTGTACAGGCCCTGTCCCTTCCTGTCCCCCCACCCTGGCCAAGGTGTGGGGGTGCTTCCCCCCACCATGAAGGATCCCCGGGGGGGGGGGGGGGGGGGGGGGGGGAACAGGACCCCAACAGTGGGTGCTGAACCCCCCCTGTGCACTCATTGTGGTCATGGATGGGGCCAAGGGAGGGGAATGGGACCCCTCGAGTTGGTACGGGGGGGTCCCAGCACAGGGGGGGTCACCAGCACGGGGGGGGGGGGTCCTCAGCACAGGTTGGGGGGGTGAACCCCCCCCTGTGCACCCATTGTGCTCGTGAATGGGGCCAAGGGAGGGGAATGGGACCCCAGGAGTTGGTACGGAGGGGTCCCAGCATAGAGGTGGGGGGGGGGGTCCTCAGCACAGGCTGGGGGGGTGAACCCCCCCCTGCGCACCCATTGTGCTCGTGGATGGGGCCAAGGGAGGGGAATGGGACCCCTGGAGTTGGTACGGGGGGGTCCCAGCACAGGAGGGGTCCTCAGCACAGGTTGGGGGGGGTGAACAGGACCCCAACAGTGGGTGCTGAGCCCCCCCCGTGCACCCATTGTGCTCGTGAATGGGGCCGAGGGAGGGGAATGGGAGCCCGGGAGTTGGTACGGAGGGGTCCCAGCATAGGGGTGGGGGGGGGGTCCCAGCACGGGGGGGGTCCCAAGCACAGGTTGGGGGGTCCCGAGCACGGGGGGCGTCCCAGAAGGGGGTGCGGTCCCCAGCACTGGGGGAGGGTCCCAGAATTGGGGGGTCCCCAGCACAGGGGGGAGGTCCCCAGTGGTGGGTGCTGAGCCCCCATCGCGCCCCTGCAATGGCCGGGGGGGCTCTGGGGGCTGCGATCGCCACGGTGAGGCCACGGCTCACCGGGATTGGGGGGGGGGGGTATTTGCGACACCCGTGTTTTGCGGCCGCGGCGCTTTACGGCCGCGCGGCGGAAGCGGCGGAGGCTCCATGAGCTTTTACGACGCTTTTCGAGGCTTCTTCGGCTTCCCGGGGCGCGGTGGGAACCGGTACCGGACACCCCGCTGCCCTTGGACCGGTTTTTCCCCGTCATCCCAGTTCCCTCCCCCCCCAATCCCAGTCTTCCCCCCCCCAATCCCAGTTCCCCCCCCTCCCCAATCCCGTTCCCCCCCCAATCCCAGTACCCCCCCAATCCCAGTTCCCTCCCCTCCCCAATCCCAGTTCCCCCCCCCAATCCCAGTTCCCCCCCCAATTCCAGTTCCCCCCCCTCATCCCAGTTTCCCCCCCCAATCCCAGTTCCCCCGACCCCGTTTCCACCCCCGTCCCACTTCCCCCACCCCTCGCTCTCCCCTTCCCCATCCCGTACTCCCTCCGCTTTATCCCGGTTCCCCTTTTATCCCTTTCCCCCGTCCTGAACCGGTCCCCCCTCCCCCATTTATCCCGGTTCCAACCCCTCTATCCCCGTTCCACACCTTCCCAGTTCCACAGCCCCCCCGGTCTCCCCCTTCCTCATCCTGTTCCTCCCCCCCCCGATTTAGCCCGGTTCCCCCTTTATCGCTGTTTCCCCCGTCCTGAACCCGTCCCCTCCCGATTTATTCCGGTTCCAACCCCTCTATCCCCCTTCCACACCTTCCCGGTTCCACGACCCCCTCCGGTCTCCCCTTTCCCCCCCTTCCCCATGCCGGTCCCCCTGATTTATCCTGATTTCTCCATCCCAGTTCCCCCCACTTTCCCCTTATTTCCCCCCCTTTTCCCCCTATTTCCCTCCCTGGAAAGGGGCCCCATCCCAGTTCCCCCCATCCTGTCCTGGTTCCCCCCCTTTTCCCCTATTTCCCCCCCTTTTCCCCCTATTTCTCTCCCTGGAAAGGGGCCACATCCCATTTTCCCCCATCCTGTCCTGGTTCCCCCTGTTTCCCCCCACTGGAAAGGGGCCCCATCCCAGTTTCCCCATCCTGTCCCAGTTCCCCCCTTTTCCCTCTATTTCCCCCCCTGGAAAGGGGCCCCATCCCAGTTCCCCCCCTTTTCCCCCTATTTCCCCCGCTTTTCCCCCTATTTCCCCCCCTTTTCCCCCATTTCCCCCCCTTTTCCCCCAATTTCCCCCCCCTTTTTCCCCTATTACCCCCCTTTTTTCCCTATTCCCCCCCTTTTCCCCCTATTTCACCCCCTTTTTGCCCTATTTCCCCCCCTTTTCCCCCATTTCCCCCCACTAGAAAGGGGCCCCATCCCAGTTCCCCCCATCCTGTCCCAGTTCCCCCCCTTTTCTCCCTAGTTCCCCCCCTTTTCCCCTTAGTTTCCCCCCTTTTCCCCCTATTTCCCCCCCTTTTTCCTCTATTTCCCCCCCGGAAAGGGGCCCCATCCCACTTCCCCCCCGCCCCAATCCCTGCGGCTGCTCCAGATCTCAGCGACGCTTTCACACAGGCCCCGGGATCCGCTTTTTGGCTCCGCAGCGTGGGATGAGGATGAGGACGAGGATGAAGATGGCGTCGCCTCAGGCCTCTCTGAACCTCCGCAAGATTTTCTCTTCAGCTTCGGCTTCAGCCCCAGCTTCGGCTTCAGCCGTGGTGGCTCCCGCGGCGCCTTCGAGGAGCTGTTCCGGGACATGGGCGAACTCCTGGGTGCCCTCGGGGGGGCCTGGCCTGCGCTCCCGCCACCCTTGGGTGCGGATGGGGAGGAGCTGGTCTATGGGGGGGCCGGAGTGGGGCGCCCCAACCTGACCCCCACCTTCTGTTTGTCCTCCAGAGCCCCCCCAGCCAAGCCCCCAGCGGCCGCTCCGGGATTCCATGTTGAAGCAGCCGGATGATCCCGCTCCCAGCGCATCCCCGGGAGGCAGCGAGAGCTGCGTGGAGCCAGCGTGGCGCTGGAGCCCCTTCCTGGGGGTGGGTGCGGGAATGGGGGGACGTGAGCACTGCTGCAGTGGCTGTCGATGCTGCGTCATTCTTGTCTGCCCCACGTCACGCTTGCCTGCCCCGCATCATGCATCCCGGTCCCGTGTCCCCCATTCCTGCCCCCTGGTACCCTTCCCGGCCCAGCGTCGCTCTTCCCTGCCCCGCATCAGCCTTCCCGGTCCCGCGTTGCTCTTCCCTGCCCCACATCAGCCTTCCCTGCCCCGCGTCGCCCTTCCCTGCCCCGCGTCGCCCTTCCCGGCCCCGCGTCGCCCTTCCCGGCCCCGCGTCGCCCTTCCCTGCCCCGCGTCGCCCTTCCCTGCCCCGCGTCGCCCTTCCCTGCCCCGCGTCGCCCTTCCCTGCCCCGCGTCACCCTTCCATGCCCAGACCTCCTGTCCTTGCTCCACACCACGTTTCCCACCCCATCACCAACTCCCGGCTTTGCCTTGCAGCTGGAAGATGCTCCTCCAGCTCCTGCCCTCAAGGAGGACCAAGGTGGGTGCTGGGCATGGGGCAGGGGTCTCTGCCAGCCCCTTGGAGCACATTCCCACCCCGCTGTCTCCCTCTGACGTCTCCCCACAGACCTGGACTCCCAGGTCTCCTCCGCGGGGCTGGGCACCATCCTGAGGCCGGGCGAACCCGAGTCCCGCTCTTACTTCCAGAGCATCTCCGTCACCAAAGTGACTCTTCCTGATGGGGTGAGTGGCCCCTGATGGAGTGTCAGTGGCCCACGGGCAACCTGGGAATGCTGTTCCCAGCGCCTGGAGCAGAGCCTGGGGTGGTGGCATCTCTTGGGGTTCCACAGGCGGTGGAGGAGCGCCGGACCGTGCAGGACAGCCAGGGCCGCCGGGAGACAACAGTGACGCGCCGGAGAGGTGACCAGGCTTTCATCACCACCACCAAGGAGGATGGGAAGGGCAAGGACTACCGGGAGGAGGTGGTCAACATGGATGACAGTGAGTGGAGCGCTGGGAGGGCGTGGGGAGCAGGATGGGGCTCCTCTGAGCAAGCTCTTCTGCTCTCCTAGGGGAGTTGGCGCAGTTTACGGATGCGTGGCCACGGCAAGACAAGCTCTGCACTCCCAACTTGAGTGATCCCTCGTCTGTGCTGGGCAGCTTCTTCCGCCGCTGGTTCTCCAGCTGGTAGCTGCACTGGGCTGAGCACCCGGTGCGTGTGATGGGTGTGGGGACCCCAGGGTTTCTTGGGATACCGGGGTACTGCCGGTCCTTCCGGAGCAGGTGGTGGGCAGCAGCATCTTCTCACCGCCCACTTTTGTTGCAGATGGCTCCGATCCTGCTGGGAGCTGGCGCCTGAGCCTTTTGGGATGCAGGGATGCTGCGGGGACACTCATGGGGCTGCGCAGGGGGGTGTGTACAGAGCAATAAAGTCTATTTGTGCTAACGGCAACTTGTTGAGCTCCTTCAGGCTGGAACCTTCGCGATTCGGAGGCCGTGAGCCGGGGCTGTGCTCTGTGGGTTCCAGCAGCCGCCAGGCTCCCCCACCCTGGTCCCGTGCCCACCTCCCTCTCCATTTTCCCTGCCCACTGCTGCGCCAACACCTCCCCTGCGCCGTTCTTGAGGGCCTGGGAGCCTTTCCAAGGCCTCTTTATTAGCGCTGCCCGTGATGTGGGTTAACTTATTTTGGGTTATAGGGTTTGATTCCACAAAACACCTGCAGTTGCGGCTTGGGCAGGGATCCGGCAGGGAACACGGGGAGCTCCCCGCAGGGAAACGCACGCTCACCTTGAGAGGGGTCTCGGTTCCCCGTGGCCTCTCCACGATCCTGGGGGGCTCCTACCAGGTCTGCTCCAACCAGGAGATGCCACCATCATGTGGTGCCACTGTCCTCAGCCCCACGTGGGACTCTGGTCCCTGCCAGGCGTCTCCCTGTCGTGTGGCCTTGATTGGATTAAAGTCTGTGTGTTATCACCCACCCCGGCTCCCGGGTTCATAAAGTCACACTGCGTAAGAGCTGACAACGCCGGCGGCTGCCTCTGCTGCCCATTCCTGTCCGGCACCATGGCCACTAATTCCATCTTAAAGAAGACTCGGGCTCTGCTCCGCATCCGGAACCAACTGGCGCGGGAATGCCTGGCCGAGCTGCTTGCCGTCTTCGTGCTCATCGTAAGCAGGGCCGGGGCTGAGCCGTGAAGGGTTCTGGGGGTCCACTGTCCATCCTTCGCTGGGGTTGGAGGGTTTGGGGGTTTGGTCTCCTTCTTGGATGCTGTCCCTGTGCGTCCACCTTGGCAGCACCTCCAGTGCGGTAAGGATACGGGCGCTGGGTGCCGCGTGCCTTGATGCCTCCTGCCCACTGCAGGCAAAGGTTGCTGCCGCGCAGCCACACTGGGGCCGTAGCCTGCGTCGGGCTGGCGTCGCCATAGCCACGCCAGCGGCAGCCGTTCCCTGCCAGCTCCACGGGTTAATTAATTACTGGTAATTTATTCACCCTGCTGTCAAAACCAGGGTGGAGCCGTGTCCATCTCCTCCAGCTGATGCCACCAGCAGCTGCACGGCTGTGGTGGAGCCACGTTTATCTCCACCTGATCCCACCAGGGGCTTCAGTGCAACCATGTCCATCTCCTCCAGCTGATCCCACCAGCAGCTGTGGTGGAGTCATGTCCATCCCCTCCAGCTGATCCCACCAGCAGCTGTGGTGGAGCCATGTCCATCCCCTCCAGCTGATCCCACCAGCAGCTATAGTGGAGCCATGTCCATCTCCTCCAGCTGATCCCACCAGCAGCTATAGTGGAGCCATGTCCATCTCCTCCAGCTGATCCCACCAGCAGCTATAGTGGAGCCATGTCCATTCCCTCCAGCTGATTCTACCGCTGGCTGTTGGAGCGGACTCAGCATGGGGCCATGGTGGAACCATGTCCTTCTCCTCCAGCTGATCACACTGGGCGGCTCGGCACAGATGCTCACCAGCTCCGGAACAAAGGGGAACATCCTCACTGCCAACCTGGCAGGTGCCTTGGCCGTCATGGTGGCCATCTACACAGCAGGAGGGGTCTCCGGTGAGGCCGAATAGAGGCTCCAAACACCCACCATCCTCCAGCTCTCCATCCTTGAGGACCTTCCACTCCCAGCCCTCTCCCTGCTCCATTGCAGGAGCCCACCTCAACCCGGCGTTCTCCCTTGCCATGTGCCTGGTGGAGCAGTTGCCCTGGTGGAAGTTCCCCATCTTTGTGACTGTGCAGACCTTGGCAGCTTTCATCTCCGCCGGAGCTGTCTATGCCCTTTACTCCGGTATGGATAAGCGTACTTTGGGTGGCAGAGTCCATCTGCGAGCCCAGACAACACAGCCGCGTTGGCCAGGCTCGTTAGATGGGCTCTGCCACTGCTCCACAGATGCCATCCAGCACTACAGCAACGGGACCCTCACCGTATCCGGCCCCCGAGAAACCGCATCCATCTTTGCCACCTACCCTGCTGACTACCTTTCCATCTCCAACGGCTTCTTGGACCAGGTTGGGGCTGGGGTTGGCTCACCCTACACCCACCGGTGCGGTGCTGGTCACCGCGGAGCTGAGCGGCTGTGTTGACTACACAGGTTATGGGCACGGCGGTGTTGATCCTGGGGATCCAGGCCATCGTGGATACGCAGAATAAGGGCATTCCCAAGGGGCTGGAACCGGTGGCTGTGGCTCTTCTGGTCTTCTCCATTGAAGTTTCCATGGGCTCCAACTGTGGTTGCCCCATGAATCCAGCACGGGATTTTGGGCCCCGGCTCTTCACCTACGTGGGCGGATGGGGAGCTGAGGTGTTCAGGTGGGTAAAGAAAGGGTGTGAGGGTTGGGGGGGGGGACAACATTAACCCCCACCCACTGTGCCCTGTCCCCAGCAGGGGCAATGGGTGGTGGTGGGTACCAGTGGTGGCCCCGCTGGTGGGAGCCACGCTTGGCTCGGTCCTCTACCAGCTCCTCGTGGCTTTCCACCACCCTGAGGAGGAGGACAAGCCCCCGGACACGCACAACGCTCTGGTCCTCGTCAGCTCTGCCATCCCACCAGACATCACGGGGTCACCCATGGAGAAAGACGCCAAGAGGGTTCTGGCCCAGAAGATGTGACACCAGAGACCCCCAGCCACCACAGTCACTTCCAGCACATTGAGTTGGGGGGCAGAGCCCGCTCCGCGTTCCCTATTGCTCAATTAAACCAGCCCTGAGGTCCTGGAGCAGCTGTGTCTGCAGACGGGGGTGCAGCAGCTCCTGGGAGGGGGACCCTGGGCAGTGTGAGCTACCCCTTTGGGACCCCTGGGGCTCTTCCTGGGACCCCCCCCCAGAACCACCCTGGTCCCCAGACACTCCTGGGAGTGTCATTGCAACACCCACAGATAACCCCGAGACCCTCAGGTCTAACCCTGGGGCCACCCCTCCGGGATCTTGAATCCCACATCTTGAATCCTGGGTTCAGTTTTGGGTCATCCACTCCAAGAAAGACCTTGAGGGGCTGGAGCACATCTGGAGATGGGAACGGAGCTGGGAAGGGGCTGGAAAACAGGGGTTGTGGGACCAGCTGGGGGTGTTTAGTGTGGAGAAGAGGAGGCTGAGGGTAAACCTCATGGCTCTGTGCAGCTTCTGGGAAGGAGGTTGGAGTGAGGCGGGTGCTGAGCTCTGCTCCCAAGGAACAAGTGATGGGACGAGAGGAAAAATCCTCACATTGCACCAGAGGAGGCTGAGATTGGATAATGGGAAAGGTTCCTTCACTGAAAGGCCTCTCGGGCTCTGGCAGAGGCCGCACAGGGCAATGGTGGAGCCCCATCCACCACTAGAGGGCTCTAAAAGCGGTCTGGATGAGGTGCTCAGAGATGGGGCAGTGGTGCACACGGGCATTTGGACTCCATCATCTCAAAGCTCCTTCCCAATCCAAACCCTTCCAGGATGATTCCATCCTCCACCACAGGCCCGACGCGCGGCCTTCCCCCCCCCCGCGGGGTCACCGGGCGGAGCTCTGCGGGCGGTCGGGAACACCCAGAGGACAGTGGGGAGGGAAAGGGGAGCAAACCCCGCCCCCTTACTTCCGGTTTCCCCTGTCCCGCCCTCCCCATCACTTCCGCCGCGGCCATGGGGCGCTGAAACGGCGGCAGCGGCCCCGGTCCCGGCCGCCCTCCCCCCTCCCCCTGGTCCCGATCCTGGTCCCGGTCCCCCATCCCTTCCCCCCCCGGCAGCCCCTCCTCATGGGCGGCGGAGCCGCGGGACATGGAGCGCTGCGCCCCGCGCCCGTCGGCAGGTGAGCGGCCACGGGGGGGGCTCAGTATAGGCCCCGGTAGAACCGGGGGATCCCGATATGGGAGCCGGTGGACCCGTCACAGGTTCCTGTAGCCCCGGTGGGTCCCGGTATGGGAGCAGTGGCCCCGTCGCGGGTCCCGGTAGCCCCGGTGGGTCCCGGTATGGGCCCCGGTGGGTCCCAGTATGGGAGTGGTGGCCTCATCACAGGTCCCGGTAGAACCGGTGGGTCCTGGTGTGGGCTCCGGTGGCCCCGTCACAGGTTCCTGTAGCCCTGGTGGGTCCCGGTATGGGAGCAGTGGCCCCGTCGCGGGTCCCGGTAGCCCCGGTGGGTCCCGGTATGGACCCCGGTGGGTCCCAGTATGGGAGTGGTGGCCTCATCACAGGTCCCGGTAGAACCGGTGGGTCCTGGTATGGGCTCCGGTGGCCCCGTCACAGGTCTCCGTAGCCCCAGTGGGTCCCGGTATGGGAGCAGTGGCCCCGTCGCGGGTCCCGGTGGCCCCGTCGCGGGTCCCGGTAGCCCCGGTGGGTCCCGGTATGGACCCCGGTGGGTCCCAGTATGGGAGTGGTGGCCTCATCACAGGTCCCGGTAGAACCGGTGGGTCCTGGTATGGGCTCCGGTGGCCCCGTCACAGGTCTCCGTAGCCCCAGTGGGTCCCGGTATGGGAGCAGTGGCCCCATCACGGGTCCCGGTAGTGCTGTAACGGGTCCCAGCAGCCCTGGTGGGTCCCGGTATGGGAGAGGTGGCCCCATCACAGGTCCCGGTAGAATCAGTGGGTCCCAGTATAGGAGCCAGTGGCCCCGTCACGGGTCCCGGTAGCCCTGGTAGGTCCCTGTATGGGCCCCGTTGGCCCCGTCACGGGTCTCGGTAGCCCTGGTGGGTCCCGGTATGGGAGCCGGTGGCCCTGTCACAGGTCCTGGTAGAATCAGTGGGTCCCAGTATAGGAGCCAGTGGCCCCATCATGGGTCCCAGTAGTGCTGTAACGGGTCCCAGCAGCCCTGGTCGGTCCCGGTATAGGAGCCAGTGGCCCCATCTTGGGTCCTAGTAGCCCCAGTGGGTCCCTGTATGGGTGCTGGTGGCCCTGTCACAGGTCCCAGTAGCCCCGGTGGATCCCAGTATGAGAGCTGGTAGCCCCATTATGAGCCCCGGTAGCATCAATAACCCTGGTACTGGCCCCATTGTGGCCCCTGGGGGCCCCGGTAACCTTGCTACGAGCCTCGGTAGAGGCCCTGAGAGGCCCCGGTGAGACCGGCAAGGCTGGGGGTTACTGGGGGGTGCAAGGTTCAAAGGGTCTGGAGGTGCAGAGGGGGGTCTGGATTCCAAAGAAGGGTCTGAGGGTGTTGAGTGGATATGTCAGTGTGTACTGGGGGGTTCTGAGGGTTCGGGGGCTCTTGGGGGCACACGGGGGCTCTGGGGATTCAGGGGGGCTCTGAGGGCGCAGTGGGGGGCCCTGAAAGGCGCTGTGTTGCAGAGGAGGAGCGGCGGGTGCGAGCCAACGCGCGGGACTACAACGAGAAGTTCCAGTATGCGGTGAGTTGTGGGGGGGCCAAGCCCTGGCCCGTGGGTGGGGTTGGGGGGACTGCAGCCACCCCTGCTCAGGGAATCACGGCTGGATGGCAAAAAATAGGTATTTAGCCTTGAGAAAGTTGTGCTGAGGAGCCGTTAGCGGCGATGGCGGGGGATGCAGCCCCCCCCAAGCTCTGCCTGGTGCCCCCGTGGAACCCCAGCACCTTGGCTCCTCAGCCCATGCTGGAGAGTTGAAATCCTGGAAGGGTTTGATTGGAAAGGAGCTTTGAGATCGAGTCCAGCTGTCCTTGTCCATTACTGAACCATCTCTGAGCACCTCATCTACACGGCTTTTGAACCCCACCAGCGATGGGGACCCCACCACTGCCCTGCGCAGCCTCTCCCAGTGCCTGAGAGCCCTTTCAGTGAAGGAGTCTTTCCCAATATCCAATCTCAGCCTCTGGCTCAACGTGAGGATTTTTCCTTTTGTCCCATCACTTGTTCCTTGGGAGCAGAGCTCAGCACCCACCTCACTCCAATCTCCTTCCCAGAAGCTGCACAGAGCCATGAGGTTTCCCCTCAGTCTCCTCTTCTCCACACTAAACACCCCCAGATGGTCCCACAACCCCTGTTCTCCAGCCCCTTCCCAGCTCTGTTCCCATCTCCAGATGCGCTCCAGCCCCTCAAGGTCTTTCTTGGAGAGAGGGACCCAAAACTGAACCCAGGATTCAAGTTGTGGCCTCACCAGTGCCACATCCAGAAGGACAATCCTATCCCTGCTCCTGCTGGCCACCCCATGGCTGAGCCAAGCCAGGATGCTGGTGGCCTTCTTGGCCACCTGGGCTACTACAGGCTCATGTTTGGCCACTGTTGACCAGCACCTCCAGGGCCATTTCCGCTGGGCAGTTTTCCAGCCGCTCTTCCCCGAGCCTGGATGGTTGTGTGGGGTTGTTGTGACCCAAGGGCAGGACCCAGCACTGAGCGGTGTTGAACCTCATCCCGTTGGCTTTGGCCATGGATCCAGCTGTTGTTCCCAGCAAGGCAGTTTTTCCTGCCTTCATGGGGGACCGGGGTGTCTGTGTTGGGGTGACCCTTGGGGGGAGGCTGGATGCTGCCACCCGGATGCTCTGGGTGGAGCCACCAGAGGAAGCTTTGTCCCTGGGTACCTTTTGGCAACTGAGATGGAGGAATTGGTTTCTCAAGGAAGCTGACGTGGAGTTAGAGCAGGAGTGGGAGCTGGGAAAGCTCCTGAATTAGCGGTTGCAGCGATGCTGGGGGGTCCTGTGGCCTTGGTGACTCCCCAAACCCCCTTCTTGCCCTTTCTGTCCCCAGAGCAACTGCATCAAGACCTCCAAGTACAACATTGTCACCTTCCTGCCTGTCAACCTCTTCGAGCAGTTCCAGGAAGTGGCCAACACCTACTTCCTTTTCCTCCTCATCCTGCAGGTGAGCGCTGTGCGGTTTGGGGAGGTGGATGGGACCCCCTGCTGTGCTCCCCTTCCCTCGGTGGGCAGCCAGGAGGGCTCAGGGCACATCCTGCCCCTGGGAAGCATCAGGTTTGGCACATGGAGTGGGGGCCTGGGGCTGTCCTGTACCCTGGTGACTCCCATTCCCTGTTCCCAGCTGATCCCGCAGATCTCCTCGCTCTCCTGGTTCACCACCATCGTGCCTTTGGTTCTAGTCTTAACCATCACAGCCGTCAAAGATGCCACCGACGACTATGTGAGTGATCCGGGCTGGGAACAGGGTTTTTGGAGCTGAGAACAGAGTTTTTGGGCTGGGAATGGGAATGCGACCCTGCTCCAGGTGTGCAGTGCTTGGGGTTGGGGCATTTGCGAGGGGAGGGAGATGGGATCCTGTCCCCAGAGGAGGTGACACTGCTGTCTCGTCCCCTTCGCATCCAGTTCCGCCATAAAAGCGACAACCAGGTGAACAACCGACAGTCTCAGGTCCTGATCGGCGGAGTGTGAGTGTGGCGGGCAGTGGGGCAGTGCGCAGTGGGGCAGGGGCAGTGCGCTGTGGGGCAGGGGCAGAGTGAAGCGAGCAGTGGGACGTGGGGCAGAGGGCAGTGGGGCAGAGGCAGAGTGAAGCGAGCAGTGGGGTAGGGACAGTGCGCAGTGGGGCAGGGGCAGAGTGAAGCGAGCAGTGGGGTGTGGGGCAGAGGGGCAGGGGCAGAGTGAAGCGAGCAGTGGGGCAGAGGGCAGTGGGGCAGGGGCAGTGCGCAGTGGGGCAGGGGCAGAGTGAAGCGAGCAGTGGGGCAGTGGGGCAGGGGCAGTGCGCAGTGGGGCAGGGGGCAGTGGGGCAGGGGCAGTGCACAGTGGGGCACGGCGCAGAGGGCAGTGGGGTGTGGGGCAGAGGGCAGTGGGGCAGGGGCAAAGCAGTCCTGCCAGTTCTTGCTTAACTCTACTCTGTGGTCCCTCTGCAGCCTCCGGCAGGAGCAGTGGATGAATGTCCGTGTTGGAGACATCATCAAGTTGGAGAACAACCAGTTTGTGGCGGTGAGTGCGGCTTTGAGCCGGACATGGTCCCAGCTGGGCAGCACACAGGGACAGCAGCTCGGTGTGGTGCTGCTCCCACTCTACTTTTGTGCCTTTCCATCGCCTCCCAGACTTCCCAGCCTGGCAGTTGCAATTCGGGACTTCCAGTATGGAAAGGCGCTCCAGGAAAGCTGGGGAAGAGGCTCTTGATCAGGAAGTTCACGGAGAGGATGAGGGGAATGGTTTTGAGCTGAAAGAGGGGAGATTGAGATGAGATCTTAGGAAGAAGGGTGGGGAGAAGGGCTCCCTGCTTGTGAGGGTGGGGAGCCCAGATCAACCAGAGCAGTGGTGGCTGCCCCATCCCTGGAGGGGTTCCAGGCCAGGTTGGATGGGGCTTGGAGCTCCTGAGCCAGTGGGAGGTGTCCGTGCCCATGGCAGGGGATGCGCATGGATGACCTTCATGGTCTCTTCCATCCCAAACCTTTCAACGATTTAGATCATAGCGTTTGAGCTCTGGGGATGCAGGAGGGCAGCGCACAGGGTCCCTGCTAAGGACATGCAGCTCTGGACACCGTTGTCCCGTGGTATCTGGGGGGGCCAGGAGCTTCCCTGGGGAAGATGTGGGTGCCCAGCATCTGTGCAACCCTTCCCATGTCTCTCCTGGCAGGCTGACCTCCTTCTCCTCTGCAGCAGCGAACCCCATGGGTTGTGCTACATCGAGACGGCGGAGCTGGACGGGTGGGTAATGCCTGCTCGTCTTGGGCACCCACAAACCCTTGGCGAGAGGCAGGAGGAGGAGCTGCTGGGCAGTGTCTGCCAAGGCCCTCCGTGCGAGGCTAAAATGCCTTGCCTGGTGCTTCTTTGCCCACAGAGAGACAAACATGAAGGTGCGCCAGGCCATCCCCGTCACCTCAGAGCTGGGGGACACCAGCAAACTGGCTCAGTTTGACGGTGAGTTCTGATGTTGGGTCATCTGCAATGGAGCAGATGGGCTTCCTCCTCCATCACCTTGCGTGGGTCTATCTTGGAGTGACCGGGCCTGTTTGACACGGTGGTGTGGTTGTGGGGTGTGGAGCGGATCTGGGCATAGTGCTGGGAGCACTGAGATGGAGCTGGCCCCGTGGAGAAGGTCCTTTACAGCTGAGACATCCCCTGTGCCCAGGTGAGGTGATCTGTGAACCCCCCAACAACAAGCTGGACAAGTTTGGTGGGACGCTCTACTGGAAGGACAACAAGTACCCCCTGAGCAACCAGAACATGCTGCTGCGGGGCTGCGTCCTGCGCAACACCGAGTGGTGCTTCGGCCTTGTCATCTTTGCAGGTGGGCTGGGAAGGCTGCCACCGCCACGGTGCCGTGTGGAAGGGAGAGACCCCCACTGATGCCCTTCCCTCTCTCCAGGGCCCGACACAAAACTAATGCAGAACAGTGGCCGGACCAAGTTCAAGCGGACAAGCATCGATCGGCTGATGAACACACTGGTGCTCTGGGTATGCAGAAGGCATTTTTGAGGGAAGGCTGACTCCGGATCGGTTGAGGCTCTGATGTCCCATCCTTTTCACAGATCTTTGGGTTCCTGGTGTGCATGGGGGTGATCTTGGCCATTGGCAACGCCATCTGGGAGCATGAGGTGGGCGTCTGCTTCCAGATCTACCTGCCGTGGGATGAGGGGGTGCACAGTGCCTTCTTCTCTGGCTTCCTCTCCTTCTGGTCCTACATCATCATCCTCAACACTGTGGTGCCCATCTCGCTCTACGTGAGGTAGGGCAGGAGCTGAGGGGCCGGGCTGGGTGAGGGGCGTTAGGGGTGGCCTGTGAGGAGGGCAGATGGGAGCAAAGACACACGGGCAGAGCCGTGGGCGTGGGGTGGATGTGCAGGCTGCTCTCTTTGCCGTGGGCCACATCTGCCCTCGGGGATACCCCAAAACCTGAGACCCTGTGGGTCCCTCGGGGTGCTCCCAGCTGTGTCTGTCTGGCTGCTTGCCTCTCCCTGCCCTGGCTGCATGCCGGTTATTTTGCTCTGCCCTCCTGCAGCTCCCAGGCTCCTGCACTGTCCCCTTCTCTCTCTCTTTTAATTTCTCTCTCTTTTCGTTCCCCAGCATGGGTTCTGTCACCCTTAGCCCCGAGGTAAGAACGTGTCGCCCCCACCCCTCCCGTTAGCTCATTGCTGTCTGCCCTGGGGACCGGGGAGGGAGTTTCGGGGTGCATAGGTGTGTGAGGTGCTCAGGTTGCCCCGCTGGCTGCCCCCTCGGTGCCAGCCCTGCGTCCCCAGGCCTGGCTTGGCACTGGCTGTTGGTAGGAGTGGGTGCGGGTCAGCCTTGTCCGCCAGCAAGCAGCGTTGGGGCCTCTTGGGGCTGGGGTGCCCCAGGGCACTTTGGGGGGTCTGGAGTGGCGTGTGTGTGTCTGGTGCTGGCTCAGCACAGCGTGCTGCCCGGCCCCGGTGACGCCTGACTGTCCCCTTCGCAGCGTGGAGGTGATCCGTCTCGGGCACAGCTATTTTATCAACTGGGACAAGAAGATGTACTGTGCCAAGCGCCGGACGCCAGCCGAGGCCCGGACCACCACCCTCAACGAGGAGCTGGGGCAGGTGGAGTACATCTTCTCTGACAAGACGGGCACCCTCACCCAAAACATCATGGTCTTCAGCAAGTGCTCCGTGAACGGGCACAGCTATGGTGAGTGCAGAGCACCGGCACCACTGCCTGTGGGGTCTGGGTGCACCCGCTCCCCTCCTGAGAGCCTTTGGGGCGCAGTGGGGGCTCAGCTGTGGTGTGGGGTGCACCCGCTCCCCTCCTGAGAGCCTTTGGGGCACAGTGGGGGCTCAGCAGTGGTGTGGGTGCCCCCAGTCCTCTCCTGAGAGCCTTTGGGGGATGAGGGGGCTCAGCTGTGATGTGGGGTGCATCCAGTCTCCTCTGGCAGAGCCTTTGGGGAACGAGGGGGCTCAGCAGTGGTGTGGGTGCACCCGCTCCCCTCCTGAGAGCCTTTGGGGCACAGTGGGGGCTCAGCAGTGGTGTGGGTGCACCCAGTCCCCTCCTGAGAGCCTTTGGGGCACAGTGGGGCTCAGCAGTGGTGTGGGTGCACCCAGTCCCCTCCTGAGAGCATTTGGGGCACAGTGGGGCTCAGCTGTGGTGTGGGTGCACCCAGTCCCCTCCTGAGAGCCTTCGGGGCACTCAGAGGTCAAAGGGGCTGGGCTGTGCTGTTGGTGGGGCTGCAGCGCTGCGTCCCTGTCCTGGTTTAACCCCACACTCCGGTTCACAGGTGACGTGCAGGATGTGCTGGGTCACAAGGCAGAGCTGGGTGAGGTAAGGGTGCCACAGGGCCAGTGCCTTGGCCGTGCAGTGTGCCACAACGGGGTAACCCTGTCCCTGCCCCTCCCAGAGGCCGGAGCCAGTTGACTTCTCCTTCAACCTCCTGGCGGATCCCCGGTTCCAGTTCTGGGACCCCAGCCTCCTGCAAGCCGTCAAACTGGGAGACCCCCACGTGCATGAGTTCTTCCGTCTGCTCTCGCTCTGCCACACCGTCATGTCCGAGGAGAAGAGTGAAGGTGGGTACGGAGGGCAGGATGTGGCCCTGCACGGCTCCGGGCACAGTGCTGGCGCTGACTCCGCTGTGCTGTCCCCAGGGGAGCTGTTTTACAAGGCTCAGTCCCCGGATGAAGGAGCGTTGGTCACAGCTGCCAGGAACTTCGGCTTTGTGTTCCGATCCCGCACTCCCAAGACCATCACGGTGCATGAGCTGGGTCGAGCCATCACCTACCAGCTGCTGGCCATCCTGGACTTCAACAACATCCGCAAGCGCATGTCTGTCATCGGTGAGGTCCTGGGCATGGCACAGGGATGGTGGGGCTTGTGGGGAACACGGTGGGGCTGGGAAGGTGCTGGTGGGGCTGGGAAGGGACCACAATTTGGGCCAGGAGGGCGGTGGTGGGGCTGGGAGGGGACCACGGTGGGGCTAAGTGAGGCAGCAGTGGGACTCAAGTGACCACGGTGAGGCCAGGAACGCGGCAATGGGGCTGGAAGGATGGTGGTGGAGTCAGGAGGGTGGCAGTGGGGCTGGGAATGGAACACGGTGGGACTGGGAGAGCAGTGTTTGGGCCAGGAGGGACTGTGGTGGGACTTGCCAGCTGCAGAGGCATCATGGGGTCATGGCTGGGGGCCGGAGCGGGAGCTGCTCCTGCATCCCTGCTCCAGGCAGCGCGTTCCCTGCTCCCTGCAGTCCGCAGCCCCGAGGGCAAGATCCGGCTGTACTGCAAAGGTGCTGACACCATCCTGCTGGAGCGCCTGCACCCTGTCAACCAGGACCTCAGCAACGTCACCAGCGACCACCTGAATGTGAGCAGGGCAGGAGGCTGCTGGGAGCACGCAGGCTGGCTCCCCAGGTCAGTCAGCGTCTGGGGACACCGTCGGGATCTACCTGTCCATCTGACTCTGTCCTCTGGCAGGAATACGCCGGCGAGGGACTGCGGACACTGGTGCTGGCCTACAAAGACCTGGAGGAGAGCTACTATGACGACTGGGCGGAGCGGCTGCGCCAAGCCAGCAGCGCCACCGAGGCACGCGAGGATCGCCTGTCTCGGCTCTACGATGAGGTGGAGCATGATATGATGGTAGGTGGGACTTGGGGGCACCAGAGGGCAGGAGGCATCTGGTGGGGGCAGTCTGTGCTGACCTCCCCTTCCTACCTGTTTGCGTCCCCCAGCTGCTTGGAGCCACGGCGATTGAGGACAAACTGCAACAGGGGGTCCCTGAAACTATTGCCATCCTGACGCTGGCCAACATCAAGATCTGGGTGTTGACGGGGGACAAACAGGGTGAGGCTTTGCTGGGGTGGTGGTCTAGGCCGGCTGGAGGGGAAGGATGTTCAGAGAACCATGGAATGGTTTGGGTTGGAAGCAATCTCAAAGCCCATCCAGTTCCACCCCTGCCACGGGCAGGGACACCTCCCACTGGCTCAGGGGCTCCAAGCCCCATCCAACCTGGCCTTGAACCCCTCCAGGGATGGGGCAGCCACCGCTGCTCTGGGCAACCTCTTCCAGGTTCTCCCCACCCTCACAGCAAAACATTTCTCCCTAAGATCTCATCTCAATCTCCCCTCTTTCAGCTCAAAACCATTCGTGTCATCCTATCCCTGCACTCCCGTCATTCTATCCCTGCACTCCCTGATCCAGAGCCCCTCCGCAGCTTTCCTGGAGCCCCTCTCCATACTTGAAGCTGCTCTAAGGTCTCTGTGGAGCCTTCTTCAGGCTGAACAACCCCAACTCTCTCAGCCTGGATTTGTGTGGGAGGTGCTCCAGCCCTCAGATCATCTCCGTGGCCTCCTCTGGATTCGCTCCAACAGCTCCATGAGCTGGATCCCACCTACCTGGAGGTTGGTGGGGCATATGTTCCTCCCTGAGCTGACCGTGGCTCAGCCCCTGCTTTCCCATCCCCAGAAACGGCTGTGAACATCGGCTACTCCTGCAAGATGCTGACGGATGACATGACGGAGGTGTTCGTGGTGACGGGCCACACCGTGCTGGAGGTGCGAGAAGAGCTCAGGTGAGGGTCGGGGGACAGTGCCCCTGTGGGGCAGAGCTGTGTGGAGGAACTGGGGGATGTGGGAAGTGCCCTGAATCCTTGGGGTATAGGAGCAACGCCCCAGGCTTGGGGAAGAGCGGCTGGAAAGCTGCCTGTTGGAAAAGGCCCTGCTGTGCTATTTGACAGTGGTTGAACATGAGCCAGCAGTGGCCCAGGTGGCCAAGAAGGCCACCAGCATCCTGGCTTGGATCAGCCACGGGGTAGCCAGTGAGAGCAGAGATGGGATCGTCCCCCTACACTCAGCGCTGGTGAGGCTGCACCTCGAAGCCTGGGTTCAGTTTTGGGCCCCTCACTCCAAGAAAGACCTTGAGGAGCTGAAGGGCATCTGGAGAAGGAAACAGAGCTGGAAAAGGGGCTGGAAAACAGGGGTTGTGGGAGCACCTGAGGGCCCTGGGGCTGTTTAGTCTGGAGAAGAGGAGGCTGAAGGGAGACCTCATCGCTCTGTGCAGCTCCCTGGAAGGAGGTTGGAGTGAGGTGGGTGCTGAGCTCTGCTCCCAAGTGACAGGATGAGGGAGAATGGCCTGAAGTTGTACCAGGAGAGAGTTAGATTGGATATGGGGAAAGATTCCTTTACTGAGAGAGTGGTGAAGCCCTGGCAGAGGCTGCCCCGGGGCAGTGGTGGAGTCTCCATCCCTGGAGCCGTTCAGAAACCCTGTGGCTGTGGCACTTCAGGACATGGTTTAGTTGGCACAGTGTGGTTGGGCTGATGATTGGACTGGATGAGCTTCAAAGTCATTTCCAACCTTAACGATTCCATGGTTCTATGAATCAGAAGCCTCCTGACCCTTCTCTTTGTCCTCAGGAAAGCCCGGGAGAAGATGATGGATGGGTCACGCTCCATGGGCAACGGCTTCTCCTACCAGGAAAAACTCTCCTCCTCCAAGCTCACCTCTGTCCTGGAAGCCATCGCGGGAGAATACGCCCTGGTCATCAACGGGCACAGCCTGGTAGGGGCCTGGGAGCACTGGGCTGGCCAGGGCACCGTGCCCACCTGTGGGCCACGCACCCCACTGTCCCCTCCTTGCAGGCCCACGCGCTGGAGGCCGACATGGAGGTGGAATTCCTGGAGACAGCGTGTGCCTGCAGGGCTGTTATCTGCTGCCGCGTCACACCCTTGCAGAAAGCCCAGGTGGTGGAGCTGGTGAAGAAGTACAAGAAAGCGGTGACCCTGGCCATCGGGGACGGCGCCAACGATGTCAGCATGATCAAGAGTAGGTCCTGGGACTGGGGAAGGAACAGGTCCGTGCCCTTGTCCAGTTCTGGGGCCCGTGGTAGCCTCTCTCCTTGCCCTCCGTGCCCCGCAGGAGTGCAGTCCCGCTGCAGGAGGCCACCCTCGGTCCCCTGGGCTCGTGGCAGAGCCCTTCTCACTCCACATCTCTTTCCTTCGCAGCTGCCCACATCGGTGTGGGCATCAGTGGGCAGGAGGGCATCCAGGCTGTGCTGGCCTCCGACTACTCCTTCTCCCAGTTCAAGTTCCTGCAGCGCCTGCTTCTGGTGCACGGGCGCTGGTCCTACCTACGGATGTGCAAGTTCCTCTGCTACTTCTTCTACAAGAACTTTGCCTTCACCATGGTCCATTTCTGGTTTGGCTTCTTCTGCGGCTTCTCAGCGCAGGTGCGTTGGTGGCTCGGGGAGGGTTTACCTGCAGAACCTCTCTGCCCGGGACACGCTGAGTTCCCTGCAGGACCTCATCCTGCGATCCTGCAGCTCTGGAGCGTGCGGTGGGTGTGAGGAACCCGTGTGGCCCTGGGCTGCCAGGCTGTGGCACCCAGGGGTGGTGGGGATGGAGGTGGCTCTCCTGCAGGCGCGGAGACATGGAGGCACTGGGGCTGGCGTCCCCCTGAGTGCTCCGTTCCGTGCAGACCGTGTACGACCAGTACTTCATCACGCTCTACAACATCGTCTACACTTCACTGCCTGTGCTCGCCATGGGTGTCTTCGACCAGGTATGGTGGGGGGCAATGACGGTGGTCCTTGGGTGCATGAGGAGCTGATCTACGCTGTGGGAGGGTGGGCCAGGCTCTCCCTGTCCCTTCATGGGTGGTGGCAGATGCCGCTCCATCTCCAGCCCGTTGGCGCTGGAGGGAGTTGCCCAAGAGTCCCCTGTGCCCTCAGGACGTGCCAGAGCAGCGGAGCATGGAGTACCCCAAGCTCTACGAGCCCGGGCAGTTGAACCTGCTCTTCAACAAGCGAGAGTTCTTCATCTGCATCGCCCAAGGCATCTATACCTCCGTCCTCATGTTCTTCATCCCTTACGGCGTCTTCGCTGATGCCACTCGTGACGACGGTGCCCAGCTGGCCGACTACCAATCCTTCGCTGTCACTGTCGCCACCTCCCTCGTCATCGTAGTCAGCGTGCAGGTAGGGAGGCAGCCACTTGGCTTTGTAGCATAAAGCTTTGGGTCCTATCCTGCCTCTGTGACCGTTCCTTGAGTCCTTCTTCTTTCTGCCTCCACCAGATCGGGCTGGACACGGGCTTCTGGACGGCTATCAACCACTTCTTCATCTGGGGCAGCCTGGCTGTCTACTTTGCCATCCTCTTTGCCATGCACAGCGATGGCCTCTTCCAGATGTTCCCCAACCAATTCCGTTTTGTGGGTGAGTCCAAGAGGGCCTGAGCGGTGCCCTTGGCCCTGGCAGAGTCCTGCCGTGGCTGAGCCCTGCCTGGTTTCATGTTTGCGCCCCCCAGGTAACGCGCAGAACACGTTGGCCCAGCCCACGGTCTGGCTGACTATCGCCCTCACCACTGTGGTTTGCATCATGCCCGTTGTGGCCTTTCGCTTCCTCAAGCTGGACCTGAAACCTGAACTCTCGGATACGGTGAGAGCGTGTGGCCACGGGGGTTGGATGTGGGGTCCCATCCCTTTGGGCGGGTCCTGCAGATCCCTCACCCTGTCCCCTGTCCTCATCCCCAGGTACGCTACACCCAGTTGGTTCGGAAGAAGCAGAAAACCCAACACCGGTGCATGCGACGTGTGGGACGCGTGGGCTCGCGCCGCTCCGGTTACGCCTTCTCCCACCAGGAAGGATTTGGGGAACTTATCATGTCCGGCAAGAACATGCGGCTCAGCTCTTTGGCACTTTCTAGCTTCGGTGCGCGTCCCAGCGCTGGCTGGATTGAGACCTTGCGCAAGAAGAAAGGCAGCGACAGCAGCACTGCCGGCAGCCCCAGCGCCGTAGCTGAGAAGATGCTCAAGGTGTGAGGCTGCAGGGGTTGGGGGGGGGGGGTCACATCCCTTCCCACACCGCCCTTTCCCCGCTGTACAATGGCCTCAACCCCCTTTTCTCGGGGTGGAGGGGTCCTGTGGGAGGACCAAGGGCTGTTTAGAGCCTGGTGCCACGCTTCCGAGGACGCTGGACTCTCGCAGTGCAACCAAAACTGGTCCTGGGGAGGGACGGACAAACAGACGCTGTCCCAGCAAACACTCCCCCCCCCAGACTGCTCTTTGGTCAGTATTTCCCTTCCCCAGAGCTCAAATCCCCCCCATCACACGCGAATGTATCACGCTAGAGCCCCGGGAGGGGGCTCAACCGTGGCCCCCCCCCTCACTCACGTGTCTTCTTTTGATAGAAAAAAAGCAAAAATCCACCAAAAACCGTCAAAACAAAAAAAAAAAGACAAAAAAAAAAAGGAAAAGAAAGAATCCCCCCCCCCCCAAGTTTACAGAGCGATGTTGGGTTGGGAGAGAGTGCAGGTGGGGTTGGGGGGGGGGGGGAAGCAGCATCCTGCCCCCCCCCCCCCCCTTCTTGTTTTTGGGTTGCAGCGGTTGGCGTTCCGCCTGGAAAAGGGGAAACGTTTTGGGCCGCTTCCTGCTTTGGACGGGAAGTTGGGGGTGGTTGGAGGCCGCTGTGATTCACTCCCACGCCAAGTTCTTGCACAACCTTCGGCCTCTGCTTCCTCCTCCTCCTCCTCCTCCTCAGCTCCCCCAGGACTGAACCCTCTCCCCGGGGAGGACGGGGTTCGGTTTTCAGGGCCGTCACTCCTTGATACCAAAGAGGAAAAAACCGTTCAGGATGGGCTCTGGCATCACCGGAGTCTCTTTTTTTGGGGGTGTTTGGGGGGTTCTTTTGCGTTGGGGGTGTGAGGATGAGGGTGGGGAGAGGAGGGGGAGTGTCTAATTTATTACGCGTTTCTATATTTGCGGGATTGTATCATTTTATGGGTCCACAGAGGGAAGAAAAGAAAAAACAACCCAAAACCAGCTTTTTTTTTATATATATATATATATAAAAATATTCTGAGAAACTTTTGGTGTGGCCTGAAATCCTGGGGGGGGGGGCACTGGGTGCTACTGGGGGTTGGTGACAGCTTGTCCCTGTCCCCCCCCCTCGCTTTTCCCGGCTGTTTGTCCCATCATTGTCTGTCTGTACCCCCCACCCCCCCAAATTAGTTCTGTTTTTCTTTCCCCACCTCTCCCGGTTCTGTTTTCTGCCCCCCCCCACGCTGTGCCCCCTGTTCCCTGGGAACCCCCCACGATGCCATCCCCCCTATTCTGACCCCCTGGGCCCCCACCCTTGATGCTGTCCCCCCAACTCTGTTCCCCCCCCAGACCCCCCCGTTGCCACCCCCCTCCCCATGCCCCCTGTTCCCCTGGACACCCCCCCCGATGCTGCCCCCCCACTCTGTGTCCCCGGACCCCCCCAATGCCAGCCCCCCGTGCTCCCTGTTCCCCTGGACACCCCACCCCCCCCCCCGATGCTGCCCCCCCCCACTCTGTGTCCCCGGACCCCCCCAATGCCAGCCCCCCAATGCTGCCCCCCCCACTCTGTGCCTCTTGTCCTCCCCCAGACCCCTCGAATGCCACCCACCCCCCGTCTCCCCCCTGGATGCCGTCTCCCCAACTCTGTCCCCCCGGACCCACCCCCGATGCCACCACCCCCCCCCATGCTGTCCCCCCACTCTGTGCCCCCAGTGTCCCCTCGGCCCCACCCAATGCCGCCCCCCTCACTCTGTGCCCCTTGTTCCCCCCCGGACCCCACTCTATGCCCCCAGACCCCCCCAATGCCACCCCCCCCCCCCCCCCGTGCCCCCTTGCCCCACCAATGCTGCCCCCCCACACTCTGTGTCCCCTGAGTCCCCTTGGCCCCCTCCGATGCTGCCCCCCCATTCTGTCCCCCCAGACCCCCCCGATGCCATCCCCCCCCCCCCGCCCCCTGTTCCCCCGGGAACCCCCCAATGCCGCCCCCCCCACTCTGTGACCCCTGTCCCCCCCGATGCCCCCTGTCCCCCCGATGCCCCCCCCCCACTCTGTGACCCCTGTCCCCCCCGATGCCCCCTGTCCCCCCGATGCCCCCCCCCGACTCTGTGCCCCCTGTCCCCCCCGGACCCCCCGATGCCACCCCCCCCCCCCAATGCGCCCTGTCCCCCCGATGCCGCCCCCCCCGTGCCTCCTGTCCCCCCGGCCCCCCCCAATGCCGCCCCCCCCCGGACTCCCCGATGCCACCACCCCCCCACAATGTCCCCCGGATACCCCCCGATGCCGGTCCCCCCCCGATTCTCCCCTCCGGTGCCCCCTCTGCCCAGGTGCCCCCCCTCCATACGCTCACACCCCCCACCCCGGTGCCCCTGCCCCCCCCGCCTCCCCCCGGTACCGCCCCCCCGTGCCGCTGGCCCCGCCCCCCGCGCACGTGCTGCCCCTCCCCCTCCTCCCTCCCCCCTCCCCCCCCCCCCGTCCGGTTTCCCAACCGCGGGGCCGCGGCGGCTCCGCCGCTGGTTGCGTCCCCGGGGACGGGTGCATGGCGGGGCCCCCCCCCACCGCCGCCCCCCGCCGCCCCCTCCTCAGCCTCAGCTTCCTCCTCCTCCTCCTCATCACCGCCGCCGGGAGACCCTGCGGCCCCGCGGGTGAGCGGCCCCGGGGGGAGCGGGGAGGGGACCGGGACGCGGACTGGGAACCGAGTGGGGACTGGGAGCCGTGTACTGGGAGCTGAGTGGGGACTGGGAGCCGTGTACTGGGAACCGAGTGGGGACTGGGAGCCGTGTACTGGGAGCTGAGTGGGGACTGGGAGCCGTGTACTGGGAACGAGTGGGGACTGGGAGCCGTGTACTGGGAACCGAGTGGGGACTGGGAGCCGTGTACTGGGAACCGAGTGGGGACTGGGAGCCGTGTACTGGGAGCCGAGTGGGGACTGGGAGCCGTGTACTGGGAGCCGAGTGGGGACTGGGAGCCGTGTACTGGGAACGAGTGGGGACTGGGAGCCGTGTACTGGGAGCTGAGTGGGGACTGGGAGCCGTGTACTGGGAACGAGTGGGGACTGGGAGCCGTGTACTGGGAACGAGTGGGGACTGGGAGCTGCTTACTGGGAGCTGAGTGGGGACTGGGAGCCGTGTACTGGGAACCGAGTGGGGACTGGGAGCCGTGTACTGGGAACCGAGTGGGGACTGGGAGCCGTGTACTGGGAGCCGAGTGGGGACTGGGAGCCGTGTACTGGGAACCGAGTGGGGACTGGGAGCCGTGTACTGGGAACAGAGTGGGGACTGGGAGCCGTGTACTGGGAACGAGTGGGGACTGGGAGCCGTGTACTGGGAACCGAGTGGGGACTGGGAGCCGTGTACTGGGAACCGAGTGGGGACTGGGAGCCGTGTACTGGGAACCGAGTGGGGACTGGGAGCCGTGTACTGGGAACGAGTGGGGACTGGGAGCCGTGTACTGGGAACTGAGTGGGGACTGGGAGCCGTGTACTGGGAACCGAGTGGGGACTGGGAGCCGTGTACTGGGAACCGAGTGGGTACTGGGAGCCGTGTACTGGGAGCCGAGTGGGGACTGGGAGCCGTGTACTGGGAGCCGAGTGGGGACTGGGAGCCGTGTACTGGGAACGAGTGGGGACTGGGAGCCGTGTACTGGGAACCGAGTGGGGACTGGGAGCCGTGTACTGGGAACGAGTGGGGACTGGGAGCCGTGTACTGGGAACAGAGTGGGGACTGGGAGCCGTGTACTGGGAACAGAGTGGGGACTGGGAGCCGTGTACTGGGAACAGAGTGGGGACTGGGAGCCGTGTACTGGGAACAGAGTGGGGACTGGGAGCCGTGTACTGGGAACCGAGTGGGGACTGGGAGCCGTGTACTGGGAACCGAGTGGGGACTGGGAGCCGTGTACTGGGAGCTGAGTGGGGACTGGGAGCCGTGTACTGGGAACCGAGTGGGGACTGGGAGCCGTGTACTGGGAACGAGTGGGGACTGGGAGCCGTGTACTGGGAGCTGAGTGGGGACTGGGAGCCGTGTACTGGGAACCGAGTGGGGACTGGGAGCTGCGTACTGGGAGCTGAGTGGGGACTGGGAGCTGCATACTGGGAACCGAGTGGGTACTGGGAGCCGTGTACTGGGAGCTGAGTGGGTACTGGGAGCCGTGTACTGGGAGCTGAGTGGGTACTGGGAGCCATGTACTGGGAGCTGAGTGGGTACTGGGAGCCATGTACTGGGAGCTGAGTGGGTACTGGGAGCCATGTACTGGGAGCTGAGTGGGTACTGGGAGCCATGTACTGGGAGCTGAGTGGGTACTGGGAGCCATGTACTGGGAGCCAAGTGGGTACTGGGAGCCATGTACTGGGAGCTGAGTGGGTACTGGGAGCCATGTACTGGGAGCTGAGTGGGTACTGGGAGCTGAGTGGGTACTGGGAGCCGTGTACTGGAGGCTGAGTACTGGGTGCTGGATGAGTGCTGGTGTTGTGTACTGGTTTCTGGGTGCTGGGAACTGGGTGGGTGTTGGGTACTGGTGCTGGAGCTGTGTACTGGGTGCCGTGTACTGTGTACTGGGTGGATACTGGGTGCTGGGCTGCTTACTGGCGCCGCGGACTGGGAACAGGTGGATACTGGGAACTGGGACTATGTACTGGTGCTGTGTACTGGGAACTGGTGGGTGCTGGGGCTGCGTTCTGGGTGGGTGCTGGGGCTGTGTACTGGTGGTCCACTGGTGGGTGTTGATAGTCCAGTGGTGGGTGCTGGTGGTCCACTGATGGGTGCTGGATCCACTGGTGGATACTGGTGGTCCACTGGTGGGTGATGGGTCCATGTACTGGTGGTCCACTGGTGGGTACTGGTGGTCCACTGGTGGTCCACTGGTGGGTGCTGGGTCCATGTACTGGTGGTCCACTGGTGGGTACTGGTGGTCCACTGGTGGGTGCTGGGTGCGTTCCCGGCAGCGGGTGAGGTCTCAGCTGACCTTGGCAGCGGGGCTGGATCGGGATCAGGGATCATTGGCCCCAGCTCAGCCCTGGACCGGTGCCCCCACCCAGTACAGCCGCTTTAACCCCTCCGGTACCGGACACCAACCCCCCCGCCCCCGGCCGCCCCCCCCCGGTTTAGTGCAGAATCGCTGACTCAGCAGGAGCTCTCTGCCTCCTGCAAATATTGACCCAACGCCATCTCCGGGTGTGGGGAGCGGATGGGGGGTTCCCCCCCTCTTCTGGGGCCACCTGCAGGGCTGCCATCCTCTCTCCTTTGCCCGACCTCATCTTTCCCTCCCTTCCGTCTTCCCCCCAACTTCCCCCCCCCACTGTCCCCCCTTTGCCCCTTTCTTATCCCCCATTATCTCCTCCTTCATCTTCCTCCCACCATCTCCCCCATCATTTTCTCCCCCTTTCCATCATCATCTCCCTTCTGTCCCTCATCTTCTCCCCTCTCTTCTTCCCTTGTCCCCCCCCTTGTCCCCCTCCTTGTCCCCTCCTTGTCCCCTCCTCCTTGTGTGTCTCCCCTTGTCCCCTCCACTTTGTGTCCCCCCTTGTGTCCCCCCTTGTCCCCTCCCCATCTTATCCCCTCCCCATCTTGTGCCCCGCCTTGTCCCCCCCCTTTGTCCCCTCTCCCCCTTGTCCCCCCTTATCCCCCACTCATCCCCCACTCGTCCCCCCCTTGTCCCCCCCTTGTCTCCCCTTGTCCCCCCCTCCTTGTGCCCCCCCTTGTCCCCCCCCTTTGTCCCCTCTCCCCCTTGTCCCCCCTTATCCCCCACTCATCCCCCCCTTGTCCCCCCCTTGTCTCCCCTTGTGTCCCCCTCCTTGTGTCCCCCCCTTGTTCCCTCCTCGTCTTGTCCCCTCCCCCCCTTGTCCCCCCCTCCTTGTCCCCCTCATCCCCCCCTTCTCCCACTCGTCCCCCCCCTTGTCCCCCCCTCGTCCCCCCCCTTGTCCCACTCGTCCCCCCCCTCATCCCCCCTCGTCCCTTGTCCCCCCCCTTGTCTACCCCCTTGCCCCGCCTTTGTCCCCCCCTTTGTCCCCCCCTTTGCCCCCCCCTTTGTCCCCCCCCTTCGTCCCCCCCCATCCCTGCAGCCCTCTCTCCGGACACAGTGCTGAGACGCCCGGGTGAAAATATGACGTTGACGTGCCGGGACGAGGAGTTGGCCGACACCAACGCTACGGTGTCGTGGTGGCACGAAGAGCGGGGTGCAGCGGCGCCGATGGCGGGGGGCCACCGCCGGCACCTGCTGGAGGGCAACGTGCTGCCGCTGCGGCGCCTGCGCTACGAGGACTCGGGGCGCTACAGCTGCTTCTCGGGGGGCCGCGTGTTGCGTTCGCTGAGGCTGTTGGTGGAAGGTGGGTACACGCCGGGCTCTCCCCTTCACCTCGCGCCATCCGGTGTACCCCAACACCTCCCTGCCTTGCAGAGCCCCCCGAAACTCCCCGCGTCTCCTGCTACCGGCGCAGCCACGATAAAGACGTCTTATGCGAATGGTCGCAGCGGGCGAAGCCGTCACCGGGAACGCGGGCAATGCTCTGGATGAAGCGGAGGTCAGTGGTTGGGTGTCCATCCATGGGACCATTCCTGTCCCCTCTATCCGGATCCTTTCCCGGCCCCACGGAGCCGCCTTCCCCACAGGTTTGTGGCTGAGAACGCTACGGAGCAGCGATGCCGCTACTTCTCCAAGGCACAGAAGTTTGTTTGCCGGGTGAAGGTGCCACCCGGCGCCGACGACACCAAATCCCTCGTGGTGTCCACGTGCGTCACCAACGGCGCCGGCGGCTCAGCCGGCGAGGACAAGATCATCACTCTCAGCGGTGTCTGTGAGTGCCGTTCAAGGGTGGGAATGAGGGTGCTGAGGGAGCCGGTGCCGGATGCTGAGCCCCCCCCTTTACTCCCTTCTGGCAGTGAAGCCGGACCCCCCCGTCAACGTGACGGTGGAGCCTCTGGAGAAGGCGCCGCAGCGGTTGCGCGTCAACTGGTCGTACCCTTCCTCTTGGGATCCCCGCTTCTATTGGCTCCACTTCCAGGTCCGCTACCGCCCGGAGCCTGCCCGGACCTTCACGGAGGTGAGACCCCCGCCCCCCCCAGCTCTGATTTTTTGGGGTCCTCCCACCCCAGCGAAGCTGTCCCCAAGCCCTGTGTCCCCTCCAGGTGGACCAGGTGACGACGACGTGGCTGGACATCCGCGACGCCTGGCGCGGGATGAGGCACGTGGTGCAAGTGCGAGCGCAGGAGGAGTTCGGCCACGGCTCGTGGAGTGAGTGGAGTCGGGAAGCAGTGGGGACCCCCTGGATCGGTAGGAATGGCGAGGGGGGGGGGGGGTGGACACACCACAGCCCTGAAGGCTGGGGGTTCAGCTTGGGGTCCCCCAACCTCACCGTGTCCCCACGCCCATCACCTTGCAGACCTCAAGGAACTCACCTCTGAGATGGGACCCTTCAGCTCACAGGTATGGCACGGGGTTGGGGGGGGGACACGCATGAGCTGCACCCCAGTTTGCTCCTGGCTGGCTCCCAAGGGGACACCAGGGCTGGGGTGTGGGGGGGCTGCCCCGTCTCCCCACTTCCCTCCCTTTCTCTTGCAGTTCCCCATGGATTACGGCACCCGCGAGGTCACTCTGCCCCCGGAGCTCTTTGGGGACGCTGCTGCTGACCGAGCTGCTGGTGGTAAGGAGAGGGCTCTGGGGTGGCTAAGGGGGGGGGGATGACACCCCTCCTTCCTCCTCCCCCCCAGGTCCCTTATGTGTGTCCCCCCCAAACCATGAGCCCATCTCCCCATCCCTGCGCCGCAGGGACCGTGGTGGAAGCCAGCGCTCGCTCGGTGACGTCCCCGTACGCTTTGGTGGTGGCTGGAGGGAGCCTCATCCTGGGCATCATCCTCTTCGTGGCCATCGTGGTGAGGTGAGTGCTCGGGTGGGGGTCTCGGGGAGGGGGGGGTGGGGTTCAAGGGAAGGGGGGGACACCCACCCACCCCCCCACCCACCAGCACCCCTTAACCCAACACTGTTCTCTTTTCCCGCAGGTACCGGCAGACGCGGCAGCTGGGCAGGCAGCGGGGGGCCAAGGCGGAGGGCGAGGGGCAGCACACGCTGGTGCCCCTGAGCCCCCCCAGATCCCCCCCCCTGAGTGACACCCCACTACTGTCACTCTCCCCCGAACCCCAACCTTCCAGGGGGCTCCACGTCACCAATTTGGACTATTTCTTGGCTGGGCAATAGCCAAAGAGGGAGGGGGAGAGGATGCGCCTGCGGGGCAGGTGGGGGTCTCTGGTGCCCTGGGGGGGGGGGGCAGCAGGGCTGGGATGTGTCCCCAGGAGCAGCCCCTGCACCCCAAATCCGGGAGGGGGGCTCAGGAGCAGCCCCCACACACCCCAAATCCGGGAGGGGAGCTCAGGAGCAGCCCCCCCACACCCCAAATCCGGGAGGGGAGCTCAGGAGCAGCCCCCCCACACCTCAAATCCCAGAGGGGGTCCAGGAACAGCCCCCACACCCCAAATCCGGGAGGGGGTCCAGGAACATCCCCCACACCCCAAATCCGGGAGGGGGCTCAGGAGCAGCCCCCCCACCCCAAATCCGGGAGGGGGCTCAGGAGCAGCCCCCCCCACACCCCAAATCCAGGAGGGGGTTCAGGAGCAGCCCCCACACACCCCAAATCCAGGAGGGGGTTCAGGAGCAGCCCCCACACACCCCAAATCCAGGAGGGGGTTCAGGAGCAGCCCCCCCACACCCCAATCTGGAGGTGCTCTGGAAGTAAGGGTTCCCATTATTGGGATGTGACCCCAGAAGCAGCCCCCCCACCCCTGACTTGGGGCGGGGGGGGAAGCCAGGGCTGAGATGTGACCCCAGAAGCAGCACACCCCCACTCCAATCTGGGGGCCCCCTGAGATCAGCCCCCCTACCTCCATCTGGGGGTACAGTGGGGGGGGGGTGTGGGAGCGAGGCCGGGTTTGGGGGGGCCTCCAGGGAAGGATGCAGCCCCCCCAGTGCCATGAGGGGGGGGTGTCTGGCTGGATCAGCCCCATCCCCCCCCCCCGACCCCCCCCCCCCCCGATTATTTTTAAAGCATCAGAACGGGGGGGGGGGAATGGAATGTGGGCAAAGGAGTTGAAAATAAACGGTGTGGATTTGTAATGAGTGGGGGGGTCCTGGGGGGGGGGGGTGTCACTCCAGTCCCCTCCCCAACACCTGCAGCCCTTGGCTGTGCCTCCAAGTGCCCCCCATCCTTCTGAGTGCCCCCCCATCCTTCTGAGTGCCCCCGAGAGCCCCCATCCTTCTGGGTGCCCCCCCATCCTTCTGAGTGTCCCCCCATCCTTCTGAGTGTCCCCGAGTGCCCCCCATCCTTCTGAGTGCCCCCCCATCCTTCTGAGTGTCCCCCCATCCTTCTGAGTGCCCCCATCCTTCTGAATGTCCCCCCATCCTTCTGAGTGTCCCCATCCTTCTGAGTGCCCCCCCATCCTTCTGAGTGCCCCCCATCCTTCTGAGTGCCCCCATCCTTCTGAATGTCCCCCCATCCTTCTGAGTGCCCCCCATCCTTCTGAATGTCCCCCCATCCTTCTGAGTGCCCCCATCCTTCTGAATGTCCCCCCATCCTTCTGAGTGCCCCCCATCCTTCTGAATGTCCCCCCATCCTTCTGAGTGCCCCCCATCCTTCTGAATGTCCCCCATCCTTCTAAGTGTCCCCCATCCTTCTGAGTGCCCCCGAGTGCCCCCCATCCTTCTGAATGGCCCCATCCTTCTGAGTGCCCCCCATCCTTCTGAGTGCCCCCCATCCTTCTGAGTGTCCCCCTATCCTTATGAGTGCCCCCCATCCTTCTAAGTGTCCCCCATCCTTCTGAGTGCCCCCGAGTGCCCCCCATCCTTATGAGTGCCCCCCATCCTTCTGAATGTCCCCCCATCCTTCTGAGTGCCCCCCATCCAAGTGCCCCCCCATCCTTCCGAGTGCCCCCGGGTGCCCCCCCATCCTTCTGAGTGTCCCCTATCTTTCCGAGTGCCCCCATTCCCCAATCCCTGCACCCCCCTGAGTGCCCCCCCAAGTCCTGTGCCCCTCCCCATTCCCTGCACCCCACTGAGTTCCCCCTATGCCACCGGGTGCCCCTATCTTTCCTGTACCCCCTCCCCACCCCCTGCACCCCCCAAGCTGTGCCCCCGAGTATCCCCCTCCCCACTCCCTGCAGCCCCAGCCTGTGTTGGCCATGCCCCCCCCCCCCCCCCATGCCACCAAGTGCCCCCCCAGGCCATGTCCCCCCTCCTCATACCACCAAGTGCCCCCCCCCCCAGGCCATGTCCCCCCTCCCCATGCCACTGTGTCCCCCCCAGGCTGTGCCCCCCAGGCCATGCCCCCCCTCCCCATGCCATTGTGTCCCCCCCAGTCTGTGCCCCCCAGGCCATGCCCCCCCTCCCCATGCCACCAAGTACCCCCCCAGGCCATGTGCCCCCTCCCCATGCCACTGTGTCCCCCCCAGGCTGTGCCCCCCAGGCCATGCCCCCCCTCCCCATGCCACTGTGTCCCCCCCAGGCTGTGCCCCCCCTCCCCATGCCCCCCCTCCCCATGCCACCAAGTACCCCCCCAGGCCATGTGCCCCCTCCCCATGCCATTGTGTCCCCCCCCCAGGCTGTGCCCCCCCCACTCCATGCCCCCCCTCCCCATGCCACCAAGTACCCCCCCAGGCCATGTGCCCCCTCCCCATGCCATTGTGTCCCCCCCAGGCTGTGCCCCCCCAGGCCATGTGCCCCCTCCCCATGCCATTGTGTCCCCCCCCAGGCTGTGCCCCCCCCCCCAGGCCATGCGCCCCCTCCCCATGCCACTATGTCCCCCCCAGGCTGTGCCCCCCCCCGCCACAGCCCCCCCCCCCCCCCCCCCTTGTGCAATGCCCCCAGAGCTGCAGCTGCACCCGGGCAGGAAACCGCAGGGCGCTGGGCACCCCTGGGACACCGCATTTCCCCCCCCCCCCCCCCCGCCCCCCGGGGCTATAAAAAGCAGAGCAGGATGCAGATGTGTGGGTGTGGGGAGCCCCTCTGCCCCCCGAAACCAGGGCAGCTCCTTGGCACGAGGCCAAGGTTGGCACCGGCTTCATCGTGTCCCCCCCCCAGGATGGGCAGGATGGGGCGGGGGGGGGGGGGGGGGGCGAGGGGCTCGATCTTGGGGTCACTCCAATGGACCCCCCAGCAGCATCCCTGCCCCACTGCAGCCCCCAATCCCACCTCATCCATCACCCACTGCAACCCCATCCCTGACCCATCATCCCTGACCCATCTTTTCCCCACTGCAGCCCCCAATCCCATCTCATCCATCACTCACTGCAGCCCCCAATCCCACCTCATCCATCACTCACTGCAGCCCCATTCCCAACCCATATTTTCCCCATCACAGCCCCCAACCCCACCTCATCCATCACCCACTGCAGCCCCATTCCCGACCCATATTTTCCCGATCGCAGCCCCCAATCCCACCTCATCCATCACTCACTGCAGCCCCATTCCCGACCCATCTTTTCCCCACTGAAGCCCCCAATCCCACCTCATCCATCACTCACTGCAGCCCCATTCCCGACCCATATTTTCCCCATCACAGCCCCCAATCCCACCTCATCCATCACTCACTGCAGCCCCATTCCCGACCCATCTTTTCCCCACTGAAGCCCCCAATCCCACCTCATCCATCACCCACTACAGCCCCATTCCCGACCCATATTTTCCCCATCACAGCCCCCAATCCCACCTCATCCATCGCCCACTACAGCCCCATTCCCGACCCATATTTTCCCGATCACAGACCCCAATCCCAATTCATCCATTGCTCACTGCAGCCCCATCCCTTTGCCATCCTTTCCCCATCGCAGCCCCCAATCCCACCCCATCCATCACCCACTGCAGCCCCATCCCAACCCATCCTTTCCCCATCGCAGCCCCCAATCCCACCTCATCCATCACTCACTGCAGCCCCATCCCTTTGCCATCCTTTCCCCACCGCAGCCCCCAATCCTACCCCATCACCCACTGCAGCCCCAATCCCTGACCCATCCTTTCTCCATTGCAGCCCCCAATCCCACCTCATCCATCGCCCACTGCAACCCCATTCCCGACCCATATTTTCCCGATCACAGACCCCAATCCCAATTCATCCATTGCTCACTGCAGCCCCATCCCTGAGCCATCATCCCTGACCCATCTTTTCCCCACCGCAGCCCCCAATCCCACATCATCCATCGCCTACTGCAGCCCCATTCCCGACCCATATTTTCCCGATCGCAGCCCCCAATCCCACCCCATCCATCACCCACTGCAGCCCCATCCCTTTGCCATATTTTCCCCACTGAAGGCCCCAATCCCACCTCATCCATCGCCCACTGCAGCCCCATTCCCGACCCATATTTTCCCGATCACAGACCCCAATCCCAATTCATCCATCACTCACTGCAGCCCCATCCCTGACCCATCCTTTCTCCATCGCAGCCCCCAATCCCACCTCATCCATCACTCACTGCAGCCCCATTCCCAACCCATATTTTCCCCACTGAAGCCCCCAATCCCACCTCATCCATCACCCACTGCAGCCCCAATCCTGCCCCATCGCAGCCCCCAATCCCACCCCATCCATCACCCACTGCAGCCCCCAGCCCCATCGCAGCCCCCAGTCCCATCCCAACCCCATCCCTTTGCCATCGCACTCCCCCTCCTCCCACAACCTCCTCCTCCTCTCCGCCAACACATTTATTTTCCTACTTCATTTCACATCCCCATCTCACTGTGCCCCCCCCACCACCACCCTTGGTGACGGAGTCAGCCCTGCTGTGGCTCAGCTCCGGCACCGGGTGGGCAGGATCCGTCCTTGCACATGGGCACCGCAGTCCTGCCAGGGTCCAAACAGCGGCCGTTGGGCAGGAGCTGTATCCCCCCAGCCCCAGGGATGAGGGGGTGACCAAGGGGTCCCACGCCAGAGCCTCCCCATGGGTGCTGCGGGGCTGGGGGGGTCGCAGGGCAGCCTGGGGGAGCCTCAGCGGGCGCTAATGCAGCTTGCAGTGGACGGGGTGCAGCAGGGCCATGTGTTCGGCCCCCTTGAAGGGCAGCTTCTCGGTGGAGTAGTAGTGCACAACCTCGGGGACGCTGGCGAAGACGCCGCTGGCTTGGCTGAGCGTGTACTTGTTGTCCTTCGTCTGCGCCACGATGATGTGGACGCAACCCTGGCTGGTCCTAAGCGACCGTTGGGCGTCAGCGATGCCGCCAACCAACCCACCCCCCCCCGGCGCCCGCCTGCTCACAGCCACGGCTGCATCCACCCCTGTTTGTTCCCGTTCCCACTCCGATTGTTTTGGCTCCAGAGGCTCCGCTTCCTCAGGAAGGAAACGCCACCGGCGCTCCCGACAATGCATCGGCGAAGGGGCCGTGTTGCCATCCATCCCCACCCCAGCGCCGCGCCGGGATGGATGGGGACCCCATGGGTGAGGGGTGCTGCCCTCTGGGACATGGGTGCTCCCACCTCATGGGGAACTGGGGAGCTCCTGCGTCAGCATCGCTCCAGGCTCGGGATCTGCTCCCGCTCTCCAGGGTTGGGATCACTATATCCCTCCAGGATTGGGATCACTGCATCCCTCCAGGGTTGGGATCACTATATCCCTCCAGGGTTGGGATCACTGCATCCCTCCAGGGTTGGGATCACTGCATCCCTCCAGGGTTGGGATCACTGCATCCCTCTAGGGTTGGGATCACTGCATCCCTCCAGGGTTGGGATCACTATATCCCTCCAGGGTTGGGATCACTATATCCCTCCAGGGTTGGGATCACTGCATCCCTCCAGGGTTGGGATCACTATATCCCTCCAGGATTGGGATCACTATATCCCTCCAGGATTGGGAACTCCTACAGCCCTCCAGGGTTGGGATCACTATATCCCTCCATGATTGGGAACTCCTACAGCCCTCCAGGGTTGGGATCACTGCATCCCTCCAGGATTGGGATCACTATATCCCTCCAGGGTTGAGATCACTGCATCCCTCCAGGGTTGGGATCACTGCATCCCTCCAGGGTTGGGATCACTATATCCCTCCAGGGTTGGGATCACTGCATCCCTCCAGGGTTGGGATCACTGCATCCCTCCAGGGTTGGGATCACTATATCTCTCCAGGGTTGGGATCACTGCATCCCTCCAGGGTTGGGATCACTGCATCCCTCCAGGGTTGGGATCACTATATCTCTCCAGGGTTGGGATCACTGCATCCCTCCAGGGTTGGGATCACTGCATCCCTCCAGGGTTGGGATCACTATATCCCTCCAGGGTTGGGATCACTATATCCCTCCAGGGTTGGGATTACTGCATCCCTCCAGGGTTGGGATCACTATATCCCTCCAGGGTTGGGATCACTGCATCCCTCCAGGGTTGGGATCACTGCATCCCTCCAGGGTTGGGATCACTGCATCCCTCTAGGGTTGGGAGCTCTTGTACCCCTCTAGGATTTGGAGTTGCTGCATCCCTCCAGGGTTGGCGCCTTAGGAACCCCCTCCTCTGGTTCCCAGACCCTTCCACACCGCAGCTCAGCCACTCACTTGAGTGCAATGGAGTATTTGCCGCTGCCGGTCTCGCTGGTGCGCACCAGGTATCCGGCTTCTCGGCACGCCTGTAGCCGATTCTCCGCCTCAGCTCGTGTGATGGCCCCGTGGTACCACCTGTTGGGGTGCAGAGGGGGACGCTGAATGGTGGCAAATGCCAGACCCCCACTTCCTGCCCTGTTTTCCACACCAGCCGCTGCTCATGGCTCAGCCTCATGACTCACGGCTGCTTCTCCAGCGCCAGGGCAGGGTCCACCCGCTCCCCCTCGCTCTGCTCAGTGCCCACCGGCTTCAGCATCTTGGGGGTCCAACTCTTCTGGCGTAGGTGCTGCCGCGGTGCCTCCTCTTTGGGACGCTCCGAGCCCTCAAACTGGACTGGGGGGGATGAGATGTGAGCCCCCAAAAAGACCCATCCCTGCTGCCTCCATCCCCATCCCTAGCTCCATCCCTGTCCTCCTCCTCATCTGTATCCCCGTCGCCATCCCAATCCATCCCATCTCACCCCATGCCATGTCTGTTCCCATTCCTGTCACCGTTCCCATTCCATCCTCATCCTTGTCCTCATCCCAGTCCCCATCCCCATCCCAGTCCCCATCCTTGTCTCGGTCCCCCATCCCCTACCTGACAGCGCTTTGACGATCTGTTCCTTCTTCCACTCCCATGGCTGTTCGTACTCTCCCGCCGGGCGCTCGTCGTTCTCGGGCAGACGCCCATCCCCAACCCTCGCCCTGCGCTCTGGGGTTCCCCCAGTCCCCCCATCTCCGGACTCGTAGGGGGTATCATAGAGCTGCGTTCCCTTTCCGGCTGTTTCCTTGCCCCCTGGCCACTTGGCTGGCTCTGGTTTGCCGCTCCCTTCCATGGGTTCACCAGGACCATCCAGCAGGAGGATGGCCTTGACCAGCGGGTCCTTGGAGCCTCGACGGCGGATTTCTGCGGGGAAACAGAATCATGGAATGGTTTGAACCAGAAGAGACCTCAAAACCCATCCAGATCCAACTCTTGCCATGGGCAGGGACATCTCCCACGGATCAGGGGCTCCAAACCCCATCCAACCTGGCCTGGAACCCCTCCAGGGATGGAGCAGCCACCACTGCTCTGGGCACCCTGGGCCTCCCCACCCTCACAGGAAAACATTTTTCCCTAAGATCTCATCAAATACAAAGAAGGGCAGAGGGACGGAGGTCAACGAGAGGCTCTGTGTCCTCTGAGACCCTCCCAACTCCCACCATTGCCCTTGGAGAGGGATGTGCTCAAGGATGTTCCATCGGGAACCAGCTTGGGAGGAGATGGGGCAGGAAGGAGCCCATCCCCATGGTGCTTGTCCTGCTTTCACAGCCACGACACCACCGGCACCGCACCGCCAGCCGGACTCCGCAGTGGCAGGATGCTACACCCGGCGCTCAACCCTACCAGGGGGGTTCACACACCCCTCGGCTCCCCGTTTTGCCCCATAGCGCCGAGCTCGGCCAAACAGCTCCGGGCTGCCCCGCACGGAAAAAAACCATCAGCAGCAAATCTTTTATTTCCAGCATCCGGCCGAGTCAGTTCCTGTTGTTTTGGCCAGCTGGGCGGTCGCCGCGCTGGCTGGAGGGGGTACGGCTACAGGGGACCCCCCAGCGGGTGGGCTCAGAGCGCTTAATACCCCCCCATCCCCAGACAGCAGCTTCGCATCATCCCTGCGCACCCATGGGGTGGTAGTGTTGAGTGGTGGCACCCAATGAAGGGTCATCACCCATCAATGTCCACCTTCGCTCCTTATCTGGCCCCGCGCAGCCGTAGGAAGCGTCGAGCGGTTTTCCTGTTCCCGGAGCCTCCCGCGCCAGGCGGCTCCGAGTGCCGGCGGCTGCACGGTGCCGGTGGGGGAGCGGTGCCAGGCTCCGTGCTACGGCACGACGTGTACCTGTGATCATTTGCTGGGCATCGTAGGGTTCCATGTAGCCGTCGTTCTCGCCCAGGCGCTCAGCGTCCCGCTGGCCCTTCGTGCGCTTGGCGTCATAGGGGTCGGCGTAGTCCTCCAGGATGATGACCTGGGATGGGGAACCACCAACATGAGGGTCACCAGCGTTGCTGGTTGATGGGAAGGGTGTCACCTTCCTTGGGTACCCTTCCTTGGGTACGAGGCAGGGATGCTGTGGGGTCCCTGGGAGAGGATGGCGGCTCAGCCGGCGTCAATCGATGCCACCACCACACATGGGTATAACCCAGTGGCAACTTTGCGTTGGGAGAGCATCCGTCTCTCTGTGCTCCATCAGTAAGGAGGAGCTTTGGAGGGACAGGGGGGTTTGGGGACCCTTTTGGGTGACCCACCCCCCAAATTAGCTCCCGGCTACTCCAGGTGGGGGGATAAATTCCAGCTTCCCAGACAAAATTTTGCATCAGATTTGGTGTAAGCAGTGGCTGAGTAGAGGGTCAGGATGGGATGGGACGGAGTGAGGAGTAACGGGGTGGGGTGGGATGGGATGGGATGGGATGGGATGGGATGGGATGGGATGGGATGCGGTGAGGGGGGGTCAGGATGGGATGGGATGCGGTGAGGGGGGGTCAGGATGGGATGGGATGTGGTGAGGGGGCGTCAGGATGGGATGGGATGCGGTGAGGGGGGTCGGGATGGGATGGGATGCGGTGAGGGGGGTCGGGATGGGATGGGATGCGGTGAGGGGGGTCGGGATGGGATGGGATGTGGTGAGGGGGGGTCAGGATGGGATGGGATGCGGTGAGGGGGGGTCAGGATGGGATGGGATGCAATGAGGGGGGGTCGGGATGGAATGCGGTGAGGGGGGTCGGGATGGGATTAAATGGTGGGGGGGAGTCAGGATGGGATGGAACGGGGGGGGTCAGGATGGGATGGGATGCGGTGAGGGGGGGTCAGGATGGGATTAAATGGTGGGGGGGATCAGGATGGGATGGAAGAGGGTGTGGGGGGGTCAGTGGGATGCAATGCAGTGAAGGGAAGGTCAGGATGGGATGGGACGGTGTGAGGTGTCGACAGGGTGGGATGGGATGCGGTGAGGGGGGGTCAGGTTGGGATGGAACAGGGTTTGGGGGGGGGGGGGATGCAATGCAGTGAAGGGAAGATGAGGATGGGATGATGAAGGGGGCCCAGGAAACACCTCCCCCCCCCACTCCAAACACCTGATGGATGAAGGCGGTTGGGATGAAGGGAGCTTTGACCAGGATTTGGGCTACTGAGAGCCCCAGCCCAAAGCCACAAAAGCCACCAGTGCCCTATCCCCCCCCCCCCTTTAATTCCCCCCAGTCCCCCCTTTACCGTCTCCATCTTGGGGGGCTTCCCCTTGTCCTGCTCGAGGGCCGTCGGGCTGGCTGGCGGGGGGCTGGGGTACCCCTTCCCGTTCTTCTCGTTCGCCTCCACTTTGATGAGGCGGTTGATGTAGGTGCCGCAAGTTTTGGGGGGACCCTCTGGGGTCCCACTTTCCACTCGGGAATTCTTCCGCATCTTTCCGGTGGCGGCTTGGAGCAGACCTTGTAGGTTATCCCTTGACAGGCGCCCACCTCCTTCTTTGCCACCCCCGGGGGGGGCTCGGCAGCCCCCCAACTCGGCGGCTGAGTTCTTACGGCTCTTGGCTACGCTCCCGCTGCCCGGCCGAGATCGTTCCGACGCGGTCTTCAAGTTGGAAGGGAATTCCTTGAACCATTTGGCCGCCATGGGCTCGATGATAAAGGGTTGGGTACCACGGCCCCCCCACCCCCCCCACCCCCGGAGGGGTCCTCAACGCCCCACAGCTCAGAGCCACCTCAATCGGGGGGTACGGGGCAGCCTGGGCCCCCCCAACCCTGGCAGTGGGACCCTTGGTGTTGGGGGGTCCAGCCCGGGATGGGGGATGCAGGCACGGAGGAAGGGGGGGTCCAGGGTCTTTGCCCCCAGTGTAGGTGGAGGGGGGGTCCAGGCGGCTTTCGCCCCCAACGCGGGGATGGAACACGGAAAATTGGGGGGATGGGGACAAGGGGGAGCCCAGGAGAGGGGATTGGGGGGTCCAAAGAGGAGGGATTGAGGGTCCCTGATTGTGCGGAAGGGTCTTGGGGGGCGGGGGGGGGGGAAATCCGAGAAGGGAGGATTGGGGGTCCCTAGCTGCGGGGAGGGGTCCCGGAGGGAGGGGGGGGGGGTGAATGGGGGGGGGCCTCTGCTCCAGCGATGGGATGAGGGGGGAAGGGGGGGAATCGCGCTGCAGAGAGGGGCTCTGAGGGTCCTGAGCCCCCAGGGAAGGGTCTGGGGGGCCCCTGGGTGCAGGGAGGGGTCCTGGGGTGGGGGTCGGGGGGGGGGGGGGTCCAGGGAGCGGAGTTTGGGGGTCCCTGGCTGTGGGGAATGGTCCTGGGGGGATCGAGAAGGGTCCTGGAGGGGTCGGAGAGGGGGATTGGGGGTCCGAAAAGGGAAGATTGGGGGTCCCTGGCTGTGGGGAGGGGTCCGGGGGGGGTCCGGGGGGGGTCAGGGAGAGGGATTGGGGGTCCAAAAAGGGAAGATTGGGGGTCCCTGGCTGTGGGGAGGGGTCCGGGGGGGGTCCGGGGGGGGTCAGGGAGAGGGATTGGGGGTCTGAGAAGGGAAGGTTGGGGGTCCCTGGCTCTGGGGAGGGGTCCGGGGGGGGTCCGGGGGGGGTCAGGGAGAGGGATTGGGGGTCTGAGAAGGGAAGGTTGGGGGTCCCTGGCTGTGGGGAGGGGTCCGGGGGGGGTCGGGAAGGGTCCGTGGAGGTCGGGGAGAGGGATTGGGGGTCCGATAAGGGAGGATTGGGGGTCTCTATCCGCGGGGACGGGTCCGGGGGGGGTCGGGTCTCTGCTCCAGCGATGGGTCGAGCTGGGGGGGGGTCTCTCCTGTCCGGGGCAGCCCCTGGGGGGGGGCTACGAGTGTCCGGTGACCCCCAGGGAAGGGTCCGGGGGGTCCCGGGGCGCTGCGGGGAGTGTCGGGGTTCTCCGGGGGGGGTCCAGTCGGGGGTCTCGGGGTGCTCCGGTGGGGGGGGGGGGGGGTGTCAGGCCGGCCCGGGGGGCCCCATGCGGCGGCGGCGGGACGGGACGGACGGGAGGGACCGGACGGGTGGGGGGGGTGGGGGGGAGGGACCGGGGAGGGGGGGCGATCCCCGCCCAGATCCGGAGAGGGCGGCCCCGGGGGGGGGGGATGGGGACAGGGGGGGCCACCGGCCTCGGGGATGCGGGGAACAACGGGGGGACCCCGTCCTGTGTGTGTGTGTGTGTGTGTGTGTGTCCCAGTCCCTCCCGAGGGGTTGGGGAGGGGTCCGTCCCCGTGTATGGACCCCATGTATGGACCCCCCCCCGCAAAGACCCCATGTATGGACCCCCCCTCTCTCTCCATGCAAAGACCCCATGTATGGACCCCATGTATGGACCCCCCCCCATGCAAAGACCCCATGTATGGACCCCATGTATGGACCCCCCCCCCATGCAAAGACCCCATGTATGGACCCCCCCTCCATGCAAAGACCCCATGTATGGACCCCCCCTCTCTCCATGCAAAGACCCCATGTATGGACCCCCCTCCATGCAAAGACCCCATGTATGGACCCCCCCTCACCCCATGCAAAGACCCCATGTATGGACCCCCTCTCTCTCCCCATGCAAACACCCCATGTATGGACACCCCTCCCCATGCAAAGACCCCATGAGTGGACCCTCCTCACCCCATGCAAAGACCCCGTGTATGGACCCCCCCTCTCCCCTTGCAAAGACCCCATGTATGGACCCACCCCCCCCATGCAAAGACTCCATGTATGGACCCCCCCTCTCCCCATGCAAAGACCCCATGTATGGACCCCCCCTCTCTCCATGCAAAGACCCCATGTATGGACCCCCCCTCTCCCTATGCAAACACCCCATGAATGGACCCCCTCCCCATGCAAAGACCCCATGTATGGACGCCCCCTCCATGCAAAGACCCCATATATTCTCTCATCTGCGTCGAGACATCACCAGAAAACCCCAGATGATCCCAGCGCTTCGATTTCTTTTTGGGGGGCGCACCTTATTGACCCCCTTACAACAGCGCAACGGAAAAGGATGGGTTTCTGTGGGCAAAGATGCTCCCCCAGGACAGGGCTGCCCTGCTTTGAAGAAGGACATGGGCTCCTCTGGTTCACAAAGGCTGTAGAACATCTCCAGGACCATCCAGCTCCCACCCAGGGGGGTCCTGCTGCTGGGAGGGGGCACTGGGAGAGCAGATCCTGGTCCTCAGCGTCTTCGGTGCGAGGAGGTGAGGGGCAGTGGTAGTGTCCTGCGGTGGTGTGCGGTCAATGGCAGCGCCGTAGGAAGCGATGGCCTCATCATCCTGGGTGAAGATGCACCTCGAGGAGGTGAAGGCAGAGCTGCTGGGCAGGATGAGCCTTGAGGAGGTGAAGGTGGTGCCGTTGGGTAGAACGCACCTCAAGGAGGTGAAGGTGGTGCCGTTGGGTAGAACGCACCTCAAGGAGGTTAAGGTGATACCATTGGGTAGAACGCACCTCGAGGAGGTGAAGGTGATACCATTGGGTAGAACGCACCTCGAGGAGGTTAAGGTGATACCATTGGGTAGAACGCACCTCGAGGAGGTGAAGGTGGTGCCGTTGGGTAGAACGCACCTCGAGGAGGTTAAGGTGATACCATTGGGTAGAACGCACCTCAAGGAGGTGAAGGTGGTGCCGTTGGGTAGAACGCACCTCGAGGAGGTGAAGGTGATACCATTGGGTAGAACGCACCTCGAGGAGGTGAAGGTGGTGCTGAGGAGCTGAAGGTACTGCTGCTGAGCAGGATGCACCTCAAGGAGGCCAAAGGGCCATGACTCCAGGAGGCCAAGGCTGGGCTCTTCACCAGCTTCAGCTTCACCTTCCCAAGGCCATGCAAACCTCTGTCTCCACTGTCAACCCTGATTGTCAGCTCAAAGGCGCTGCTTCCTTTTCTTTCCTTCGCAGATCTTAAGATCCCTTTCATCTTTCCAGGACCTCAACCGCAGGATGGATGCGCCAGCAGCGCTGGCTCGGTGGCTTTGTGCCGCAGCGGCATTCCCTGCAACACACCATCCATGCATCATCTCCTTTGGGAAGTCTCTTCCCATCTCCTTCCCCTGCCGGATGCCACCGGGAAGGCTTTGGGAGCGTCTCCGGTAGTGGGGACGGATGGCACCGAGCGCCCAAGAAGCCAAAACACGCTCCAAGGCAAGCGATGGTTGGAGCAGGGTTGGATCCTGACGCTCAAGAGAGTGGGAACCCAAAGGGCAGCACCACCACAAGGGTTCTAAACCTTCATTAAACTGGTTCAAACCCTTTCCAGCTGAAGCTGGGAGCGGAGCACAGCTGCCTCTGGACACCCAGCACCAGGAGCAGGGCTGGGAAGAGCTCAGGACCCTGCTGGGTTGGGTGCGGATGGAGGAGCAGAGCGCGGGGCAGTGCTCAGCGTCGCAACCGCCTGCTCCTTCAGCAAAGCACTTAAAAATAGAGCAGAGAGCAGTGTCCATAATCCCTCTCCTACAGCTTCTTTTTATTCCAAAGCTCGGAGGAGGACAAGGTCTAACAAGGGGAACGGCTGCTGGAGGAGATAACGGACTTCTGAGCCCCTTTGATTTCCCAATAACTTTAATTCAAGCAGAGGGAATTAATACTGGGCTGGCTTTGAAATAAGGAGTCAGCGCTGCCCTCCAGCCAAGGACATGAGGAGTCAGAGAAGCTCCAACTTCCAACTCTCAGGATAGAGCAGGAGGGATCGGAGCAGGGATTGAGCAACGGGGCACGACTGCAGCAGCAGCAGCAGCCAAGGGCTGAGGCTCAGCCCTGCAGGAAGAGTGGATGGAGGAGGAAAAAATGATATAAACCCCTACAGAACTGTGCTCCTACGGAAGCAAATCCTGGAAAGGAGAGAGAGTGAGATGAGATCTTTGGAAGAAATGTTTTGCTTTGAGTGTGGGGAGCACAGGTTGCCCAGAGCAGTGGTGGTGCCCCATCCCTGGAGGGGTTCCAGGCCAGGTTGGATGGGGTTTGGAGCCCCTGAGCCAGTGGGAGGTGTCCCTGCCCATAGGCTGGAACTGGATGATCTTTGAGGTCTCTTCCCACCCAAACCATCTCATGGTTCCACGATTCCAACTTGACGTCTACCAGAACCCCCAGATCCCATCCCTGGAGGGGTTCCAGGCCAGGTTGGATGGGGTTTGGAGCAACCTGAGCCAGCGGGAGGTGTCCTTGCCCATGGCAGGGGTGGACTTTGAGGTCCTTTACAAGCCAACCCATTCCAGGATTCCACCAATCTCACTCAGCGCTGACCACACAATCCTTTATTCCACAGCTTCCATCCACGGCGCAGCAATCGCGGGCACGCGGGACTCACAGGGATAAGGGCAAAGGGCTACATCTTCAGGTGTGGCATAGCTGAGCCTCCAGTCACCCCTTCCTGCGCGTGGAGAAGAAGGGGGTGGGAGCTGACAGGCTTGGGGTGCCCCTTCAACCCCCTCATCCGGACACAGGAGAGGCAGCGTGCAAGGTCGCAGGTTACAGAGATAAGTCTGTTCTTGCTCTGGAGGAAAAAAAGCAGTAGAAATCCCGCTCCCTTGTTACCAAAGAAAGGATTTTCTTCTTCTTCCAAGGCTCTTCCAGACCTTCCCCACACCACGGCCTGGTCCTGTGCCTCTTTCTCCAGCACAACTCCAGGGATAGAGCTGCCGTGTGGCACAGCCTCTGCCCAGGGTTCACTCTCCCACCACTGCCGATTGTTCCTTGCCACCGCACGCTCCCTCCCACCATCGTTGATCATTTGCTTCCAACGCTGCCGCCAAAAGGTTTACTCCTTGCTGCCGTTGCCGACCGTTTGCTCGCAACCAAAGGTTCGCTCCTCGCTGCTGTCGACCTCCCTCTTTGTTCCCCACCACCACCACCACCACCCGTTCACTCCCACCGTCACAGACCTTTCGCTACTAAGCACTTTCTCCCACCGTCACCAAAGGTTCACACTCCTCACCGTTGACAACCATTTTGTTCCCTTGCTGCCAAACATTTATTCCCAACGCTGCTGCCAAAGCGTTTGCTTCCACCGCTACGGAGCGTTTGCTCTCTGCTGCTGAACGTTGGGCTCCCACCTCTGCCAGCGCAGGGTGCGGATCCACTCGACGGCAGCAGTTTGGAAAGAACACTCCAAGTCAGATCAACGCCTTCAAATTAACCAACTGTACTTTTTCTCCAAAGATACATTTCCATACACATCCATCATACACTGTAACAAAAAAAAGCAGTGTACATGAAATAAGAAAATAAATTAAATCCATAGCATAGGTAAGGAGGACGCTCTAGACTGGAGCAGAGTCGAAAGTTTCCAGCGATACAAGAGGCTCAAAAGTTTGTTTTAACAAGAACGCCTGCGAGGAAGGGTCCGGCGAGTGTTTTGGGTCAGTCCAACTGCTTAAAACAGTTTTATTTAGAGTTTTTAAACAGCCATTATTGTCCCGCAACAGGCAGAGAGATTTCTTCCTGGGTAAAAGTCAAGAGGCATCGGTAAAATCCAAGTAGAGCATCCAGAAGAGAAGCAGGATGGCCCCGTGCAGCCATGCTAGCCGTCCTCCTTGGGCGGTGTGTACCAGCCTGGAAGGAGAAGAGAGATCCGTGAGGGAGAAAGCTGTATCAGGAACACAAAATTGCACCTGGAAAAGCTGCAGCGCAAGCCCACCAAGGCCCACATCTCCCAAGATTAGCGGCAGGCTCTCCCTGTGGGGTAACGATGCGCTGTTGGTACAGGCAGAAGAGCAGAGCTCTGCCTGGTGGGGCAGGACGATGCTGCCGCAACGGCTGCTGGCTACAACCTCACCACAGAGGCAGAAAAAACTCAAGGTGATCAGCCTCGGGGAGTCTGGATTATCCTGGACTACCTGGTGGACTACCTGGTGGAAAAGGCCTTGGGGGCGTTGCTTGACAGCAGCCAAACATAAGCCAGCGGTGGCCCACGGGGCCAAGAAGGCCACCAGCATCTTGGCTTGGATCAGAAACATCGTGGCCAGCAGGAGCAGGGACAGGATTGTCCCCCTGCACTTGGCGTTGGTGAGGCCACACTTTGAATCCTGGGTTCAGTTTTGGGTCCCGCACTCCAAGAAAGACCTTGAGGGGCTGAAGCGCGTCTGGAGAAGGGAACGGAGCTGGGAAGGGGCTGGAAAATAGGGGTTGTGGGAGCGGCTGAGGGCTCTGGGGGTGTTTAGTCTGGAGGAGGAGAGGAGGCTGAGGGGAGACCTCATCGCTCCCTGCAGCTCCCAAAAAGGAGGTTGGAGCCACGCAGGGGCTGGGAAAGGAACCAGCCTCAAGCTGTACCAGGAGAGGTTTAGATTGGATATGGGGAACAATTCCTTTACTGAGAGAGTGGTGAAGCCCCGGCAGAGGCTGCCCAGGGCAGTGCTGGAATCCCCATCGGTTCAAAAGCCGAATGGATGACACGTTCAGAGATGGCTCAGTAATAGACAGTTGGATTCGGTCTCAAAGGTCTTTTCCAACCCAACAATTCCACAATTCTATGATTCTCTCCAGGGCAAAGGGCCCTCCCACCGCCCTTACCGTTCTTCTCGTGGATCTGCACCAGGGAGCGGTAGGACTGCTGCGCTCTGGTCAGGCTGTACTGGTTCTGCAAGGGAAGCCAAGGTGACTGTCAGGTCCAGTGTGATCCATCCCACACCCCTTCCCTGGGTGATCCGTGTTGCCACAGAGCCAGTTGTTAACCCATCTGCCTCCATTCTGCTCCAACCTCCTCCGTACGCAGCCCAGGCCCTACCTTATTGGCTCCAAACTGCACTCGTGCTTTCCCTTTCACCAGCGTCGCGCTGATCTGCATGATCACCGACTCGATGGAGTAGGCGCTGCTCCAGCCCTACGGACAAAACGCAGCACCATGAGGCCACGGGACGGCCACGCAGGGGCTGTGCTTCCCCACAGCAACCGAAGGCCCTTACCGAATCTGGCATGGGCATTACAAAGTCCCTCCAGGCTGCTGCCAGCCAGGATTCAGGCCAGGAGCAGCAGGAACAGAGCTGAGCGCAGCAGTGACCCATGACTGGGTTCAAGCTGGGGAGTGGAGCAGAGGGCAGAGCTGCTCGGCATCGCAGCTCCTGCTCTTTCTGCCCAGAAAAGCCATGGCTGCCCCATCCCTGGAGGGGTTCCAGGCCAGGTTGGATGGGGTTTGGAGCCCCAGAGCCAGTGGGAGGTGTCCCTGCCCATGGCAGAGGGTGGAACTGGATGGGCTGAGAGGTCTCTTCCAACCCAAACCATTTAAAAACCAGTCTGGAGCCACTCCTGTAGCAATGGCAGAACAACCACCTGTAATCCCTTTCCTACGGCTTCTTTTTATTCCAACGCTCGGAACAGGACAACGTGTAACGCAGAAAACAGCTTACCTGTTTTGTAAGCAGCTCCATGCAGATGGCACCACCACCCAGAACGTACCTGGGGGAAGGAATTGGGAAAAGCCAGGTTAGAGATGCCCACAGCCTCCCTTACTCGCTGCTCCGAAGAGGAATTCTTCTTGGAGACCTCCAATGGAAAATTGAACTAAACTAATCCACCCCTCCATGTCTGTGCTTCCCATGACAGGAGCTGGAAAGGGGCTCTTGATCAGGGAGTGCAGGAAGAGGACGTGGGGAACAGTTTCGAGCTGAAAGAGGGAGATTGAGATGAGATTTTTGGGAGAAATGTTCTCCTGTGAGGGTGGGAAGCCCAGATTACCCAGAGCAGTGGTGGCTGCTCCATCCCTGGAGGGGTTCAAGGCCAGGTCGGATGGGGTTTGGAGCCCCCTGAGCCAGCGGGAGGTGTCTGGGAGTGGGAGTGGATGGACTTTGAGGTCCCTTCCAACCCAAACCATTCCATGATTCTATGAAACTCCGGGAAAATGGCTGTAGGGAGCAGGGTCGGAGCTCTTCACAAGGAGAGATGTGCAGTTACTCACCCCCCTGACAGCACCGGGGACACGACCCTTACAAACGGTGGATCAAAAGGAAAGTTATCCTGGAATGAGAGAAGGGAAGCGAAGCTGTTGAGCAAGGTTTTTCTCCAGCAATGGACCGAAGCAGGTGCATCCCAAGGAGGGAAAGGCATAGGAAAGCCTTACTTTAAAGAAGAAGTTTAGGAGAATGAAATCTGTTCCTTCTTTCTCTTTGAGGATCTGGAGATCGTTGTGCAAAGCGCTATCCTCGTCAACCCTGCCGAAGGAAAAGCCCAGAGGGTCAAAGCCAAAGTTGTGCACCTCGAGTCAACCGCGCTCGTTGCCACCTGGCGCTTCTGTACCTGCGCAACCGGGTTGCCACATGGGCCTTGGGGCGCTCGCCCCATGGGCAGCGACAGCACGGGCTGTCAGCATTTGCTCCCACTGTGTGGAGAAGACCATCATGCCCTGTTTGCATGCTGCCAGCTTAAAAAAAAAGACTGCCTAACCCAAGGAAAAGGCAGCAGTGATGTCTGGAAGGTGTGAAAGCTCAGGGTTTTGTTTGATGCATCTCCTCCAGGACTCTAGGAAAAGTCGAGACTTGCAGAGCCCTCCGATTATCTCATCTTTCTCCGGAGATGTCATGTCCTTTCTGCCCAAGACAGGCTAACCCACGGCCTGCCCGCTGCTCCCCTGCCCTGCTCCCTTCCCTCCTGCCTCACGTGGCTGTTTAGGTGCCCCCACCAAGCTCCACGATCCCAAGCCATTCCACCTACTTCAGGAGTTTGACGTTCCAATCGTACAGGCTGTCGTTCACCAGTTCGACTGCATAGTATCCTGCGAGGCAAAGGACAGGGGTGTCACCACAGGGCAAGGCTGAACAGAGCATCCCCACATCCCAGATTCCAAAACCCCTTTGCCCTGTGCCACAACCTCAGCCTGGAACAGACCCCCTATCTCCACAAGGACCACCCCAGGGGTAGGAGTTATCCTCTTTGCCAATGCAAAGTGCAAAAGGAGTGCTCTTTGCCAATTCCTTCGGCTCAGGGAAGGGGCAGGAGCACCATCATCACCTTCAAAGCCGGAGAACCCCTCCACTCATAACACATTCCGTATTTCTCCCCAGCACTGGCAGGGAGCAGGTGGTTAAAGCAGTTTTGCTCACTCTTGGCAGAGCCACAGCCACCACCGAAGGCCCGAGATCCTCTCCCAGCTGTGCAAAGCAGCTCTAAGGCCACTGGAAGGCTGAGGAAAAAGCCCGGAGCTCCCTGCAGTACTCACCGCCCTTGAAACTTGGTGATCGGTAAATATCCCTGAGCTCCTTCATTAGCCGGTCGGTGGCCTGCACAGACCCAGACACTGCACCCTGCGAGGCATTGGGGAGGAGGCAAGTTGAACCGTTACGCTATGCCCACCACAGCTCTATGAGGCCAATGCCCACCAACTCCCACTCAGCCTCTAATCCAGACTTGACTGCATCCCTCACCTCTTAGCTGTCACCTTTCCCCCTCCTGCAGCTTCCCTCGTCCCCGATGTGCCATCCCAGGCAGCAAAAACACCTCTGCACCCTCTCAACTGCGTACGAATCTCAGCTCAGGAGTGTGAAGGCACAAATCCCAGGAGCCGGGAGGGAGAGGAAAGCCGGATCACGTAATGGTTTGGGTTGGAAGGGACCTCAAAACCCATCCAGTTCCAACCCCCTGCCATGGGCAGGGACACCTCCCACTGGCTCAGAGGCTCCAAACGCCATCCAACCTGGCCTGGAACCCCTCCAGGGATGGGGCAGCCACAGCTTCTCCAGGCAAACCGGGCCAGGGCCTCCCCACCCTCACAGGAAAACATTTCTCCCTAAGATGTCATCCCAATCTCCCTTCTCTCAGCTCAACACCACTCCCCTCATCCCCTCCCTGCACTCCCTGCTCAAGAGCCCCTCCCCAGCTTTCCTGGAGCCCCTTTTCTGCACTGGAAGCTGCTCTAAGGTCTCTCCGGAGCCTTCTCTTCCCCAGGCTGGACAACCCCAACTCTCTCAGCCTGTCCTCACAGCGGAGGTGCTCCAGCCCTTGGATCATCTCCATGATCTCCTCTGGATTCGCTCCAACAGCTCCATGTCCTTGTGGTGCTCAGGACTCCAGACTGGACAGAGGGCTCCAGGTTGGGTCTCACGGAGCGGAGCAGAGGAGCAGAATCCCCTCCCTTCCCCTGCTGCTCCCACCGCTCTGGGTGCAGCCCAGGACATGGTTGGTTTCTGGGCTGCAAGCTCACTTTGCTGGCTCATGTGGAGCTTCTCATCTCGCTACAGGACAGCTGCCCCAGGCAGCCCTGACGCTTTGGGGGCTCCGAGACCCACACGTCCTTCCCTGAACTGCAGAGGCCACTCACAAAGTGCTCCGCATCAGCCCTGAGAGTACATTCCTTTCATTTGGGGTCAGCAGAGTCCCCCCACTCTTGCCTTGGGTCCCCCTGATTCCCAGCCCACCCACCCGCCGGGCGACACGTACATTTAAGTAATCTTGCCTCTGGTTCTTTTTTATTTTCTCTAAAATGGCCAGGTTTTCCTTCCCGATGCCTTCATCCTCTGCCTTCCTCCCATCTGCTGGCTCTTCTTCTTTCATTTCATAGTGGTCCAAGTCCTCGGAGTCCTGAGAAGGGGAGAGATGAGTTAGGAGATGTGACTCCGCTCCTCCCTGCTCCAGGCACCGCAGATGGAAGCTGCCCAAGGATTCCTGGTGCAACTCTCCCACCCCAGGAAGCTCCGAGTCCTGATCTGAGGCAGAAACAAGGCAGAAGACACGACACCCAGGCATGCTTGATGAAGAAGGTTCAGGGCACCCAATACCCTCCGGTGCTAAAGCCAGCAGGCAGAGCAGCACAGTTCCCTTTCCAGAGTTAAACTGAGCTCATCCAAGCTCTTTGTGGGCCAGATTCTTCCCTGCCAACTCTCACACCTCTTTCTAACTAGTCGTTAATCTCATGGATGCTCCCCAACAAGTCCCATGGAACCAGAGGTGCTCCTCAATGGGCCCTCTGGATTCAGAGGTATTCCCCAACAAGCCCCATGGAACCAAACGGCGCTGCAGCTCGGTACATCCATCCCATCTTTCCAGCCAGTCGGAACGAAGCACAGACACTCACACAGCACTGCTGGGCCATATCCTTTCCCCCTCACCAACACAAACCCAACACCAACACAGGTTGCCAGCAACAGGAGACCCTCGTACACAAAATTCAGTGGCATGGGATGTTTTTCCCCCCAAAAGGAGCAGCGTCTGAGGCTCTTTGTGCATCAGCTCAGTTCTCCTCTGCGCAGCACGCTCCGATGCTCTCCCCAACACCGGCACAGGCTCTGTCCCTCATCCCTCCCCACGACAACACTTGTCAGGCTGAGGAACGCGAGCCCTTGATGTTAATAACCAGTTAGACACCAAGGGCAGCGATTGGGGGCCACCACGGGGTCCCGTCCTCACGCACAGCAGCCACCGCACAGGGACTGGTGACCTGCAATTGGCTGTGGGTCCGCCCAACTTCGGCACTGGCATTAAATCCTCCAAAACGAGTCCTTGCTTCAGCCTCTCTGTGCTGGCTGCTGCTATTCTGGATGAGCAGCATTTTTGGAAGGGCTTTGAGGGTTTTAGAGAGTCACAGAGGAAAATGGATCCTCCAAGAAAATCCCTTGAGTGGATTAACCTGCATAATGCATTGGGGCACAGCTCTACGGCTCCTCTCTTCCGGCACGGAAAGGAACCTTTGCTCTACGTGAGCAAAGATTTGTGTCCCTGCGTGTTGATAAAAGGGGGGAAAATGCTCCCGATGGGGGAAAAACTGCCTCCCTCCCAGTGTGATGGCAGGGGAATGAAATGCTCCCCCCTCCCAAGGATTGCTTTTCCAGCCCATGGGAGCGGGAAGGACCCACGCATCACCAATTTAATATGAAGCAGCAGGTTTGCAGACGCTCAGGGTTATGCTGGGACCAGTTTGAGCCTCCTCACTTTCCCCGGAGAGGCTCTGGAAAAGCCCAGTCTGGACTTAACTCCGTTGCTGGTCACACTGTGCCGAGTGACCTGCCGGTGGGGTTTGCGGCGCTGCTGACTTGGCGCCCGCGCCTCTCGCGCCCCGGGGAGAAGCGTGCGAGGCAGCACTCAACATCACCATGGAGATTCAAGATTATTCCACCCACCTCTAGAGATCTCTAAACCGCAAAAACCAAACAACTGAAGCCTGTGGGCTTTGCAGCATGATAGCCTCAGCCTGCAGCGCAGAACGGCTGCCTCTGCTGCTCCTGCTGACGAATGAGCTCGCACGTTCAGCCGTCCACCCTAATCCTCTCTGCAGGATCCTGTTTTCACGGTGTGATTTCCCCATCACCACCAGCAACCTCGAAATCCCATCATTCGAGAGCAAATTTCAGGTTCTAGAGCACAGGAGCGCAAGCCGAGACGGGAATTGTGTGAGGGGCTCCGCTCCCAGCTTGACTGGGTGCCTTCGGCAGCCACGGTTACGCCTCTCGGCTGCTGTGATGCCACGTGGCTCCCAAACACATCGCTCTCATCCATGGCTCCCAAATCTCCAGCAGCAGAACACTGAGAACAGTTTTGCTTCTGGGCCAAACAGTCAGTTTTTCCCTGCCTGGACTCCAGAAACTACTCCTTATGACCCCTTTTCCTTGCAGCGGGATCTCCCTGCACTCAGCTCTCTGGTTACTTCCTCGGGGGGTAAGTTTGCACTTACCTCTGGCATCTCTTCATCTTCCTCTTCAGAGGACACCTCTTCCTGTGTGCTCTGCGGGGATAAACGGACAAAGATTGAACCTCAGCGTCCCAGAGCGACACTCTGCTGCCTTCCCAGAGGCAAGGTTACATGGGGATTGACAAACAGAGCGAAGTTAAAAGCAGGGTGAAGTCAAGAACCCTTAGAGGAAGCTACGCCAACGGGGCTAAACAGCACTGAAGTGCAAGACAGCCGGCTGGCATCACCCAAGGATCCACCCCACAGCAAGATCAGTGCCAAACTTGTTGCATTCCTCCTTCAGGGATAAGGAATAACAGAATGGTTTGGGTTGGAAGGGACCTCAAAGCCCATCCAGTCCCATCCCCTGCCACGGGCAGGGACACCTCCCACTGGCTCAGGGGCTCAAAATCCCATCCAACCTGGCCTGGAACCCCTCTGGGGATGGGGCAGTCACCACTGCTCTGGGCAACCTGTTCCAAGGCCTCCCCACCCTCACAGGAAAACATTTCTCCCTAAGGTCTCATCTCAATCTCCCCTCTTTCAGCTGAAAACCGTTCCCTCTCATCCTCTCATTGCACTCCCTGATGAAGAGCCCCTCCCCAGCTTTCCTGGAGCCCCTTTCGGTACTGGAAGGCTGGAAGCAAAGTCCAGAGAATTCATTTTACAGACTTAAGAATCCCCTCCCAATACACCCACCTGTTCTGCTGGCAGAGGCTGGTCCAGCATTTCGACATCCGGGTGCTGTGGGAGGTTGTAGAGTTTGCACAGGTCGGAGATTATTCTCTTCAGGTGCTGCAGGAGCTGTCAGTAGAGCAGACAGGGATCAGAGAACACGGAGAGCCAGACGCCAAGTGCCACCCTCAGCATCGCACCTTCCCTCACAGACAAGGGAGCGAAGGCCCAGCAGCTGCTCCTTCCCGCTCCGAGCAGGCGGTCACAGAGGAAATCACACCTCTAAAGATGTCAGAGCTGCTCATCCCAAATTTCTGCACCCTTCCAAGTGCAGACACACCCCCGCCTCAGCAGCCGGAGGTGGGCAGCAGGGATTTTACCCTCCTGGAGCTGCCAGCCACTCGCCATCCACCCCTCTCCCCAAGCAGCACCCTCTCACCAGTGTGTTTCCCTTCCGGACTTCCACCAGCCTCTCCAGGATAGCTGCCAGGTTGGGATCATCTGACTCCACAGACCAAATTGGAGGAACAGCCGGATAAGACTCCTGGAGAGAAGGAGAAGGTGGTGTCTAAGCTGCCACAACTGCCTCCACCTCACGCCACAGCCGGCAGGGAACAGAGCAGCGAGTCAGGCAGGACCGGGAGCTGCAGCCCCTCAGCTCCCGCAAACGGATCCCTTCAGGGACCGGTGTAACAGCCCGGGAGCGACTGCATCCCAATCCTGGAGCTGAGGGCACAACAAATCCCCATTCCAATCGTGCTCAGCCCCACGCCACTCACCCCCAGTCCTAGGTGGGATCCAGAGGAGGAAGGTGTTTGGCTCTTCCTGCGGTCTCTGGGTCTTTTGGGGTGGGAAAAGCATTCCAATTGGAAGCCAAGGGCCTTCCACACCACCTTCCCAGCTCCAGACCAGGAGAAGAAACTGGTGCCCACGACTCAAAACCCCTTACAGGATCCTCTTATGTAGGGAAAGCCCCCAGCAGCGTTCTGGATTTGGCCCTCTGGGAAATCCCATGCTGGGCGCTTTGCAACTCCTTCGCCATCAGCTCTTACATCCTATGTGGGATAAGATCCACACCCCATTCCAAACTGGGATCCCCCAAAACTAGGATGAGCCACGGAGCAGGTGAAGAGCCCAGTGCTGTGCAGATCCTCCCTTCTCTGGGCACCGCAGCCTCTGGGACCCCAAGCTCCTCCAGAACGTTGGGATGAGACTGAGTGAGGATGGTGGGAGATCTCACTACTCCCAACACGGGCTGGGAGGGTGGGAATTTCCCCTGGGAGATGACGGAGATTTCCATCATCCCAGACCAGTACAGAGAGGGGTTCGTTCCCCCCCTATCCAGGACCGGCGATCCCGGTCCCTCCCTCTCCCACTCCATCCAGTACTCTTGATGGTCGCAGTCACTCCTCCCGGCGCTGGGGGGTCCCCCCCACACAAGGCCCGGGGATCCCCGGTTCTCACTTCCCGACTCCCCCAGGCCTCAGCGCCGGAGGAATTCGGACCCCCCGCAAGGCCCGGGGATCCCGGTACCCTCAGCTCCAAGTCCCGGGGGTGCCGGTTCCCCTCCCGCCTTCCCCGGGTCGGTGCCTCCGGGGTTCCCGGTTCCCCCCAAGGCCCGGGATCCCGGTGTCCCCCTCCGGGTCTCACCGTAATGTTGCAGTGGATGCGGACGGGCCCCGGCGGCGGCCCCCGAGCCGCGGAGGCCCCGGCTCTCGCCCCAGGCCCCGGCACGAACTCGCAGGTGATCTCGTCGGGGCAGGCGCTGCCGATACGGAACCGCTCGTGGCCGCGGTGGAAGATGGACTCGAGCAGCCGCAGCTCCCGCCTCAGCAGCCGCCCGGCGCCCCCGGGACCCCCGCCGCCCGCCGCCGCCTGCGCCCCCGCCGCCTCCTCCGGCCCCGCCCGCTGCATCTTCCCATGGAGGGAACCGCGCCGCCGCCGCCGCAGCCCCCGCCGCCCGCACAAGATGGCGGCGCGACGGCGCCGTTTCGCCGGAAGTGACCCCTCCCGCCGGCACCGGAAGGGGCGGAGCCAACCGCCGGAAGGGCTCGCGCGGTGGGCAGTGGGGGCAGGACCAGGGGTAAGGGGCGGGGTGAAACAGTTGGAAAGGCTAGCGGGGAGGGGCGGAGCCAGAGTGAGGGGGCGTGGTCAGAGGGAAGGGGCGGAGCCAGATGGAAGGGGCGGAGCCGCAACTGCTGTGAGGGTTCGCGCTGCGGCGGGGCCCAGAACAAGTGGGCGGGGCCAAGCGACTGAAAGGGGCGGAGTCAGAGGGAAAGGCGGGGCAAACGCGAGGGGCGGGGCCAGCTAAAGGGGTGGGGCCAAACCGCCAGGCCGTCTCACGTGCTGTGGAGGGTGAGCAGCGCCGGAGGGGCGGGGCGAGCGCGAGTGGGCGGGGCTTGAGCGAAAGGGACTGGCTTAAGGGAAGGGGCGGGGGGAGTCACCCCGAAGGGGCGGGGCTTGCGCGAGGTGCCCGCCCCCCGGCAGGGCGGGTGACGTGACGGCCGGTGGATGGGGGGGGCACGAGGGGGGGACATGGGGGCGCGGGGGGGGTCCCGTGGCCCGCGGCCCCCCCTCCGCTCTGCCTCTGAGTTCCGCGCCCCACCCCGCTCGGTCCGTACAGGCGGCGTGGGTGGCGGGAAGCGGGCAGCGAAGCCGAGGCGGGGGCGGGGGCGGCCCCTGACGGCGGCGGTGACGGCGGCGGAGCGGGGAGCGCCCGGCACCGCCTCCCGCCCGGGGCCGCCCCGCCCGGGCCGCCGCCGCCGCCGGCTCCAGCACCGCGGAGAGCGCGGTCAGCACCGGGGACAGCGCCCGGCACCGGTACCGGCACGGGCAGCGGCATCGGTACCGGCGGCGGCATCAGCACCGGGGACAGCGCCCGGCACCGGCACGGGCAGCGGCAGCAGCGTCAACACCGGGGACTGGAGCGGCAGCGGCACCGGCTCCAGCACCGGGCACAGCGCTCGGTACCGGCAGCGGCTCCACCACTGGGAGAGCACCCAGCACCGGGACCGGCAACGGCCTCGGCTGCGGACCCGGTGTCGACACCCGCACTGGCTGCGGCACCAGGGATACCGTCCAGCACCGTTCCCAGCACCGGCAGCGGCTCCATCATTGGGGACAGCATCAGGCGCCGGTACCGGCCCCGGCATCAGCACCGGCATTGAAACCGGCAGCGGCACCGGCGTTGGTGCCGGTACCGGCCCCATGGCGCTGCTCCGCGTCCTCTGCCTCCTCGCTGCCCTCAGACGTAAGTACCGGGGAAGGGGGGGGTTGGGCACCGGCGGCGGGGGACCGGTTCGGGCCCCGTTACACTGGATCACCCGGTACCGGCCCCGCACGGCCCCAGTATGGAGCCGGTACCGGCCCTGCCTGCTGCCCCGGCCCAGCCCGGTGCTCCGGGTGCTTTGCCCCCGCCCGCCTTCCCGGGGCTCTGCGGCACCGAATGGCTCCGGTGAGGCAGTACCGGGGCAGCACCGGAGCTCCAGGCCCTACCGGGACCCACCCGGAGCGGCTCCTTCCCGGGGATCGCAGCCCCCGGTGTCCCCCCTGTCCCGAGAGCAGCCTTGGCCTGTCTGTGGCACCGTCACCGTAACACCGGACGCCGTCACCCCAACACAGCGTCACCCGTCACCCCACTGCACCATCGCACCGCCGCCCCGTCACATTGTCACCCCGTCACCCCGTTGCGCTGTCACCCCATCCTGTTGTCGCACTGTCACCCTGTCGCACTGTCACCGCATCACGCTGTCACCCTGTTGTGTTGTCACCCCGTCACCCCATTTCACCATCACCCCATCGTACCATCACCCCATCGTACCATCACCCCATCACCCCATCGTACCATCACCCCATTTCACCATCACCCCATTTCACCATCACCCCATTGTATCACCACCCCATCACCCCATTGTACCATCACCCCATCGTACCATCACCCCATTTCACCATCACCCCATTGTATCATCACCCCATCGTACCATCACCCCATCACCCCATTTCACCATCACCCCATCGTACCATCACCCCATCACCCCATTGTATCATCACCCCATCACCTCATCGTACCATCACCCCATCGTACCATCACCCCGTCACCCCATTTCACCATCACCCCATCACGCTGTCACCCCCCTGCCCCGTCCCCCCCTCAACCTGTCCATCACCCCATCACCTGTTCAACCCCTCACCCTCTTCGTCCCTCCATCCATCACCCCAGAACCCTGTCCCCCATCACCCTCTCTGCCCCTTAACGACGTCTCCCCACTCCATCATCCCCTCCATCACCCTCTCACCCCCACCATCGCATCATCAACCCCATCAACACCATCGCCCCATCACCTCCTCCATTAACCCCATCACCTCCATCACCCCTTCCATCAACCCCATCATCTCCATCACCCCTTCCATCAACCCCATCACCTCCATCACCCCATCACCCCCTCCATTAACCCCATCACCTCCATCACCCCATCACCCCCTCCATTAACCCCATCACCTCCATCATCCCATCACCCCTTCCATCAACCCCATCACCTCCATCACCCCATCACCCCTTCCATCAACCCCATCACCTCCATCACCCCATCACCCCTTCCATTAACCCCATCACCTCCATCACCCCTTCCATCAACCCCATCACCTCCATCATCCCATCACCTCCTCCATCAACCCCATCACCTCCATCATCCCATCACCCCCTCCATTAACCCCATCACCTCCATCGTCCCATCACCCCATGCCCTTGGCCCCCCATCACCACTTCCATCACACTCTCGACCCATCCGTCACCTCCATCGCTGCCTCATCCCCCTCAACCCCTCCACCACCCTGTGTCCTCATCATCCCCCATCACCCTCTCACCCCCACCATCACACCATCATCTCCATCACTCAATCACCCCCTACCCTTGCCCCCCATCACCCCTTCCATCGCTTCCATCAACCCCATCACCCCATACCTTTGCACCCCATCACCCCTTCCATCGCTTCCATCAACCCATCGACCCACCCATCGCTTCCATCAACCCCATCACCCCATACTTTTGCGCCCCATCACCCCTTCCATCGCTCCCTCAACCCATCGACCCACCCATGGCTTCCATCAACCCCATCACCCCACACTCTTTTCCCCCATCACCCCTTCCATCGCTTCCCTCAACCCATTGACCCACCCATCGCTTCCATCAACCCCATCACCCCACACTCTTTTCCCCCATCACCCCTTCCATCGCTTCCCTCAACCCACCGACCCACCTATCGCTTCCATCAACCCCATCACCCCATACCTTTGCACCCCATCACCCCTTCCATCGCTTCCACCAACCCACTGACCCACCCATCGCTTCCATCAACCCCATCACCCCATACCTTTGCGCCCCATCACCCCTTCCATCGCTTCCCTCAACCCATCGACCCACCCATCGCTTCCATCAACCCCATCACCCCATACCTTTGCACCCCATCACCCCTTCCATCGCTCCCTCAACCCATTGACCCACCCATCGCTTCCATCAACCCCATCACCCCATACCTTTGCACCCCATCACCCCTTCCATCGCTTCTATCAACCCCATCACCCCATACCTTTGCACCCCATCACCCCTTCCATCGCTCCCATCAACCCATCGACCCACCCATCGCTTCCATCAACCCCATCACCCCACACCCTTTTCCCCCCATGACCACCTCCATCAATCACCTCCTCAACCCACCCATCACCTCCAACACCCCATCACCTCCTCAACCCCTCCATCATCATCCCATCACCCCATCCAACCATTCGGGGAGTCCCTCCCCTCCTCCGTGGGGCTCAGCTTCCCCGCGGTCCCCCAGGGATCGTGGCCACCGACACAGAGGAGAGGCTGATCGAGTACCTGCTCGACCCCGCGCGCTACAACAAGCTCATCCGCCCGGCCACCAACGGCTCCCAGCGCGTCACCGTGCAGCTCATGGTGTCCTTGGCCCAGCTCATCAGTGTGGTGAGTTGGTGCGGACTCTGCCACCGCCGCCCCTCCCCTCCACCCCACCCACCCCCCGGGCTGTGGAGGGGGTCCTGGACTCCCCCCCGGGGTACCCCGAATCACCTGCCCCACCCTCTCTCCACAGCACGAGAGGGAGCAGATCATGACCACCAACGTCTGGTTGACCCAGGTAGGACCCTCTGCCCCAGGCACAGGACCCCGTGTCCCCCCTCACCCAGGAAACCCCCCCGTGCCCTGCGTGGGACCCCCTCAGCCATGTCTACCCCAACAGGGGACCCCGACTCATGTCCACTCCATCCTGGGATCCCCTCGTACCCCCTGACCCGGGATCCTCACCCGCATCCACTCTGTCCTAGGACCCCTTTGACCCCTTGTGGGACCCTCTTTGAGACCCCTGTACCCCCCAAAACCCCCATCCATGTCCACCTTCAGACAGGACACCCCATAGACCCTCTGTGTGGGACCTCCACCCACCTCAAGACCCTCTTTGGGATCCCTGTACCCCCCAAAACCCCCATCCATGTCCACCTTCAGACAGGACACCCCATAGACCCTCTGTGTGGGACCTCCACTCACCTCAAGACCCTCTTTGGGACCCCTGTACCCCCCAAAACCCCCATCCATGTCCACCTTCAGACAGGAAACCCCATAGACCCTCTGTGTGGGACCTCCACCCACCTCAAGACCCTCTTTGGGATCCCTGTACCCCCCAAAGCCCCCATCCATGTCCACCTTCAGACAGGAGACCCCATAGACCCTCTGTGTGGGACCTCCACTTACCTCAAGACCCTCTTTGGGATCCCTGTACCCCCCAAAACCCCCATCCATGTCCACCTTCAGACAGGACACCCCATAGACCCTCTGTGTGGGACCTCCACCCACCTCAAGACCCTCTCTGGGACCCCCACCATGTCCACCCTGCCCCGGGCCCCCCACTCCTGGGCTCTGGCCGTGTCCCCCACCCTGCGCTGATCCCTCTCGCCCGCAGGAGTGGGAGGATTACCGCCTCACCTGGCGACCGGAGGATTTTGACAACATGAAGAAGGTCCGCCTGCCCTCCAAGCACATCTGGCTCCCGGACGTGGTGCTCTACAACAAGTAGGTGGTGGGTTTGGGGGAAGCCACGCGTCCCCCAACCCCACCGGGAGCTCGGGGAGGTGCTGTCGGCCGGAGCTGACAGCGCATCCTTCCATCCCAGCGCCGATGGGATGTACGAGGTCTCCTTCTACTCCAACGCGGTGATCTCCTACGACGGCAGCATCTTCTGGCTGCCTCCTGCCATCTACAAGAGCGCGTGCAAGATCGAGGTGAAGCACTTCCCCTTCGACCAACAGAACTGCACCATGAAGTTCCGCTCCTGGACCTACGACCACACCGAGATCGACCTGGTGCTGAAGAGCGAGGTGGCCAGCTTGGATGACTTCACACCCAGCGGCGAGTGGGACATCGTGGCGCTGCCAGGCCGGCGCAACGAGAACCCTCAAGATTCCACCTACGTGGATATCACCTACGACTTCATCATCCGACGCAAACCGCTCTTCTACACCATCAACCTCATCATCCCTTGCATCCTCATCACCTCCTTGGCCATCCTCGTCTTCTACCTCCCATCCGACTGCGGCGAGAAGATGACGCTTTGCATTTCCGTCCTGCTCGCCCTCACCGTCTTCTTGCTGCTCATCTCCAAGATCGTGCCGCCCACCTCGCTGGACGTCCCACTGGTGGGCAAGTACCTCATGTTCACCATGGTGCTGGTGACCTTCTCCATCGTCACCAGCGTCTGCGTCCTCAACGTCCACCACCGTTCCCCCACCACACACACCATGCCGCCCTGGGTCCGTACGCTCTTCCTCCGCAAACTCCCGGCGCTGCTCTTCATGAAACAACCGCAGCAGAACTGCGCGCGCCAGCGCCTACGCCAACGCCGGCACACGCAGGAACGCGCCAACGCCGGCACCCTCTTCCTCCGTGCCGGCGCCCGTGACTGCGCCTGTTACGCCAACCCCGGCGCCGCCAAAGCCGAGGGGCTCAACGGGTACCGGGAGCGGCAGGCGCAGGGTCCCGCGGGCGGTTGCGCTTGCGGGCTGGAGGAGGCGGTGGACGGCGTTCGCTTCATCGCAGACCATATGCGCAGCGAAGACGATGACCAAAGCGTGAGTCGGGGAGGGGAGGACGCGGGGCGGCGGGCAGCGCTGTGGGGTGCGCGGGGAGGATTTGGGGGGGCGTGGGTGTGGGGTGCAGGGAGAGGGCGTGGTGTGCAGATAGGGCTATGAGGTGCAGAGCTGTGGGGTGCAGAGCTGTGGGGTGCACATAGGGCTATGGGGTGCAGAGCTGTGGGGTGCAGAGCTATGGGGTGCACATAGAGGCATGGGGTGCAGAGCTGTGGGGTGTACATAGGGCTATGGGGTGCAGAGCTGTGGGGTGCAGATAGGGCTATGGGGTGCAGAGCTGTGGGGTGCAGAGCTGTGGGGTGCACATAGGGCTATGGGGTGCAGAGCTGTGGGGTGCACAGCTGTGGGGTGCGCATAGAGGCATGGGATGCAGAGCTGTGGGGTGCAGAGCTGTGGGGTGCACAGAGAGGCATGGGGTGCAGAGCTGTGGGGTGCACATAGGGCTATGGGGTGCAGAGCTGTGGGGTGCAGAGCTGTGGGGTGCACATAGAGGCGTGGGGTGCAGAGCTGTGGGGTGCAGAGCTGCGGGGTGCAGATCAGTGGGGTGCACATAGGGCTATGGGGTGCAGAGCTGTGGGGTGCAGATCAGTGGGGTGCACATAGGGCTATGGGGTGCAGAGCTGTGGGGTGCAGAGCTGCGGGGTGCACATAGAGGCATGGGGTGCAGAGCTGTGGGGTGTACATAGGGCTATGGGGTGCAGAGCTGTGGGGTGCACATAGAGGCATGGGGTGCAGAGCTGTGGGGTGCAGAGCTGTGGGGTGCACATAGGGCTATGGGGTGCAGAGCTGTGGGGTGCACATAGGGCTAAGAGGTGCAGAGCTGTGGGGTGCAGATCAGTGGGGTGCACATAGAGCTATGGGGTGCAGAGCTGTGGGGTGCACATAGAGGCGTGGGGTGCAGAGCTGTGGGGTGCACATAGGGCTATGGGGTGCAGAGCTGTGGGGTGCAGAGCTGTGGGGTGCACATAGGGCTATGGGGTGCAGAGCTGTGGGGTGCACATAGGGCTGTGGGGTGCACATAGAGGCGTGGGGTGCAGAGCTTTGGGGTGCAGAGCTGTGGGGTGCACATAGGGCTATGGGGTGCAGAGCTGTGGGGTGCAGAGCTGTGGGGTGCACAGAGAGCTATGGGGTGCAGAGCTATGGGGTGCAGGCCATGGGGTGCCCCCGGGGTCCCTGCTGGGGTCCCCCCACATCTGCTGCCCTCCCTGAAGCAGCCGCTCTGGATCCAGAGCCTCTGGGGACCCCGACACCCCCCCTTTGCTGTGGGGCTGCGCGTTTCCTCGGTGCTACTCGGGGCTCACCGGAGTGATGAGTTTTCCAGACTCAGCGGCGACATTGGGGCTTCGGCGCTGTGGGAGAGGATTCGGTGTTCAGCTGAGTCGGGAGCGGCACCGGCAATGCCGGGCAGTGCCGGGGGGGCTCCATCCTGACCCAGCGGCAACGACGACGTCACATTAGAGGGGGAAAGATTTAGGTTGGACATCAGGAAGAAATTCTTCACGATGAAGGTGGGGAGGCCCTGGAACAGGTTCCCAGAGCAGTGGTGGCTGCCCCATCCCTGGAGGGGTTCCAGGCCAGGTTGGATGGGGTTTGGAGCCCCTGATCCACTGAGAGGTGTCCCTGCCCACGGCAGAGGGTGGCACTGGATGGGTTTTGAGGTCCCTTCCAACCCAAATCATCTCATAGCTCCATGATTCTGACTTGACGTCAACCACAACCCTGAGATCCCATCCCTGGAGGTGTTCAAGGCCAGGTTGGATGGGGTTTGGAGCCCCCGATCCAGTGGGAGATGTCTCTACCCATGGCAGAGAGTGGAACTGGATGGACTTTAAGGTCCCTTCTAACCCAAACCATTCCGTGGTTCTCTGTTCTGGCTCTGCAGGTGAGTGAGGACTGGAAGTACGTGGCTATGGTCATCGACCGCCTCTTCTTGTGGATCTTTGTCTTCGTCTGCGTCTTCGGTACCGTTGGGATGTTCCTCCAGCCTCTCTTCCAGAACTACACCACCAACTCCCTGCTCCAGCTCAGCCAGGGCACCCCCACCTCCAAATAGTGCCCGGATCCTCCTCCCCACTGGCCCCGGGGACGGTGAGGGCTCTGCACCGGATCCTCACGGCCCGGCTGTGGGTTGGAGAGTTGGGCGCTGGGCTCCAAGTGCAACCACGAACCAATAAACACTCACACAGGACGGTGCTGGGTCTGTTTTAGCATCGTTTCATCCCGCGTGGGCAGCGGGGAGCAGGAGGCACCCGGGAACGAGGGGACTCTGGTTCCCCAGGATCGAGTCTAGAGGGTGTGGAGATGATCCAAGGGCTGGAGAACCTCCCGTATGAGGACAGGCTGAGAGAGTTGGGGTTGTTCAGCCTGGAGAAGGCTCCGAGAAGACCTCAGAGCAGCTTCCAGTGCTGAAAGGGGCTCCAGGAAAGCTGAAGAGGATCAGGGAGGGCAGGGAGAGGATGAGGGGAACGGTTTTGAGCTGCAAGAGGGGAGATTGAGATGAGATCTCAAGGAGAAATATTTTGCTGTGAGGGTGGGGAGACCCTGGCCCAGGTTGCCCAGAGCAGTGGTGGTGCCCCATCCCTGGAGGGGTTCAAGGCCAGGTTGGATGGGGCTCGAAGCCCCTGAGCCACTGGGAGATGATCCAGAGATGGGACTGGATGGGCTTTAAGGTCCCTTCCAACCCAAATCATCTCATAGCTCCATGATTCTCACTCGACATCAACCAGAACCCTGAGATCCCATCCCTGGAGGGGTTCCAGGCCAGGTTGGATGGGGTTTGGAGCCCCTCATCCACTGGGAGGTGTCCCCGCCCATGGCAGGGGTGGGACTGGATGGGCTTTGAGGTCCCTTCCAACCCAAACTATTCCATGGTTCCATGCTCACCATAAGAGCCTGGGGCAGAATTGGCTCTGGAAGAGGAAAATCCCAGTTGCCGAGGGAGGGTGGTGGAGCTGCTCTGCTCCTGCTCTTCAAGTCAAGCACATGGACCAGGCAGAAGGACGCTATTTTTAGGTCCTACCTGGAGGCAGCGAGCGCCGGGGCTGCTCTGCGCTCCAGCACTGCTCAACTCCACGCTCCGTGCTCTGGAGCTGAAAACCAAGAGAAGGAAAATACAAACCAAACCCCAAACTCCAAGCAGAAGCAGTCCCATCTTCCAGCGCAGCCATGACCCGTCCGGCAGCGCTTCCCACGCTCCCTTGCAGGCAGGAATTGGCCTCGTTGGGAAAAAGCGGAATGGAGAGTTTGCTATAAATACCACTAATCTGCAGCGCTGGAGCGGCCGGCGGCATCCAGCGCCAGGGGAAGTCGCACGCTAGGAATGAATTTAAATCCCAGTCCTTCATCCAGCCAGGGAAATCCCGGGCTGCTCCGGCTGCACCTCCTGGACCTCCTCCTCCCAGAGCTGCACCCCAAGACTTCAACGTTGAGAGCTTTGCTCCTGCAGCCTCCACCCGTCAGCAGCTCATCCCACCTCGGAGCAGCCCTGGGATGTGGGACAGGGGGGTCCTGGAGAGCAGAAGGGTGTGGGGAGCACAGAGGGAGCCCCAACTTTGCCGCCGCAGCCACCAGGGGTTTATCCCATGTTGTCCCACCATAAAACAGCCCTGAGGTGCAGGACAGGGATGTCTTGGAGAGCAGGAGGACACAGGGAACATGGAGGGAGCCCCAGCGCAGCTGAGCATCATAGGAGCCGGCGGAGGTGGGAAGCCCTCAGCTCTGTCCTGGTGTTGCTCCGGGGGCAGAGGACAACGGGATGTGCCACCCCTCCATGCCACACGCACGGAATCCTTCCGCACACGCCGCAGCTGCTCAGCCACAGCCCCTCTGCATCCCTTCTCGTTGCACGGAGAGAGAGGCGCAACCAGGGCCAGGGATCCCTTGGGTTTGCGCTACGCTTCTTTGCTGATGGCTTCGTGATCCCTTCATCCGATGGCGCTGGTGTCCTGTCCCACCAGGACCATTGCGGAAGAGGCTGCTTCGCACCAGCGGAGAAACTCACAGATGGGTGGAAACGGCAAATACACTTCTTATCTTCCACCCGCAGCTCTGGTGTGTGAACTCCACCCTACGGAGCCAGAACGGAGCCATCTCCTCAGTGACATCCCAGGGCTCGAGGAGAGGACACCACCCTACAGACAGAGCCCCACCAGCAGCACAGGGTGGGCTCCTGCCCTCCCACGGCTCAGTTCTGCCCCACAAAGCCTCGCTAAGGGCAAGAGATTTAACATAGTCAAATGCTGAGTCCTGCATTTGGGTCACAACAACCCCACACAGCTCCAGGCTTGGAGAAGAGCAGCTGGAAAGCTGCCCGGAGGAAAAGGACCTGGAAGCGTTGGCCAACAGCAGCTGAACATAAGCCAGCAGTGGCCCAGGTGGCCAAGAAGGCCACCAGAATCCTGGTTTGGATCAGCCATGGGGTGGCCATAGGAGCAGGGATGGGATTGTCCTCCTGCACGAGGTGCTGGTGAGGTTGCACCTCAAATCCTGGGATCGGTTTTGGGCCCCTCACTCCAGGAAAGCACATCCAGAGAAGAGAACAGAGCTGGGAAGGGGCTGGAGAACAGGGGTTGTGGGAGCGGCTGAGGGCTCTGGGGGTGTTTAACCTGGAGAAGAGGAGGCTGAGGGAGACCTCATCGCTCTCTGCAGCTCCCGGAAAGGAGGTTGGAGCCAGGTGGGTGCTGGGCTCTGCTCCCAGGGAACAAGTAATGGGATGAGAGGAAACAGCCTCAAGTTGTGCCAGGAGAGGCTGAGATGGGATATTGGGAAAGATTCCTGAGAGTGGTGAAGCCTTGGCAGAAGCTGCCCAGGACAGTGGTGGAGTCTCCGTCCCTGGAGGGGTTCAAAAAACGTGGAGATGTGGCACTTCAGGACATGGTTTGGTTGTGACATTGCGTTTGGGCTGACGGTCGAACTGGATAAGCTTCCAGGGCTTTTCCAACCTCTACGATTCTAAGAGGCTCAACCCACAACTGCTGGTTCCACCCCATTCATCCATCACTCAGCAAGCAGGAACGCCTCTATATCCCCTTCCAACCCATCCCAGGGCCCCTTCTCTCCCCCCGGCATCACCAACCCAGCCAATACTACAGAAATCCATCTTTATTACGAACGCGGAATGTTTTGCTGGTCCTGCTGGCGTCCTACGGGGATCAGTCCTGTGTCCCAGCCCCCTCTGAGAGAGACACCTCAAACCAGCCAGCCAGCTTTGGGTTTTTTTTTTTTTCCTCAAAAAGAGAAAATTTGCCTCAAAACCCGCCAGAGGGATTGGAATTGCAAGTTCCAAACGTTTGGAACTCACAGTTTGAGAATCACTCTGGTTTCTTGTGCCTTCTTATAAAAAAAGAGGAGACAAAACCATAAAAGCAAACAGGGCTGAGCCTGCCCTAGCTTAAAAAAAGACATCGTTTCCATGCGCGTTTTAAAAAGAGGAAGGACCGGGTCTCTGAGGAACAAGAGCAGAGAGAAGGCAGCCAGGCCTACAGGGAAAACTCCCATACGTTCCCGATTCCAGGTCAAAAAGGTGATGGCCAGAGGAGGATGCTGGTGCCCACACGCAGGTGTCTCTGCACTCACCCCACACACGCCCAGCACCTCACTGTGCAACAGTGAAGGAGAAATTCTCCTCCTCTTGGGGTTTGCGGATCCAGCTGCCGTAACCCATTGCTTCCAGGGCGACGAAGAAGCGCTGCTTGGCTTCTTGGTACTCAGCGGCCGCTTCCTTCGCCTCTGAGTACACCGTGAAGTGCTGCAGGTCTTTGCGGTTGTTCTTGGCACGCAACTGCTGGAAGAGGGCGAACATTCTCCTCTTTGACAGACGAGACACCTCCAGTTTCGGTCTGAGGAGGAAGACAAAGGCTGAGGTGAAGGACACAACACTCGGAAGAGCAAAGAAGAGCAGGGAACACAAGGAAAACCCACTACGGGAGGGCTGTGAGACCTCTCGGCTCAGCAGGGCTCTGATTTAGGGTCCAGACTGGGCAATATCTGGTTTTATTTCATCAGCGCTCACTTGCATCAGTCGGAAACTCCTGTCTCCAGCGCTCCCCGCACACAAGCTGCTGGAGCAGTGCAGTCGCAGTCACTTCAGAGCTGCGCCCCCCCCCCCCCTCCTCTTCCCAAATGGAAAAGCAGCGTCAGGAAAGGCTCTTCTTACCCATCTACTTTCCCTTTTGTACCATCCAAGATTTCCACTTCGCTTTCATCAGCAAGACACCAGTTAACCGAAGACTCCTTCGTTTTGCCCGTCTGCCTGGCAGAGTCGTAGACGCTGACTCGCCCGACCTGCGCAAGAGGTGAGAGGGTTTAACATCAATCTCGCCACGCAAACTCACTGGGGAGGAGAGCCTCGTGCCTCTTCCAGCCCCTGCGCGCAGGGGTCCGGCTCACCCTGCCTCCCAAGGGCAGCAAACTCTAAGCTGAAGGCTACAGGGGTGACCTTGGTCTTCTTTTTCCCCCGCATTAAGTCACTTCCAGTAACCCCAGACACTACAGGATGACACAAGGCGGGAGCTTTCTGCTCGTTAACCTCCCCATCCTGGGTGTTCCCCAAACCCAAGGGCAGAGGTGGAAGGGGGCATGGAAAGATGAAGAGGCGCCAAGGCTGCGGTACCTCGGGATGGTTGATGTGATACGGAGCTTGGAGCTTTCCCTGCAGCACGTTCCCATCTCTTGCCACGCGGCAGCAGATTGCGCGTGTTAAATGACCCTGGCTGTACAAGTAACCTGGGAAGAGAGAGGTGAAGGCGTTGGGAAAGAAGAATGGTGCGGCGAAGGAGAGGCCCAGCCCCGAAATCCACGGTGCTCCCCAAAACTCCAGGAAGCTCAGGGTCCTGTGGATCAGCCACAGCGACTCCACTCTGCATCACAGAACACTGGAATGGTTTGGGTTGGAAGGAAACTCAAAGCCCATCCAGTTCCACCCCTGCCACGGGCAGGGACACCTCCCACTGGATTGGGGACTGCTCCAAGTCCATCCAAGCTGGCCTTGAACCTCTCCAGGGATGGGGCAGCCACCGCTGCTCTGGGCAACCTCGGCCAGGGCCTCCCCACCCTTCCAGGAGAACATTTCTTGCCAAGATCTCATCTGAATCTACACCAATGCTTCTCACCGGAGACGCAATTAAGCCCTTTCTGTCTCATCCTCCAGAAAACCTTCAAAACCCAAAATCCTGGGAGTAAACACCACTCCACCCCCCACTCCCTTTTCGGTTCCAAACAGCACAGCTCTGCTGAGAACGATGGCTCAAGGCTCTCATTCCCGTAGCCTCCACAATGAAGCGTTTCTGCCTCTCAGTGAGGGCAGTTACTTGTCATTGCGCCCAGTTCCCTCCCAGTCCAACCAGGACATGGGTTCTCATACCCAGTGTCACAGAGCTGAGATAAACCGGTTCAAGGAAGTGTGACAGCAATGCCCCCTGCAAGCCAAGCACATTCCAGCGTAGGATTTTGTCACTGCAGGACATGGTTCGCAACCGCTCCCCGTGCTGGATTCCATCCCACGTGGGCACAATGTCACTCGACTCCACGGGAATGGTGCCTTCTCCTGGACGAAAGGAGAGGAAAGCTTTTCTATCAAGAGTCAGATATTCAATAAATCAAAACCTCATCAGCAACTGCACAAGAAACTGTCTTCTAAGCATAAGCTCCTCTGGAGTCAGCCTGGCATCAGATTCTGGGAATATTTTGGTATCCCAGAATGAAGGGAACTCAGTACAAGACATTTTTCATGTGGCTGAAGCAGAACAAAACAAGCATTGGAAAGGGAGGGCAGAGACGTGAGCTTTGAAGCCAACTTCAGCCACGCTCTTGCTAGTGTGGCATCCAACAGAGAGCAGGGAAGGAGAAAGGGCTCCTCTGAACGCCCCCATCCCTTCCACCCACCTTCTTGGTTCCTCAAATACCACAACAGCACCACACAGGATGGAGTAAGGAAAGTCTGGAGCCCCAGAAAGGCTCAGAGGAGAGGACTGAAGCCTTCCTTCCACGCCGCGAGCGAGTGCACTCACCATTCTCCACCTTGGTGCGTAGTTTGCCTTGTTTGGGGTTCTCAAAGAGAGGCTGGTGCTGGGCCGATCCCACCACGCTTGCCTGGTCACTGCAGGACTTATCAAAGAGTGCCCCATCTCCACATGGTGCTGTGCTAGAAAACAAATGCTCCCAGGTCAGCACGGAACCGCAGGAAGCAGCCAGAGCTGCAACGGTGCCACTGCTCACCCCCCTACAAACCTGATGTAGAGGTGGAAGGTAACGTTGCTCTTTATTTTGAGCCTCTTCCCTCCCGCTGGCTCGAAAATGCTCTCTTCTGCAGAGGAAGGATTAGACGGGTCGTACTTCATCAGCTCACTGTAGAGAAATCTGAAAACATTGCATCAAAAGGCTGCTTTGCTCCTCCGAATCAACCCAACCACTGCTCGGAACAGGCAGGGCCTCACGCTTGGCCGCTCTGAGTCGCCTGCTCCTGGTTCTTGGAGAGCCAAGACCAAGAACCGAGGCTGAGAATACTGGGAAGGCAATAAATAGCGTTAGACGCTCAGAAAACGCACGGAATACAGCAGATTTCCTATGCATCAGAAAATAAGGATTTTGCCAGGTCGAGGAGACGGAAGCAGTGGCAGGAGAGAGAAAAGAGCCTGGCTGGCTGCTGCTGGCGCGTCTCTGATCCCAGGGTGAAGACGACTTCAAGGTTGTTCAACCAGCACCTTTAGTCAGCACCAAGTTTGTAGTAAGAGTAAGCAGCCTTCGGGGCAGCCAAACGCAAGCGGTATCATCAGCACAACCCCACGATCTGTTTACAATGACTGTGTCTTTTAAGGCTGCTTCTGTCCGGGCACAAGTGAAAACCTTGAAGTCTCCAACACCGCAAGAAAACTGCAGCTTCCAAGAGCCTGTGCAGGGACACATTCTGCAAGGAGAGATGGAGCTCAGCGCTCTCGTAGCTGACAGGCTCTGCTCAGCAGCTACGGCTGTCAAAATTACAGCTGAGGCAGCCAGTAAGCAGGAGTGCAAACCTCTGACTTTACAGCTTGCTGGGGAGCTGCCCTCAATATCTTCCAGGGCTGAGGAACATTTAGATCGTAGCGGCTGTAAGAAAGCCTTGCAGTCAGAACTGGGAGGGCAGATGTTAACATGGGTAATTCAGCCTCAGTGCATTTGAGGTTAAAAAAAAAGTGCCACACTGGAAGTTTATAAATTGAGGTTCTGGTCAACGTCACGTTGAACACGAGCCAGCAGTGTGCCCTGGTAGCCAAGGGGGCAACTCTATCCTGGGGCCATCCAGCACGGCATCCTCAGCCCGGTAAGGGAGGGGATTATTGCCCAGCGCTGGTGCAGCCCCACCTCGAGTGCTGCGTGCAGTTTTGGTCGTTACAGAATAAAAAGGATCTAAAGCTACTGGAGAGCATCCAGAGGAGGGCACAGAGTTGAAGGGTTTAGAGGAGAAGCTGTGTGAGGAGCGGCTGAAGTCACTGGGTCTGTTCAGCCTGGAGGAGACTGAAAGGAGACCTCATCATGGTCTGCAGCTTCCTCGCAACGGGAGGAGGAGGAGCAGGCGCTGAGCTCTTCTCTCTGACTCAAGGGAATGGCAGAGGAGGGTTAGGTTGGATATTAGGAAAAGGTTCTTTCCCCAGAGGGTGGTGGAGCACTGAACAGTCCCCCAGGAACACAGTCACGACCCCACGCCTGACAACATTCCAGAAGCGTTTGGCCACCACCCTCAGACACACAGTGTTAATGCTGGGGTTGTCCTTTGCAGGGACAGGAGTTGGGACTCCAGGTTTCTCGGGGATGTCCCGCTCGGGTCATTCTATGATTCTAGGAAAACCCTTTCCAACCAATAAAAAAAAAAAAGGATTTCCAACTTCTCAACGCAAACACATGCGACAGATTTTTCCTGAAGCCTTTTACATCCAGAGCCAGGAAGGCCAGAAAGGGACCTGGCCTGTGATTCCCCAGCACCTCAGCTCAGAGCTGTGCTCAGCTGAGGCAGAGTGTTGCGTGCCGGACGAGCAGCCTCTGCAGGGCGCTTTATTTTAAGGACATCAGATGTGGCCCTTGGGCTCTTGGCAAGTTTCCAGCCTGATACTAATTTGGGCACCATTCAGGCATGGCTCTTTCTTATCACAAAGAAACCTCCCTCTGTTTAACACCACAGGGGTAAACAGCGGCATTAGAGGATCACAGCCTCTCCTTCACGTTCCCCCTCGTCTCACCTCACAAAGCCTCTCCGAGAAATGATTTCTGCGTGACAGTCATTCACTGTCTCCCCCTTCAAGCTCAACTCTTCTCCTTTCACGCAACGATTACCTGAAACAAATAAATGAAAAGGCAAATGTCAAAGCCAATACACAGCTCCAAAGAGAGAGGGAGGGTTTCATCTTAATGGGGCTCCAGGAAAGCTGGCGAGGGGCTCTGGATCAGGGAGTGCAGGGACAGGACAAGGGGGAATGGTTTTTAGCTGAAAGAGGGGAGATTGAGATGAGATTTTAGGAAGAAATGTTTTGAAGGTGGGGAGGCCCAGGGTGCCCAGAGCAGTGGTGGCTGCCCCATCCCTGGAGGGGTTCAAGGCCAGGTTGGATGGGGTTTGGAGCCCCTGATCCGGTGGGAGGTGTCTCTGCCCATGGCAGGGGTGGAACTGGATGGGCTTTGGGGTCCTTTACAACCCAAACTGTTCCAAGATGCTATGATTATGTTTCACTCCAAGTTTTACTTCTTCGGGCTCCTGAGCAGCTCAGCACCCCCGACTATGAAATCATTATCCTGCTCCGAGCAGTTTGGAAAATAAAGGGACAAAGTGCACACACTGCATCAGGGACAGCAGAGACTTCAGTTGCACAGGTCCAGGGGCAGCATCCCTTCCCAAGTGCTTCCCAGCCCGCCGCTCCGGGTGGGAGCGTGGCAGCTCAGGCACACGCAGCTGAGAGAAGCTGGAGGATCTTGTGTTGGACGAGGTGAGGAATTCACGCTCCGATGCACAGAGCAGCGCGTAGCAATGCAAGCAAAGATTAAGAGCAATACAGCTACAGGCACATTTGCTTTGTTCTCTGCCTATAACCAGATCACTCGTGACACCACGTGAGCCCTGGGAACATTTCTTGCTCTCTCTGAAGAAGCTTACAGCACAGCCATTCCCTAATTGTCATTGACAGGGAATCCAGGGGGAAAAGAGAGTTCAGCTTATGCCAAAAGAAGCTGTCCATACCCGTTCCGATGCTGACCACCGCTCCTAGGCCCTTGTTTCCTTTCCGCATGATGATGGCAGCCAGGATTTTCCTTCCAAGCAGACTGTGCTGGATGCGAGCGGTGAGGGTGTTGAAGCGCTGGTGGCTCAGCATAGCCATCTGGTCGTGGAGCGTGCTGCCGCTGATGGGGAGCTACAACCGGGACACAACACTGGGATCACTAAGAGATGATGGAACAAAATAGCGCAAGGAGTAGCTAAGCCTAAGCACAGCCATCTGGGCAGGAGCAGGAAGAAAAAAAAACCCACAAGCGGTGCAGTTTTGAGTTGAGTGTTGTGCTGAGGGGTGGGTGAAGTCTGAAGGTCAAGTGCTGGGTCCTGCACTTGGGCCACAACAACCCCACGCCATGCTCCGGGCTTGGGGAAGAGCAGCTAGAGAGCTGCCTGGTGGAAAAGGCCCTGGAAGTGCTGGTCAAAAGCAGCTGAACATGAGCCAGCAGTGGCCCAGGCAGCCACCAGCACCCTGGCTTGGATCAGCCATGGGGTGGCCAGCAGGAGAAGGGATGGGATTGTCCCTCTGGACTTGAATCCTCAAATCCTGGGTTTAGTTCTGGGCCACTCACTCCAAGAAAGACTTTTGAGGGGCTGGAGCACATCCAGAGAAGGGAACGGAGCTGGGAATGGATCTGGAGAACAGGGGTTGTGGGAGCGGCTGAGGGCCCTGGGGGTGTTTAGTCTGGAGAAGAGGAGGCTGAGGGAGACCTCATCACTCTCTGCAGCTCCCGGAAAGGAGGTTGGAGCTAGGTGGGTGCTGGGGACAGGCAATGGGACAAGAGGAAATGGCTTCAAGTTGTGCCAGGGCAGGTTTAGATTGGATACCTGGAACAATTTCTTTACTTGAGAGAGTGATGAAGCCCTGGCAGAGGCTGCCGAGGGCAGTGGCGGAGTCTCCATCCCTGGAGGGGTTCAAAAACTGTTTGGCCATGGTGCTGCGGGACACGGTCTGGTCAGCACGGTGGAGCTGGGCTGACGGTTGGACTGTATGAGGTCTTTTCTAACCTTAACGATTTCATGATTCTAAGTTTTTAGGTATTTCTGGGAAAACACTGCCCGACGCTGCGAGTTCTGCTCCGAGCACATCATCAGGAGTTGGCAGCAAGCTGTCTTCCTGGCACCAAGCGCTGCAGGCAGAACAACGGCCTCTCAGGACTGCCAGGGAAACCCCCCACTGCAAAGGAACAAACTCCATCCTGCCTGTTCCCAGAGACTCAGCCAGGGAAATCTGTTAAGAGCTTTGGAGGAATTCCTCCTCCGGCTGCCTGTGAGGAAACTGCAGAGTCACTCCGGTCACAGCCGGGCCCTTGCCTCCTCCGGCACTGCTGACTGACAAATCCTCCCTGATGGCTTTGCTATTTTAGAGCCCCAGCTGCTGTGCTCATCTGCGCAGCCTGGAACGCGGCTTTGAGGAGATCACAAAACTCTGAGTGCGATTTAAAGCAAGCGCAAGGTTTGAGACAGCCAGCCTGACAAAGCCCAGAGCTCTGCTCTGCTCCGATGCTGCGGTGTTGGAGCTGACACGCAGGTTTTAATGCAGCCCGAAGGAATTCGGAAGGAGGTAAAGAAAAGGCTCAGAATTAAAACTGAGCGCGCTCCTGCCTCACCACAGGAACACATTTCGAATCTGATGACAATTTAGCCCTAAAGCAGAGGCCAGTAGGAGGGAAGAGCACGTCTGTGCCCTGAGGAAATATCTAACCCACTTTAGGAGAACACCAGCTTATCTACACCTTCAGAGAACAAAGACCTCACAGTTGAAGGTATTTCTTTGCCAGAGTGAAAGGCCCAGGACAGGCAGGGTTACAAAAGCAGCTCAAGCTTCAGAGGAAGAGGATTTACCTCGGTGATGTTCGTCCCTTCCATGCGCTCCATTTTCTCTGTTTCTCCAATGAGGACTCTGAGCGCGGCGTCAGCTGCCTCCTGCTTGCCCTGCTTTTTACTGTGGGCAGTTACAGCCGGGAACCAGCGGCCTCCGACCTTCGCCTGGTAGACAAACCTGTAACGACAGCAGTGAACCTTTAGAAACCGAGAAACCCATGCATTTCAGTTGGGGTTTTAAAATCTCTCAGTGAAGAGAGGAGCGGAAGGAGTTTATTGTCACCCAGACGTAAGATTTGGCAGAAGCAGCAGCGCGGCCTGTTGCCATCTCCAACTGCATCAGAAAGGAGGCCAGGACGAAAGAGTTGGGGTTGTTCAGCCTGGAGAAAGGAAGGCTCTGGGGAGACCTCAGAGTAGCTTCCAGTATGGAAAGGGGCTCCAGGAAAGCTGCGGAGGGGCTCTGGATCAGGGAGTGCAGGGACAGGACGATGGGAACGGTTTTGAGCTGAAAGAGGGGAGATTGAAGCAAGATCTTTGGGAGAAATGTTTGCTGTGAGGGTGGGGAGGCCCTGGCCCAGGTTGCCCAGAGCAGTGGTGGCTGCCCCATCCCTGGAGGGGTTCCAGGCCAGGTTGGATGGGGTTTGGAGCCCCTGAGCCGGTGGGAGATGTCCCTGCTCACAGCATGCGGTGGAACTGGATGGGCTGTGAGATTCCTTCCAACTCAAACCATTTCATGATTCTGTGATTCTAATTTTGTGTTCTCTGCCCTTTCTCCAGGACAAGAGAGGAAAATTCCCTCCAGGACAGACACAGCTCCTTACTTGGGGTCATGGGGAGGTCCTGACTGGTCGATGAGTTTGAACTCTGCGGCAAAGCCATTGGAGCGGGCGTATTCCAGCAGACCGCTGACAGGGTTGACGTTAAGGTATTTGATGAGGTCCCCAACAGCCTTTCCTTTCGCCACCTTGGATTCATCTGGAGCAGGGACCCATGATGCAGAGCTCGGCGTCGACTGGTCACTGTGGGGCTTTGTGACAGGCTAAAGCAGAGTCAGACAGGAGAGAGCGGTTAAACACCGCACAGCTGGCATTACCGCAGGCCAAGAGCGTTCGGCAAACCTCTGCCACTGCCAGAGGGTGACCTTGTGCGGTAAAATCCAGTGGGATATGAAATTCAAAACGCTTGGGTCTTATAAAGCAGATCTTTGTACCTGTTCGGGCAAGACGTGGGGCACAGACTCTCCAGAAAGAATCTTCACAGCAACCTCTGCTGCCATTTGCTTTGCTCCCTTCTTGCTGTTTCCTACCACAGCAGGGAAAATTTGGTCACCCATTTTCACACAGTAGCTGAACCTGACAGGACATTACAGCATATGAAAAGCGTTAAGCACAGACATCTCCATCTGTTTATTATCCCCTTCTCCCTGTTCAAGTTAAATCCCTGTGGGTGAGCAATTTAAATCTACCGCGATGGCTCCAAACACTCCCCGGAGAGCGCCGCCAGGTGGGGGACAGGACTGGGATTTGCTCCAGGACAAAACAGCTCTTTTCACTGCGAAAGGGCATTGGGTTTGATCTCTTCCTGGAGGCAGATGTCTTGGAGAGGCCACGGCCAGACTCCTCCGATAAGAGGAGCACTCTGCCAGGTCAGTGACGAGTCCAGGAACACGAGCAACGTGCTGAGGAGGAAGGGTAGTAAGGAAAGGGTTTCTATCCCCCTCCGAAGCTGCCATACCTGGGATCATGAGGTGGGCCTTCCTGAGAGAGCAGCTGGAATTCAATCGCGTTCCCTGATTTCTGTCCGTACTCCATTAATACGCTGATAGGGTGTTTCCCGGGAAGCAGGCTGAGAGGAGCTGGCGCAGATGACGACTCCGGCTCTGGAGGCAAAGGCTACAGCAAGAAGATGAAGGAAGCCAGTTTCAGACTCAATGCCGTCCAACCGGCCTCCCAAGTAAAGGAGATGAGACTCACCGATTCCACTTCGGAATTGGTGGAGGGCAACGGCTCTTCGCATTTAATTCCACCGTGTCTTCCATTCTCCACTTCACTCATCAGGACCTTCATGGCATTTGCAGCTGCCTCCTGCTTAGCGAGTTTTTTGCTCCCTGCTTCCGCTGGTGGGAATCGGCGTCCATTAATCACTGCCTGGAACTTAAACCTCGGAAAGAGAAAAGCAAAGAGGGAAATCAAGAGGCAAAAGTGTCATCTTCTTCGGAGCGAGCAGGTCCTGGAATTCAAGTGGGGAGGAACAGCTTGTTCCTGGCTGGAAGAGGGAACCTGAGCTGCCCTGGGCAGAAGACAAAACCACCAAAACCTCTGTGTCTCAGCCTCATTTCATCGCATTTCCAGAGCTGTCCAGGACAGGGGAGCAGCTCCAGCCTTTGTTCTGAAGGAACAGGATGAATTGCCGTGTTCCACGAGCATCAAAGATGTGTAACGGCTGCATGCAAAGAGCACTTTGGTGATGTCTTCCACGCAGCGACGAAGGGAGCTTAAAAGCAGCCTGTGCTGTTCCATCTGCACCTGGTCATGTGGGGTCACTCCTCCCTCCGGCACGTTCCCTGGCTATCCAGCGCTCCCACACCATCTCAGTGAGGTGCTGCCTCACAGAAACCTCCTGCCTTTGCTGTTTCTGCCTCTTTCCTCCCTGTGAACTCAAACACAGATTCTCTTCTATCCTCCAGTTCTCACAGAGAAAATCGATTTCCGACGAGAAAGGGGTCAAACCAGGGATACAGGGCCGGACCCACTCATATTCCTCTTTACAAACAAAAAAAAACCCAACAAATCAAGCTTGGGACTCCCTCTTTAGAAATTAGGCCAATTTTCCTGTCTAGCGGCTCTATTGACATATTCCAGTGCAGCACATATGGTGCTTTTCACTGTCGCACTGGTGCTCAGGAACGGCCACGGGAAAGTGGGGCTCCGGTTGCCAATTCCACAGCCTCTGCTGTCACTCTACAGGCTCTGCTCACCCCAAAACCACCCAGAGTGGAGTCGCCTCGTCTCACCCAAGAGACCTGCACCAACAACCACTTGGCTCTGGGCTCCCTTTATGCCACTTCCAGGGTGAGAGCATCTTGAGAGGTAGCTCAGAAACATATGTTTTCCCCCTATATGATCAAAACAAAAGCCTAGTGATTAAATCAGATGGGATCGAGCCGAAGAGATGGACCCCAGGAGGTGCAGGGTTGCTACAACCAGGCTGCGTAGGGTTAAATTTTGGCCTCGTTTGTTTAATTTTAAGCTGCTGCAAGGAATTAACAAAGCTAATCCTTCTGAAATGAAGTAAATGTTAAAGAGCAAGCCCCTCAGGACAAAGCTGAGTGGATGATGTTCGTTGAGAGGGCCTACAGGAAAGCCGGGGAGGGGCTCTGGATCAAGGAGCGCAGGGACAGGACGAGGGGAACGGTTTTGAGCTGCAAGAGGGGAGATTGAGATGAGATATTGGGAAGAAATGTTTTCCGGTAAGGGTGGGGAGGCCCTGGAACAGGTTGTCCAGAGCAGTGGTGGCTGCTCCATCCCTGGAGGGGTTCAAGGTCAGGTTGGATGAGGCTTGAAGCCCCTGATCCAGTGGGAGGTGTCCCTGCCCATGGCTGGAACTGGATGAGCTTTGAGGTCGCTTCCAAACCAAACCACTCTGTGATCATTTTAAAGAAAAAGATAGCTGAGGGAAGGCAGGCGATTCCCTTACCGTGGCTCGTGAGAGGGTCCGCTCTGCTCCAGCATGGCAAATTCACAGTGCTGGCACGTGTACTGGGAATACTCAGTAAGGCCGCTCACGGGGTTCTTCTCCTGACACGCCATCAGCTTCTCTATGGGTGTACAAGGCAAAGCAGGTTCAAACTGGGCAGCATAACTCGGGGAACACTGGGAATTCATGATGGATTCCGACTCATGGGGCTGCTTGGTGATGGTGTTCAGGTTATCCGGGATGTCATCCGTGGCCCACTCGTTGTTTTCAGAGTTATCGTAATTACTCAAACTGGAGAATTCGGGCTTAATGTCCTCAGCCGGAGCTGCTTCTGCGTCACTGCCATCGCTCTGCTCTGTTTGCCCCAAAGGCTGCTGCCCGTTTTCCATGCTTTCTTCCTCCGATGTTGTCACTGCTGGAGAAGCTACGGTCACCTCCTGGGGACATGGAGGAACAGTGGAAGGTGGAAAAGTTGGTGCAGGTGTGGGATCTGCCTGCGGTGCCATGCTGGCTCTCAGCCGCATCTGCATCCGCTCGCGTTTCCGGTCGGTCAGGGACCACCGTGGGGGGTTTGTGTTCTGCTTGTGGACATCTCCCAGCTTTTCTAGCGCGCTCAGGAAGGCGTTAACGTCCTTGGCCCTCGAGAACCCAATGTTTTTGGCCAGGTTGAGCGCCGTCGTTTCATCCACGCTGAACAAGTAGTTGCAGATTTTGTCCTTGGTCTCTGCCATGATGGGATCGGTGTCTCCCAAGCCAAACGGACTCCTCTCCCCTCCTCTGCTCTCGCCTCCTGGATCTCTGTGAGCACCGCTGTGCTCAGCAGGGCTTCTTTCCCTCCCTGCGCTATGGCCAGCAATGCTCCACAGTGGCGGCGTCTCCTCACCTTTGTGCAACTTGCCTTCTCGGAAGAGCTTATACAAAGCACGGTTGACTTCTTTCTTTTTAGTTTTAAGTTTACGTGCAAGATCATGAACTGTAAAAGTCTTCCCCTGCCCAAGCTGCTCAAAGATTCGCAGAATTTCTTGCTCACAGTCCCGTCCAGCAAGAGAAAGTCTCTGAAAATTCAGCCTGATGGTGTCAGAATCTCTCTCTGACTCCTCCTGATGATGGTACAGAGGAGGATAATAACGCAGTGACGTTCCCACCCGCGGACGCTTGCCAGAGAACCTACGCCCTTCTGCTCTGCCGTAGCTGGGCTGCCATCTCTCCGGTGCCACAGGTTGCCCTCTGACACGTAATCCGTCGCGTGATCCCTGTCCCTGAAGCAAACAGACTTCACCGTCCTGCCTTGTTAAGAACTGCTGGTGTAAAAAGGTTTCCAGATTAGTTTCTCGCGGGGTAGGAGGGCAGATACAAAAACCTCGGTTGGCACTGGGGTAGTTACGTCTTGAGCGTGTAAGATAAGAGCCTCGAGCAGTGCCTCTGTTCATAGCGCAGCGCTGGGACACGCCTACGAGCCGGGCCACGTGCGCGCCAGCATAAGGGGAGCTGCCAGTCACTCTGCGCTCCGCTGGCCTGCCGGGAGGGAAAAACCACAATTCAGAACCTATCAAAACACGGATGAGATCCTAAAAACTCAGTTTAAACAGCTTTCCTTTCACTGGGGCTCTTCAAGATTCATCACCTCCTCAAGCTGCCTCTTTTCACTGAGGTTAAATTATTCATGGAAACACAAACGGCAAACTCGGCACCTGCCCAACAGCCAAGAATTGCAGAGAAGTTCACCAGTTCCAATAAGAGCAACACTTACCAACCCATGGGATGGAATTTTAAGCTTGCTGCATGGGGTGGTTTGTCTTTGCGATGCCTTCTGCTGAAGGCTCAACCCTACGCTTCTGAAACACCAGCAAATTTCACTCCTCTGCCCGGAGGGAATCTCAGACCTCAGCAAAACAGGGGCAGAGGGACGTAAAGCCAAGTGGCAACCTTCCAGTCCTGAAAGGGGCTTCAGGAAAGCCGGCGAGGGCAGGGATAGCACGAGGGGGAACAGTTTTGAGCTGAAAGAGGGGAGATTGAGATGAGATCTTAGGATGCCGAGTCACTGTCGTGTGGGGCTGAGCTCGCCCTCAACCAGACGGCTGAGAAGCTCAACACGCCCGGGAGCAGCTGATGGGTGAGAGGAGGGGCTGAGAGGTGGCTTGAACTTGGGAGGGGAAGATTTAGAGTAGATGTTAGGAAGAAATTCTCCATAATGAGGGTGGGGAGGCCCTGGCCCAGGTTGCCCAGAACAGTGGTGGCTGTCCCATCCCCGGAGGGGTTCAAGGCCAGGCTGGATGGGTCTTGGAGCCCCTGAGCCAGTGGAAGGTATCCCTGCCCATGGCAGGGGAGTTGGAACTGGATCATCTTTAAGGTCCCTTCCAACCCAACCCATTCCATGATTCTATGACTCTAAACCAAGCCAAGGAATGCACCCAGTCCTGGGCTGGACCTGGCACAGGAGGCTGCTGGCACCTATCCTCACCTCACGCACTGCTGGGCTCCAGGTGACACTGCGTGAGCTGCCACCACCATCACTCAGGCCTCGGCGCCCAACGGACTGGCCAGACCCCGAGGGTCAGCCCCACTGAGGCAGGAACGCTTTGCTCCAGCATGGCATCGTCACCGTAGGTAGAATCATAGAAACACCAGGTTGGAAAGGACCCACCGGATCATCGAGTCCAACCATTCCTAACACTCCCTTAACCATGTCCCTCAGCACTTCATCCACCCGTTCCTCAAACACCTCCAGGGAAGGTGACTCCCCCCCCTCCCTCCCTGGGCAGCTGTTCCAGTGCCTGATGACTCTTGCCATGAAGAAATTTTTTCTGATGTCCAGCCTGACCCTCCCTTGGCGGAGCTTCAGGCCATTCCCCCTTGTCCTGTCCCCTGTCCCTTGGGAGAAGAGCCCAACTCCCTCCTCTCCACAACCTCCTTTCAGGCAGTTGTAGAGAGCAATAAGGTCTCCCCTCAGCCTCCCTTTCTCCAGGCTAAACACCCCCAGCTCTCTCAGCCGCTCCTCGTCAGACGTTCTCCAGCCCCTCACCAGCTTCGTTGCTCTTCTAAAGCGACTTCTCTGCACCCCGGTTTGCCAGGGACAAAGCTCCCAGAATCCTTTCACCAGGGACACGGAGCAGCTGTGCTGGGGACTCCCCTCCCATTTCCAGCAGCAGGAAACTCCTGCTTTGTGTGTGAGCACCGCAGGCCAAGCAGTCAAGAGCTGCCTGAACAAGTCTGCCGGCAACTTCTCCTTTGCTGTTGCATACGTTGTCCCCCCTTTGTGACCACGGCACAGTCAGAAAGGGTCTACTCGTATGCAGCGTAACTAAAGCCCATGGGACCATGGGCTCTCCCAAAGCTGCCTGCTTGGATTTGGGAAGAAATTGCTTCCTGTGAGGTTGGGAAGGCCCTGTCCCAGGTTGCCCAGAGCAGTGGTGGCTGCCCCATCCCTGGAGGGGTTCAAGGCCAGGTTGGATGGCGCTTGGAGCCCCCGATCCAGTGGTAGGTGTTTCTGTCTGCGGCAGGGGGTGGGACTGGATGGGCTTTGAGGTCCCTTCCAACCCAACCCATTCCATGATTCTGTGATTCTAAGCCACGCAGGGAGAGGGAAAGCCACTCACACGGAGGTGAAGCTGCTCGCATGGTCGCACCGGACAGAGCTGCGACAGCTTTGCTACAGACTCAGGGCCATACAAAAAAGTCTGAAGCCCCAAATGTCCTTCACTCCTTGAGTGTTTCGTGACCCAGAGAGGTAAAATATCACAGAACCGGGGAAGGAAGATAATAACACGCAGAGAAATCGGATATGTGTACAGCCAGTGTGAGAAGTTTGTTGGGACTGCAGCTCAAATTTCACTGCTATCGCAAACACATGTGCTCCCCTTCAGGTACAGGAGCAAAGTTTAAGCTTCTAAGTCATGTTAGAACAGTAAATAACACAGCAGAGGATGCACTCCGGTCCTCTGGCAACAGCTGGTGGTGACACCAAGTGGACAAAGCAATGCACCTGACAACACCTTCCCTCCAGTGACCTCTTTAAGGCACCATAAGGATAGTCTTTCCATCGCAGGTCTTATCTTCACATGACTCCCTATTGTCACCAAACACACGTTTACTCCAACTTAAATGACCCTTCTGTTAATCAAGTTCATCACCAGCCTCCGGCTGCTCCTACCATGACTTATTTTACCAACGTGAACAAACAGAGCATCCTATGCAGTGAGGGGTTACCATTCCCGGCTCCGATCCCTGAGCCAAAGGCAGGACAGGAATCCTGTAATCATCATGGTTGGAAAAAATTCTTCACCAAAAGGGTTGTTGGGCACTGGCAGAGGCTGCGCAAGGCAGTGGTGGAGTTCCCATCCCTGGAGAAGTTTGAAAGCCGGGTGGGCGAGGTGCTCAGAGATGGTTCAGTGGTGGACAGGGATGGCTGAACTTGATGGCAAAGGTCTTTTCCAACCAAACAATTCCATGATTCCGTGACCTCTAAGCTCATCCAGTCCAATCATCAGTTCAACCACACTGTGTCCACTAAACCATGTCCCAACACGCCACAGCCATAGGGTTTTTGAACGCCTCCAGGGATGGAGACTCCACCACTGCCCTGAGCAGCCTCCGCCAGGGCTTCACCACTCTCTCAGTAAAGGAATCTTCCCAAATATCCAATCTAAACCTGCCTTGGCACAACTTGAGGCCGTTTCCTCTTGTCCCGTTGCTTTTCCCTTGGGAGCAGAGCCCAGCACCCACTTGGCTCCAACCTCCATTCTGGAGCTGTAGAGAGCGATGAGGTCTCCCTCAGCCTCTTCTTCTCCAAACTAAACAGTCCCAACGCCTTCCGCCTCTCCTAAAACCCCTGTTCTCCAGATCCATTCCCAGCTCCGTTCCCTTCTCCGGATGCGCTTTGGCCCCTCAAAATCTTTCTTGGAGTGAGGAGCTCAGAACTGAACTCAGGATTCAAGGTGCAGCCTCACCAGTACCGAGTGTAGAGGGATGATCCCATCCCTACTCCTGCTGGCCATCCCAGGGCTGATCCAAGCCAGGATGCTGGTGGCCTTCTTGGCCACCGGGGCCACTGCTGGCTCAAATCCTGCCTGGCAGGAGAAGGGATTTTTAACAAACGCTCTTACCTCAGTCTCATCCATACGCCCAAATCCCTTATTTTGTAAGAAAACAAACAGAACAAAGAATCCCCACCGTGCAGAGTTCGGGAAGGGGACGGCTGCGGACAACCAGTCACTCCAGTAAGACGGCTGAGATCTCCCTTTCAGTTTCGGTTCCAACTCCCACCCCGGAGTGGGAGAGGACACAGGATTTTGGGCTTCCTGAAGCGCTTTGCAAGCACTCGAAGCCTCCCGCTTCCTTTCCAGTGGTGGCCACAGACGGACCGGGAAAGCAAACCCATCGGGATGCTCCTTTCCCCTATAGCTGTGGTGATTCCCAGCCCCAAACTGCCACCAGGACGGTATCCCGAGGAACACTGGACACATGGCAGCTCTCCCGGTTTGCTAAACCGTGTCTGAATGGGAAATCTCAGGTGGGATCAGCACCGGGAACATCCGCGTTCAGAAGCGCGCTGGGAAAGCACAGCCACCAACGCAAGGGGATGGCACTGAACGGACCGAGGGTCCCGGGAACAAGGAGGAGAGTCGGGAAGGGGTGCGGGAAGAGATGTGGGACAGCGGGCGGGAATGCAAGAGGGGAACAGTGGGAAGGAGTTTGGGATGGCAGGAAGGAGGGATGTGAGAAGGGATATGGAATAGCGTGAAGAGATGTGGGACAGCGGGCGGGAATGCAAGAGGGGAACAGTGAGAAGGGGTTCGGGATGGCAGGAAAGAGGAATGTGAGAAGGGATATGGAATAGCGTGAAGAGATGTGGGACAGCGGGTGGGAATGCAAGAGGGGAACAGTGGGAAGGGGTTTGGGATGGCAGGAAGGAGAGATGTGAGAAGGGATATGCAATGGTGGGAAGAGGGGATGCAGAAGAGTGGGAAGGGGTTTGGGATGGCAGAAGGAGGGATGTGAGAAGGGATATGGAATAGCGGGAAGGGATGAGGGAAAACAGGTGGGAATGCAAGAGGGGATGCGGAACAGTGGGAAGGGGTTCGGGATAGCAGGAAGGAGGGATGTGAGAAGGGATATGGAATAGAGGGAAGGGATGAGGGACAGGGGGTGGGAATGCAAGAGAGGATGCGGAACAGTGGGAAGGGGTTTGGGATGGCAGGAAGGAGGAATATGAGAAGGGATATGGAATAGCAGGAAGGGATGAGGGAAAATGGGTGAGAATGCAAGAGGAGATGCGGAACAGTGGGAAGGGGTTCAGGATGGCAGGAAGGAGGAATATGAGAAGGGATATGGAATAGCGGGAAGGGATGAGGGACAACAGGTGGGAATGCAAGAGGGGATGCGGAACAGTGGGAAGGGGTTTGGGATGGCAGGAAGGAGGGATGTGAGAAGGGATATGGAATAGCAGGAAGGGATGAGGGAAAATGGGTGTGAATGCAAGAGGAGATGCGGAACAGTGGGAAGGGGTTCAGGATGGCAGGAAGGAGGAATATGAGAAGGGATATGGAATAGCGGGAAGGGATGAGGGACAACAGGTGGGAATGCAAGAGGGGATGCGGAACAGTGGGAAGGGGTTCGGGATGGCAGGAAGGAGGGATGTGAGAAGGGATATGCAATGGCGGGAAGGGGTGCAGGAAGAGGTGATGCGGGAAGGGGGGAAGGGGTGCGGGAGGGCAGAGGAGGGCTGGGCGGGGATGCCGAGCGCGGTATAGCGATGTGCGATGGCGGGTGTGGGAAGGGGGGGGCGGGACGGCGGGGCCGGGAGCGCCGAGCCCACTCCCAGACGCGGGGACTCGGTGTGAGAGCGGCGCCGAGAGAAACGCGTGACTGCAGCGCGGGGGAGGCCGCTCCCCATCCCCGGCCCCGGTGGAGGCCGACGAGCTGCGGCCTCGTCCCACGCAGCCCACGAGGCCCGGCGGGCACCCCCGAGGCTCTTAAGCGCGGCTGGAGACCCGGTGGCCCCGGTTGAGCGGCGAGGCGAGACCCGGGGCCGGGCCAGGGCTCCCCACCCCAACCCCGCGGCCGCCGCCGCCCCCCCCCCGGGCCCCCCTTACCGCCTCTGCTGCCGCCGACTGGGCCGCGGCCGGCGCGCGGTGATGACGTCATCGCGCCACCTCCTTCGCGCATCCGCAGAGTGTAGGGAGAGGCTTGACGGCCATCTTGCTGGAGGGCAAAGTGGGGAGGCCTTCAGGGCAAAGCGCGGGTGCCATCTTGCTTGAGGGCAAAACGCGGCGGCCATATTTAGTCAAGGCGGCACGTGGCGTCTGCTGCGTGCCATGGGCCTCCACGCTCTGTGGACCTTCCCCATTGCTCCCCTCTTTCTTTCCCCCCTGAGGTTCCCTTTTCCTCCATGAGCCCCCCATATCCCCCTCCCCCATGTTCCTTAGCACCTCCATTCTCCTTACTGCCCCCCCCGAGGTTCCCCTTTCTCCATGAGCCCCCCATATCCCTCTCCCCCATGTTCTTTAGCACCTCCATTCTCCTTACTGCCCCCCCTGAGGTTCCCCTTTCTCCATGAGCCCCCCATGCCCCCTCCCCCATGTTCTTTAGCACCTCCATTCTCCTTACTGCCCCCCCTGAGGTTCCCCTTTCTCCATGAGCCCCCCATATCCCCCTCCCCCATGTTCCTTAGCACCTCCATTCTCCTTACTGCCCCCCCTGAGGCTCCCCCTTTCCTCCATGAGACCCCCATGCCCCCTCCTCCATCCCCCATGGCTCCACCATGCTCTTTCTCCCCCTCTGAAGCTCTCCAGTTGCCTCTCATGTTCCTCTCCCCTGTGGCCGCCCTCCATCTCTGGTGGGGCTCTACTGTCTCCTACGGGTTCCTTTATCCCTTATGCCCCCCCCGTTCTCCCCCTTTTCCCCCATGGGGTTCCCCATTTCCCATGGGACTCCTTTCACCCCTATTTTAATCCGTGTTTTTGAACGCCAGAGCCTCCCCTCTAACCCAGGCTTGAGTCACACTCCCCCATCACACATTCCGAAGATCAACACGTTCCCCTCCCGGATCCCAAACCAGACACAGCCTCCGGTCGCAGCAGATCTTCGCTTTCTCATCCAAATTCCCCTCCTAACTGTGTGAGTTAGAAAAATACCGGCAGAGAGCAGATTGTTCCTGTCTGCTTCTTCACCGCGTGTGTGTAAATAGTCGTGTGTCATTTATCATCTGGCAGAGGAACCCAACACCGAAGCGACGGCGGTGCTGGATGCCAGGCAGGAGCTGTACCGGCGCTGCCAGTGGCTCAGGATGGCTCAAAAGGCCTCTTGGAGCTCATCCATCCAACCCTTCTGCTAAAGCAGAGTCGTCTCGAGCTGGCTGAACGGGATCCTGTCCAGGTGAGGATGGATCTCTCCAGAGAAGGAGACTCCACACCCTCTTGGGGCAGCCTGGTCCAGTGCTCCATCACCCGCTCCACCTCACGTTCAGGTGCAACTTCCCACCCTTCGCTTTGTCCCTGTTGCCCCTCGACGTAGAAACATAGAATTGTTCAGGTTGGAAAAACCCCTCTAAGCTCATCCAGTCCAACTGTCCGCCCAACTCAATGGTGTCAACCAAACCAGGTCCCAACGTGCTACGAACACACGGGTTTTGAACCCCTCCAGGGATGGGGATTCCACCCCTGCCCTGGGCACCCTCTGCCAGGGCTTCACCACTCTTTCAGTGCAGGAATCTTTCCCGGTATCCAATCTAAACCTGCCACGGCACAGCTTGAGGCTGTTTCCTCTCATCCTTAGTCCTTGAGAGAAGGTTCAACGCCGCTCTCCACTGCATCAATACAATATAAGATCCGTAGCTGCCATTACGGGGCCATGGATCCTCCTTGATTGCAACGCCCTAATTGTGACAAAGAGACCCTTAATCGATACGAGTTCATTCTTGGTTCTCCTTCTTTATGGAAAACTGGGCAGACTCCCAAGCCGTTTCCATAGGAACGAGCTGGGAGACTGGGAGAACCTACGACTGCCGACGGCCCAGAGTTAACGCAGCCATAGCGTCCGCTTTGCGCTGGTGGAAGCTCCGGTGGCGTCCCAGCACTGCGGCCCCGTAAAACCGAGATGATTTGTGCTGGAGATGAGGAGCTGCCGGCTGATATCCGGCTTAAGCTTTGGTGCTCGCGCTATCCCTGCAGAATTTCCTCAGCACAAGAAGGACACAGAGCTGTTGCAGCAAGTCCAGAGGAGGCCACGGAGATGATCCGAGGGCTGGAGCACCTACTGTATGAGGACAGGCTGAGAGAGTTGGGGTTGTTCAGCCTGGAGAAGGCTCCGAGAAGACCTTAGAGCAGCTTCCAGTGCTGAAAGGGGCTCCAGGAAAGCTGGGGAGGGGCTCTGGATCAGGTTGTGCAGGGAGAGGATGAGTGGAATGGTTTTCATCTGAAAGAGGGGAGATTGAGATGAGATCTTAGGGAGAAATATTTTGCTGTGAGGGTGGGGAGGTCCTGGAAGAGGTTGCCCAGAGCAGTGGAGGGGTTCCAGGCCAGATTGGATGGGGCTCGGAGCCCCTGATCCAGTGGGAGATGTCCCTGCCCACAGCATGGGGTGGAACTGGATGGACTTTGAGGTCCTTTCCAACCCAAACCGGTCCATGATTTTGTGATTTGCAGAGGACGCAGAGGGCTCCTTCGCTCAGCCAGGATCACGGGATGCTGCGGCTCATCCTGCACCCCCAGAGCCCCCCAAAACCCAGGGCTGAGCGAAGGCTTCCCCACGTGATGGCAGCATTTGCTCAATCTCCAGCACCGTCTGGAGATGCCTCAGGTGTCTTTACTTTGTTTTGCTTCCCTCTTATGAAATGAAATGAGAGGAAATAAATTGTAGCACAGCTCCCCCGCCCGACTTTTCTCTTCGAACGCCAATTCTCAGCTTTGGCTATTGTTCCGCGGAGTTTCATTTTCCAGGGCTTTATTAGAAGCTCTAAAATACCACCTCCTCGCTCCTGAAGGCTGCCTGTTCCTACAAGAGAGATAAAAGCCGATGGCTTGATTGCAAAGGGGAGGTTTTGTTACTCTCCTCAATCAACTGACGGCGTTTTTTAATTGAAGGCAGCGCTGGGAGCGGTGCTGTGTTATTACCCGTGCCGGTTCCTTCTCGCCTCCACCCCAGGGGTCAGCTCTGCTTTCGCACAGCTGAGGTGAGAGCTTCAATGAGGTGTTGGCCTCCTTGCCAAGAGCTCCAGGTGGAGTGACTCATAGAGAATCACCAGGTTGGAAAGGACCCACTGGATCACGGAGAAGTGGGCTGAGTCAGTGCGTGGAATTGTAGCATCAGGGAATGGTTTGGAAGGGATCTTAAAGCCCATGCAGCTCCAGCACTTGTGCCGTGGGCCCGTACGCTTCCCGCTGGATCAGGGGGGCTCCAAGCCCCATCCAACCTGGACGCCTCCAGGGAGAAGCTCAACATGAGTTCGCAAAGTAGATTTGAAGCCCAGAACGTCCTTGGCGCTGAGCTGCCCCAGGGAAAGGCAGGGAAAGGCAGGTGGGGCTGACACAGCTGCGGCAGGCGAAGGAGCCGGTGCGGTGACTCCCACGGCAGCTGCAGCGGTGGGAAGCAGCATGCTTTTATTCCGGCTGTTACAAAAGGTACCCTTGAAAAATAGGCAGGAGAAGGCAGACTGCAGCGCAGCCTCCCACGAGGCAGGGGCTGCTGCAGGAGCACAGCCTTCACCTTCAGCTCTTGGATGCTCTGGGGCTCATCTGTCGTGATTTTATACCCGGCACAGCGTCTGCTTGGCAAGAACTTCCCTGTCGGGGTCTCCTCCAGCCTTTTGTCATGATGGCCAGGGGTGCTTCTGGCTCAGAGAGGGTCTGCAGGAAGAGCAGCTCATCGTCACGATGGTCAAGGGCTCCTCTGCCTTGGAGAGGGGCTGTTGGAAGAGCAGCCCATTGCCACGATGGCCAAGGGCTCCTCTGCCTTGGAGAGGGGCTGTGGGAAGAGCAGCCCATTGCCACGATGGCCAAGGGCTTCTCTGCCTTGGAGAGGAGCTGTGGGAAGGGCAGCCCATCATCACGATGGCCAAGGGCTCCTCTGCTTTGGAGAGGAGCTGTGGGAAGAGCAGCCCATCGTGACGATGGCCAAGGGCTCCTCTGCCTTGGAGAGGGGCTGTGACCCATTGCCATGATGGTCAAAGTGCTCCTCCAACCTGGAGAGGGGCTGCGACCCATTGCCATGATACCCAAGGTGCTCCTCCAGCTTGGAGGCAGCTGTAGGAAGAGCAGCCCATTGCCATGATGGCCAAGGGCTCCTCTGCCTTGGAGAGAGGCTGTGGGAAGGGCATCTCATCGTCACGATGGCCAAGGGCTCCTCTGCCTTGGAGAGGAGCTGTGGGAAGTGCAGCCCATCGTCACGATGGTCAAGGGCTCCTCTGCCTTGGAGAGGGGCTGTGACCCATTGCCATGATGTTCAAGGGCTCCTCTGCCTTGGAGAGGGGCTGTGACCCATTGCCATGATGGTCAAAGTGCTCCTCCAACCTGGAGAGGGGCTGCTACCCATTGCCATGATACCCAAGGTGCTCCTCCAGCTTGGAGGCAGCTGTAGGAAGAGCAGCCCATTGCCATGATGGCCAAGGGCTCCTCAGCCTTGGAGAGAGGCTGTGGGAAGGGCAGCCCATCATCACGATGGCCAAGGGCTTCTCTGCTTTGGAGAGGAGCTGTGGGAAGAGCAGCCCATCGCCATGATGGCCAAGGGCTCCTCTGCTTTGGAGAGGAGCTGTGGGAAGTGCAGCCCATCGTGACGATGGCCAAGGGCTCCTCTGCCTTGGAGAGGGGCTGTGGGAAGAGCTCCCACCACTTCAGACACTGGTGTTTCTCCTCGGTGTGGCTCCAGCCCGGTTGGCTGCTCCCTAAGCCGAATTGTCATCTCTTGGGCGACGGCCAAAGGATCGCTGCAGGGTGTCAGATGGGGAACCCGCACAGACCTCGAGCCGCCCAGCAGCGCTCAGAGCTTGTTCTTGGAAGGGGACCAGCCAGGCGAGGGGCGTTCCTGTCCCTGCTCTGAATTAACGCACCCAGAGTGAATCAGTTTAATTAATGAATCCTCCCTAATGCAAGAATTCAAGGAGCTTCCTAGTATGTGGCATTAATTCTCTCTCTGTGACCTTTACGTCGCCAAGTCCAGGTTCCCCTCTTTGCCCTTTGCTGTTCCCTTGCTGATTTAATATTAAATCTGATTTATCCACAGGCTTTACCGGGCGCTCGGACAACGTGAAAGGATTTCACAATCCCTCCCCAGGGCAGAGCCATGGGTGGGAAATCATCGCGCCAGGGTAAAAAGCAGCTGGTGCAGCCGCAGGCGGAGTCCTCATCACTGTGTCAGTGCCTGATTTCCACCCACACCTTTGGGCTCCTTGATGACCCCAGCAATGCCTTCAAGGTTGATGCTTGGCAAAGCGCTTCAGGCTTGGGAAAGAGTGGCTGGAAAGCTGGAAAACGCCCCAGGGGTGGTGGGTGACAGCGGCTGAACATGAGCCAGTGGTGGCCCAGGTGGCCAAGAAGGTCACCAGCATCCTGGCTTGGATCAGTGGTGGGGTGGCCAGCAGGAGGAAGGACGAGATCATCCCCTCACACTTGAATCCTCAAATCTTGGGTTCAGTTTTGGGCCCCTCACTCCAAGAAAGACCATGAGGGGCTGGAGCGCATCCAGAGAAGGGAACGGAGCTGGGAAGGGGCTGGAGAACACGGGTTGTGGGAGCGGCTGAGGGCCCTGGGAGTGTTTAACCTGGAGAAGAGGAGGCTGAGGGAGACCCCATCGCTCTCTGCAGCTCCCGGAAGGGAGGTTGGAGCCGAGTGGGGGTCAGGCTCTGCTCCCAAGGAACAAGTGATGGGATAAGAGGAAACGACCTCAGGTTGTGCCAAGGGAGGTTTAGATTGGATATTGGGAAAGATTCCTGCACCAAAAAGGTTCTTCGCTGCCCAGGGCAGCGGTGGAGTCGCCATTTCTGGAGGGGTTCAAAAGACGGGTAAATGAGGTGCTCAGAGATGGTTCGGTAGTGGACTCAATGATCTTGAAAGTGTTTTCCAACCAAACACTTCCATGATTCTAAAGCCCGGGGGCCACTCAGGTGGGTGTTGCTGCTCTCCACTCCTCTTGATTTACGTTGAGAGCCTCTAATGGACAATCTGGCAGATGAAAGCCCATCCGAGCGGGGTCTCCAAAAGGCTTCATCATGTGAAGGACTCCTCCGTGCCTCCCACGGGATCCTATTACGCCTCCTGTGCTGCTTTTTTGCTTTATTCACTGCGGATTAGTTCTTGCTCGCAGCACAACACCACCGCCAGAGCTGGCGACACCCGTTGATGGAGAGGCAGGAGAGCGGCTGGAAGGAGTGATGGATGGTGCAGGAGGTGCCGGTTGCAGATCTCCAGGACATGGACAGCACTTTAATTGGCCGCGCCGCACACATTTCCTCCCAAACAGCATTTTTTAATCTAAAAGAAAGCAAGAAGCTGGAACGTGTCTTGCTTCTTTTATGACTTCCCTGGAGGCAGCGGCAGCAGCACATTAAGGAAGGAGGAGGAAAAAATAGTCAGAAGCACCAGGTGGCTGAAGAGCTCGCAGCCTAATTGATTCCTCTTTAATTAGTACGAAACCTGTTGCTCTCAACCAACGTTCGGTGCCAGCTTTGGAGCAAGTAGCATCCTCCCTGGTGCCGCGCCAGCACGGCTTGGCGTGGCGGATGGAGGAGAGGAGATAGAGGGAAGGATGTGGGTTGACAGTGCCTCTTTGGTACCTGGGAACCAGGACCACCTCCAGTTCCTACGATGTTCCTCCAGGCAGCAGGAGGAGGAAGGAGGAGAGCTGGTTGCGTTGGCACCCGTCGCACGCTGAGCCATGGCGAGAGGCTTGGTTGAGATCATCTGGAGTAACGGAGACTTCATGGGGATTAGTCCTGAACACAGGAAGGACGTGGAGCTGTTTGAGCGAGGCCAGAGGAGGCCACAAAGATGATGCGAGGGCTGGAGAACCTCCTGTACAAAGACACCTGAGAGAGTTGGGGTTGTTCAGCCTGGAGAGGAGAAGGCTGTGGGGAAACCTTAGAGCATCTTCCACTACGGAAAGGGGCTCTGGGAAAGCTGGGGAGGGGCTCTGGATCAGGGAGTGCAGGAACAGGGTGAGGGGGATGGTTTTCAGCTGGAAGAGGGAAGATTGAGATGAGAGGTTGCCCAGAGAAGTGGTGGCTGCCCCATTCCTGGAGAGGTTCAAAAACCAGGTAGATGTGGCACTTGGGGCCATGGTTGAGTGGGCACGGTGGGGATGGGCTGGCGATTAGACCGGATGAGCTTTATGGTCTTCTCCAACCTTAACGATTCCATGATTCTATGATTCTCCCCGGCCAACTGGGCAATCAGAACCTTTCTCCTGGCCCACGGTCTCTGCTTGTGTCAGAACATCACCACTGATGAGGTGACCACTTGTCTGCAGGTTCTGCAGCAAAGCCCGGCTTGTGACGGTTGCTGTTGCTTGAGCAGAGTGGCTGAAACCCAGAAACACCTATTTTTGGTAGAAAAACATCATTTATCCTCGCATTTCACAGCCGATTCCTGCTGAGAATCCTTGCTGTGCGAGCAGCGGGCTGGCAGGCTCTGGGAAACGGAGATGGCTTCTTCCATCCTGATAACCACACAAAGGGACACCAACACTATCACCGTGAGCCCGGCATCTTTGCGTGCAGCTGCATCCTCCGTGGATGCTCGTGGGAATCGCAGGAACCTCAGGGAGAGGAAAGGAAGGCGACGTGCAAAGGCAGGAAGCTCCAGAGCTAAAATTTGCCTTGCCGACCGTCGCACGCGGCCCCAACCCCACACGCCACTGCCGGGCACCGTCACCGGCTCCAACCACAATCAATCCCAGCGGTTACAGCCCTGGAACATCCCGTCCTGGGCTTTTGAAGGCACAGGAGGAGGTGGGGGTTGTTTTTTTGTGGTGCTTGAGCTGTTTGGTTAATATTGCACAGACCTCTCCGAAGGCGTGATCTGGCTCGCAGACCTCGCGCTGCTTGGTGGCTAATTAACGGTAATGAGGAACTCTGTCCGTGCCTGGAATCCCAAGGCTGCGGTGATGAATTAGCGGCTGAGTGGCCTCGATTTTCACTTGGCAAAAGAGCCCATCTGAGATGGAAATCGCTGCGGGATGGACCTCCAGCTCGTTTGATTGAGTGCAGGAGGGTGTTTATGGGAGGATTTTTTTTTTTTGACTGAACGTAGGAGCTACGGACCAAGATCTGCATCGCCGAGCGGGAAACCGCTGCTCGCTGCCCATCCCAACCCTCTGGAAGCAAAAGCTGCTCTGCAGGGAGAGAAGCTCGTGGCTCACGCAGAAGGCAGAGCTCAGCACTGGGGTTGTTTTCCTGCCTGTGTGCAGAGCCCGATCCAGAGATTGTGGTCCTCGCTGCCCTCCATTGTCCCCAAGAGCTGCTTCCCACGTCCCACTCGCTCCCAGCGGGGAAGAGCCAATTCAAACCCGTACCATGTGGAGACGTTTGCCTTTCCCTTGTGGAAGGCCACCGGGTCCCCACTGTTTATAAAAAGCTCTGTCTGTAAGGAATTGTTGAGCGAAACAATAGCTATTTGTGTTTGGTTTGGTGGGTTTGTTTTTTTCTCTTTTCCTTCAAAAAGTGCATTTCTCCTCCTGTTCCCACACGCTCCGACGCCGCTGTGGGCACGTGGCACTGGGATGGGTGAAGATGCCCAGAGCTTCACCCTGACCACAGCATCCTCCCTCCTTGAGCTGCGAGAGCAAAGGGCGAATGGGATCAGGGAGGCAAAGATGATGGAACGATGGGATGGTTTGTGTTGGAAGGGACCTCAAAGCCCATCCAGTCCCACCTCTGCCATGGACAGGGACACCTCCCACTGGATGAGGGGCTCCAAACCCCATCCAACCTGGCCTGGAACCCCTCCAGGGATGGGGCAGCCACCACTGCTCTGGGCAACCTCTTCCAGGTCCTCCCCACCCTCACAGGAGAACATTTCTCCCCGAGATCTCATCTCAATCTCCCCTCTTTCAGCTCAAAACCGTTCCCCTCGTCTTCTCCCTGCCCTCCCTGATCCAGAGCCCCTCCCCAGCTTTCCTGGAGCCCCTTTCAGCACTGGAAGCTGCTCTAAGGTCTCCTCGGACCCTTCTCTTCTCCAGGCTGAACAACCCCAACTCTCTCAGCCTGTCCTCCTACAGGAGGTTCTCCAGCCCTCAGATCATCTCCATGATCTCCTCTGGACTCGTTCCAACAGCTCCACGTCCTTGTGGTGCTGAGGACTCCAGAACTGAACACGGGGCTCCAGGTTGGGTCTCCCAGAGCGGAGCAGAGGGGCAGAACCCCCTCCCTCCCTGCTGATCCCACTGCTCCGGATGCAGCCCAGGACACAGTTGGCTACCCTTGTTATGGACACAATTCTCTTTCTCCTTGGAGAAGCCTTAATCCCAAGCCATTAATAAAACCAGATTTCATGCTGCATGCAAAGATTAAATGACTTTTGCCTCGTCTCCGTGGGCAGCGGCAGAAACACATCTGCCTTCGTACACGAGGGCTCTGCTGCGCTAAGCCATTAATACTGGAAATGAAGCTCAAGGCTTTTAATCACCTATCCCGGTCTCCCAGGCTGTATTTTTAGGCTTTACAGATATTAACTAGAAAAAAAAAAACACCACAAAACCCCCCAAATTTATCCATTCATCATGATTCAACCTCTACGCATCACCCCCTCCTCCTCCTCCTCCTCCTCCTGTGGCCCCACAGCTCTCATAGATGGGGTGACAGGAGGGTTTTGCCTCTCGGCACCCTCTTGGCCCACATCTTGTGATGGATTTGGGGGCAGTTGGTCCCTCAGGCTGCTGCCTCGGTATCTGCTCGATGACGCAACGAGCGTTGCCGGACTCTGAGCAAAGCTTTTCACTCGTCGCTGGGATTTTAACTGCTCGGTGGCGAAGGCTCCGGAGCTTTCCCTTCTCCCCAACGAGGTGTTCCCTCTGTTTTCCTGCCCTCTGCGTCATAGAATCATGGACTGGTTTGGGTTGGAAGGGACCTCAAAGTCCATCCAGTCCCACCTCTGGATCATCTCCCACTGGATCGGGGGCTCCAAGCCCCATCCAACCTGGCCTGGAACCCCTCCAGGGATGGGGCACCACCGCTGCTCTGGGCACCCTGGGCCAGGGGCTCCCCACCCTCATCGTGAAGAATTTCTCTCTAATGTCCAATCTAAATCTTCCCCCTTCCAATTTCAAACCATTCCCCGTTGTCCTCTCCCTGCGCTCCCCAATCCAGAGCCCCTCATCAGCTTTCCTGGAGCCTCTTCCCCTACTGGAATCTACTCTAAGGTCTCCTCGGAGCCTTCTCTAGGCTGGAGAACCCCAACTTTCTCAGCCTGTCCTCATACGGGAGGTTCTCCAGCCCTCGCATCATCTCCGTCCTCTCCTCTGGACCCGTTCCAACAGCTCCACGTCCTTCCTGAAGCTTCACTCTCGAGCTTTTACCCTCTTTTCTTTAGAGGGGAGGGATGGACCAAGCCATTCACTGAGATGGAGTGAGCAGCCCAGCTCCGAGATTTTCACGGAGCTGGGGTGGAAATCCTTGGGGACCTCCTCCCCTCTCTCCTTGAGCCACAGGGAATCCCAATTCCCTTCCAAAAAGCCCTTTTGGGAGCAGGAGGCTGGCAAATCACCTCGCTGCTCCTGGAAAACAAAGAGCTGGAAACTCCTGGGACTCAGCAATGAGTCCTCGTGGTTTTACGAAGCACTCGGCAGCACCGCAGCTGCTCCCGGGTGGACCCCGAGAAGCAAAAAGCTCTTTCCTGGGGATGCTCAGCATCATTAGGAGAATCCCCAGCACCGCACACGACCCTCACGGCACGAGGTTTTCCCTCTAGATCGGCAAAAACTCATCCAGCATCGCTCCCCATCCCGGTCGCAGGAAGGCGAGAGCTCCCGAGCAGAACAGAGATGTCTGAAGCATTTATAGCTGTACGTATATATCATATATTTGTGTGTGTAACTATACATCGATAGCTGCATACTTACACACCCGCACAGGTTAATATTTATAGATACTGACCGGATTAATCTTCGGATTAAAGTCCAAGGCACTTTTTACAGTGAACAGGTTAAAGCCATAGTTGAAAACATGCCTGTTTCTGGGTACAGCTTGAGTTTATGGCAATTCCCGGGGACGGGTTGGTCCCCATTCCCTTCCCACCCAGCCGAGAGACCCAGCCACCATCGGCTCGGAAGGAGGGATACAAGGGTTGAAGCCTGGGGCCGGATCCTGACCACAGAGACGTGCAAGCGGCTCCGGCTGGGAGGTGCATCGGCAGGTCGGGGCGTGCTGAGACCTCAGCGGAAGGAAGAACACTTTGGGTAGAAGAAGAAGCAAAGCTGGGCGCACATCTCGCAGCGCCCGGAGCACCGGAGCCTCCCCGCCGCGAGCACCCGCTGGGCAGATGGTGCTGGAGCCCTGCCTGGTGCCCCACGGGGCTCTGAGGTGGCTCAGTCCACAGGGAAAGAACTAATTCCATGGAGCGGCTTTTCCTCTCTCCTGCAAAAGGCCCTCTCTTGCCACCCCAAGCCTTTGGGGAGGGAGCTCAGAGCCAGGCAAGGAGAAGTCGGGACCAGTGCAATAGCAGCAGCATCATCTTCCTCTTCTCAACCCAACCTGATGGCCATTGCATGGAGCTCTGAGCAGGCAGGAGAAATCCAAAGGACGGTGGTGCAAAGGGCCAAGGACCCCCTAAGCACCCCCAAACCCAACGAGCAGCAGGGGAGGCTCAGCCCTGCCCTCACGGGGGAACCAGCCCCTCTCCTCTGGCAGAGCTCTAAACCCCCTGAGATGGTCCCAGACGTGTTCCAACAAGGACCGGTTACCTCCAACAACCATCCCATGAGTGGGGACGAATCTATGGGGCAGGAACAGCGCCTTGCTGGGCAATCCCAGGCTGCCGGCTGATTTCTGCGGGAGGATTTCGGGTCTGGGAGTCAGCAAGGAACCCCTGGAGCTCACGGCAGCTCATTGCTGCTGGGACTTGGCCCTACTGGGTTTAACTGGGAGGCTCAGGCCAGCACAGCCGCGACAGCAACGACAAGGACGGCAGCCCAACAGCGATTTGGAGAGGGAAGAGCTGGTTTAGGGCTTTTTAGGCTTTTTGTTTTTTTTCCTGGCTGAAAGCAGCAGGAATTGGTCCCCTAGGCACTGCTCGTTCCCAGATGTGGTGCAAGAATCCTGGCTGGGAAGGAGCAGCAGGGCTGGAAAAGAGAAGTTGAAGACTTCTTTGCTCCCAAATCTTGATGCGATGGAGATCGGGTCCAACAGCTCAGAGGCTGAAGATAAGGAAGAGATGCTCTCCGAGGAGTAAATCAGCTGGAAGGCTGAGATGGAGCAGAACCCGTAACCTCATCGCTGTTCTCTTTCACGGTCAGGGCTTTGTCATCCTCCAACCATCGCAGATTGAGGCTGAAGGAAGCAAAAGCCGCAGCTCTCCAGGGCTGAACCGGATACCTCCCAGGCACGATGGTTGGGTTCCTCTGGAGCAATTCACTCCGAGAGAGTGAGATTACTCCTGGGAATGCAATGCAGGTCACTGGGGAAGGGCTGCCCTTACCCCCATCCCAGAAAGGAGGTGTTGACCTGAGAAGAAAAAGCGAGTGCGCTATTTCTGCCTCCTTCGGAGCCAACCCTGCACAGCTCCGCTCCACATCCAGGGAGCCAAAGCCGGCAGCACCAATCCTACCTGTCTCCTTCAGAGAAAACCCCCACCAGCCCAGCTCCGCACCCAGGGAGACAAAGCTGGACCAATCCCACCTTCCTACAGGTCTTCAGCCCAAACACACAGTGTTTGGAAGAAGGGATTTGTAGCCTCAACCCTTTTCCTAAGCACGTATGATTCCAAGCCTGCCTGATCCTGACTCTGCTGAGCCAAACCGTGCCGCAAATCCAGGTGGAGAGAGGAAAGGAAGCAGCGTGCCCTGCACCGCTTCTTCCAGGAGAGCCTCTGTCCTGGGGAAAAAGGGGAATTTTGGTTCTCACACAGCTTACGCCCGGCAAGCCGAGTCCCTGCTGCAGCTGGAGAAGACCTGGAAGGGAGGGAATGGCTTTCCAGAATCCGCTGAGACCCCGGGAGGAGAGCAGGACAGACCCTTCCTTAAGGAGAAACAAAGCTCTGGTGTCATCACGCTACGCAGATCCTGCTAAAAGCCAGCTTCTAGGCAATGGGTATTACCTGGAAGTCCAGACAATGGGAATTACCTGGAATTCCAGGCAATGGGAATTACCTGGAATTCCAGGCAATGGGAATTACCTGGAAGGGGAAAGGATAAGGAGCATGGAGAGCCTTTCTGGCTGTGCCCTCACCCAGAAACAGGCAGTTGCGGCAGCGGCTGCTGCCAACCAAGTTGGGTACAAACCCATCATCGAGAGTTCCGATACGCTTTCTAATAGAGCGATAGATTCCATAGGTAAAATAAACCATTATGCTTTCCCCTAGCGTTAAAAAAAGAAGCGAGCGGTACAGATGCAAACCCAGGGCAAAGCTCCCCAAGTCCGGACAGAAAAGTCCATGAGTTTGCAGAGAGGACGGTGAGACTTTTCCAGCGTTTCCAGGACGTTTCCTCGTAGGCGGCGCAGGGAGAAGGTTTGTGGAGCCAGAAAAAAAAAAACCACCCGAGGCTGAGCCGAAAAATAAGACTGAGTCGGTCCCGGAGGGTCGGATGCTTCCCAGCTGCAGGAGGTTGGCATCTCTTTGGGATGAGAACTCTGCGTCGCAGTTTTGTTCTTGTGCTTTTTCTCCACCGTGGTTGCCGGGTTCAACTCTTCTCTTTGCTTATCCCGATGCCCTTTGGAGCTTTAGGCTCCGAAATGATGTTTTCAGGTGTTATAGGGAACATCCTGCCATGGGGAGAGGGAGACGGTTACCGGAGACCCGCCGGGAAGGGAAGCTCCAGCTCCAGAAGGGCACCCCCAGACGCAGGATCCACCACGTACTGGACCATGCTGGGGTGCAGGGGGGGGTCCTCCCCTGTGCCTGCCCTCACCGTGGCCTCGAGGCAGCTCCCAGTAGCCCCAGTGGGGTCCAGAGAACCCGGCGAGGGGTCAGGGCTACCAGCAACGGTGCAATATGGGGGTACAGGGGGTGCAAAGGGGTGGAGTGAGGGATGCAAGGTGTAGGATGGGGGTGTAGGGGTTCAGGGAATGCGGGGCGCAGGGTAGGGGTGCATAGGATGCAAGGTGTGGGATAAGGGATGCAGGGGTGTATGGGATGCAGGGGGTGGGGATGCAGGGGATGGGGATGCAGGGGTGCATGGGATGCAGGGGATGGGGATGCAGGGGGTGGGGATTCAGGGGTGCATGGGATGCAGGGGATGGGGATTCAGGGGTGCATGGGATGCAGGGGATGGGGATGCAGGGGGTGGGGATGCAGGGGTGCATGGGATGCAGGGGATGGGGATGCAGGGGTGCATGGGATGCAGGGGTGCATGGGATGCAGGGGATGGGGATGCAGGGGTGCATGGGATGCAGGGGATGGGGATGCAGGGGGTGGGGATTCAGGGGTGCATGGGATGCAGGGGATGGGGATTCAGGGGTGCATGGGATGCAGGGGATGGGGATGCAGGGGGTGGGGATGCAGGGGTGCATGGGATGCAGGGGATGGGGATGCAGGGGTGCATGGGATGCAGGGGTGCATGGGATGCAGGGGGTGGGGATGCAGGGGTGCATGGGATGCAGGGGATGGGGATGCAGGGGTGCATGGGATGCAGGGGATGGGGATGCAGGGGGTGGGGATGCAGGGGTGCATGGGAGCTCAAGGCGCAGAGCGTAGGGTGCAAATCCAGGGCCGCAAGCTCTCAGGCAGAGGAGTGTTTTGGGGTGCAGGGGTGAGGCTGGGGGACACAGGGTTGTGGGGTGCTAGGTGCAGAGCTCCCGCTGGCTCGGCTCAGCTCCTGCCAGCCCTGCTGAAACCCCACCGAAGCAGCAGCTCTGCCTTAGACAAGGATCTCTTGCACCAGCTGAAATCCTGAAGCTCTCATCCCAGGTCCTTCACCCCACCCCAGGTCTCAGCGAGCTGACAGCGCCTGCTCTCCTCTCCCTCTGATTTCCCAGACCCGATCATTACCCTGCCGGGAGGATCCTGCTGGCGCTATCAATTCTTGAGCATCGCTACTTCCTTTAGCTCTCTGATGCCCACGACGCACCCCTGCACCTCAAACCCTTGCACGACCCCATCGCACATGACAGTTTGTTCCTGCCCAAACCCTTTGGAGAGACGTGGATGCGTTATTTTCCCGCTGGCTGCCTGCAGGCCAGTGGAAACGCTGCATTTTAGGCTCATTCTTAGGATTTGCATTGTTTTTGCCATCACTACGCTGGAAACCTCCTTACAGAGAAGGGCAGAAGGTTCTTCTGCCAGGGACGTAGGGCTGGGGGGGTCCCCAGGAGGCACACAAAGACCTTGCGGGGCTGCCAAGGCAGCGATGCTCTCCCAGCCACTCTGCCTATACCCTGCAAGAACACCAATGCCAAGAGCCTGGAAGAGCAGCTCATTCCCAGAAGTCGAGTTCTCTCCTGCCAGCCAAAGAAAGCTGGCAGCTATCGCCTCCTTTCCTCCCTGACCGCGATGGAAACAACCACGGCTCGCTTCCCTGCTCCCAAGGAGCTCAATACAACCCCTTCTGCAGCCCTGGGAGTTCATTTTGCAGCGCTTGTGGCTTTGCAAGCCTTCCTCCTCCTCCTCTTCCTCCTCTTCCTCCTCCTGGCACCGGACGGAGGAGCGCTCCTCGCTAATTCTTGCTTGTTCGCCAAGTATCTTTAATTGCAGGGCACAAGGACTAAACCACCTCCCACCGCTACCAAGTGGGGTTGAGCAGAGAAATCCCTCAGCTGAGAACGTCCCTACCTCCGTGCGCGCGGAATGCGGCGTTATTCATGGAAGGGAAAGAGTTACAAAGGAGAAGATTACAGGCTTGAGTATACCTGGAGTAACACAGTGACTTTGATTACAATTACTGACACTGCTGGGTGAGCTGTAATTAATATCGCGGAGTAATTACACGGTTACTTCATCTGTTTAAAAAAAAAATATATATATATAAATAGCTTCTGCTGGGTTTTCAGGGAACGCAGCAAACGCCAACCCCAATGCTGGAGCCTGGTGGCTCCACGCAGGGACCTGGAGGAGCCCAAACGCAACCCCAGGGCAGAATTGGGGAGGAAAAAAGGCAAACGGTGAAAGCAGAGCAAGGACAGTTGGAGTCGATGGGTCTCAAAAGTCTTTTCCAACCAAGCGGTTCTAGGATTCTATGATGAAGTTATGATCACCGTTCTAGAAGGAGGCAGGTGACGCCCAAAGATACTTCGAGTCATAGAATGGAATCATGGAATGGGTTGAGTTGGAAGGGACCTTAAAGCTCATCCAGTTCCAACCTCCCTGCCCTTGGATTCAGGAAGGGGAACACCAGCAAAAAGAAATAGAAGCATGAGGCGCTGCACTCGGGCGAGGACAGGTCACGGAATCATGGCATCATGGAATTGTTAGGGTTGGAAAAGGCTTCTAAGGTCATCAAGTCCAACCATCAACGCAACCTCACCGTGCCAACTCAACCATGTCCCAAAGCATCACCTATACACCCATTTGAACCCCTCCAGGGATAAGGACTCCATCACCGCCCTGGGCAGCCTCTGCCAGGGCTTGACCACACTCTCCATGAAGGAACTTTCCCCAGTATCCAATCTAAACCTCCCCTGGCGCAACTCCAGGCTGTTAATTTGAGGTTTGGCTCCTAATGCTGAGCACCGCGCCGTTGCCCGGTTGGCATCGGATGGTGCTGCTGATCCCACCAAACCCACCAGAAGCTGCACGAAGGCGATTGGGCGCTGTTTTAACCAGATGAAGCACCTACCCCCGCTACTACATCCCTTGCCAGCGAGCCTCCCAGCTCGACCCCAGCGCTTTGGCGCTGCCGCCTGGCTTCGAGTGCGGACGTTCCTGCTGCGAGCAGAGGCAGTTGTAGCTGATGGGGGTTTGGAATCCAGCAGTTCGGAAGCTGCCACAAAGAGCCCGCCGGCTTCCCAAAACGCTTGGAGGGCTCCCAGGTGGACGGCGATGGGAGCACCTGGAGAACCCCCCCTGGCACCCAGGCTGGCCTGCCAGCCCCGTCATCACCCATTGCCGCGTCGGCGTGGGGCAGCCCTGCCCGACCCCACATCCCCACACGCTTTAGGCACTGCGTTCCCGGCTCTGGCGTGTGGCCCCCAAGCAGGATCTGACACCGAGGAGCAGAAAGAAGAAGCGCCTCTTGTTCTGCCCAAGTAGAAAACACTCACGGCTCCGAGGAAAGAGAGAGAGAGAGAACCCCCTGGGCAGGATACGGCCAGACCCTGTCACCCGGGCTGGGGGTTCATGTGGGTCCTGGGAAGGAGAAGGGATGGAGCGCGGGCAGCGTAGGTCAGAACTTGGGCAAGAGACCACCACGTTGGCATCTGGCTTAGCGATGGGGCGAGGGGAGCGCCCCAACCCCCGGGCAGGGTCCACGCAGGGGAGGGAACCCCCTCCCTCTGGTGTCTCCATTGCTTCAGTGCTTCTGACTGGTTGTTTTGTTTTGTTTTCAAACGTGAAGACCTGAGATTGAGCGTGGGTTTTTGGTTTTTTTTTTGTTTGTTTCTTTTTTGTTTCTCCGTTCGCCACCGGACGCCGCGGCACAGGTTGACCCGAGGCGTCGCCTCCCGTCCCCTTCCTTCACCACGTGTAGAGGCACCTGAACGGGGATGCAATTCCCGATACCAAGGCGTTGGCAAAAAGCTCCGAGCGTCGCTCGGCAATGCTGGTCCCACCAGCTCCGGCTGAAAGGTCCTTGCGGTGGGGTTCAAGGACCAGAAGAAAGTCCATGGAGACCTCGGGACCTGCGTGGAAACGCTTCCCCTCTCCGGAGGGGCCGTGTTTTAGCAGCTGCTTGAGCTTGTGTAAGGAGTAGGGAAGGAGGTGGAGCTGACCCCGATGGGGCTCTCCGAGAGAGGAGTTTGGGGGGTGCCTACCGGCACACCGATCCCCCGCGCCTCCAGGACGGCGGCGAGCAGGCGTTGCTGCTGCTGGCGCAGCATGTCGGCCATCAGCAGGGGCAGAGAGCTGAAGCTGGCGCTGAGTTGCTCCAGTTTGGTCTCCAAGCTGCCTATCTGCTTCTCTAAGTCCTCGCTGCGGTCGTTGAGTTCGGTGATGAGGTCGTACATCACGTTCTGCATCTACGGGGAAAGGGAAAGAGGGGACGGCGGTTGGGTTTGTGCCATGGGTGGAGGGATTGGGGTTGTGTCATGGGTGGAGGGATTGGGTTTGTGTCATGAGTGGAGGGATTGGGTTGTGCCATGAGTGGAGGGATTGGGTTTGTGCCATGAGTGGAGGGATTGGGTTTGTGCCATGAGTGGAGGGATTGGGTTTGTGCCATGGGTGGAGGGATTGGGTTTGTGCCATGAGTGGAGGGATTGGGTTGTGCCATGGGTGGAGGGATTGGGTTGTGCCATGGGTGGAGGGATTGGGTTTGTGTCATGAGTGGAGGGATTGGGTTTGTGTCATGAGTGGAGGGATTGGGTTTGTGTCATGAGTGGAGGGATTGGGGTTGTGTCATGAGTGGAGGGATTGGGTTTGTGTCATGGGTGGAGGGATTGGGTTTGTGCCATGAGTGGAGGGATTGGGTTGTGCCATGGGTGGAGGGATTGGGTTTGTGTCATGAGTGGAGGGATTGGGTTTGTGCCATGAGTGGAGGGATTGGGGTTGTGTCATGAGTGGAGGGATTTGGTTGTGCCATGGGTGGAGGGATTGGGTTTGTGTCATGAGTGGAGGGATTGGGTTTGTGCCATGGGTGGAGGGATTGGGTTTGTGTCATGAGTGGAGGGATTGGGTTTGTGTCATGAGTGGAGGGATTGGGTTTGTGCCATGAGTGGAGGGATTGGGTTGTGCCATGGGTGGAGGGATTGGGTTTGTGTCATGAGTGGAGGGATTGGGTTTGTGCCATGGGTGGAGGGATTGGGTTTGTGTCATGAGTGGAGGGATTGGGTTTGTGTCATGAGTGGAGGGATTTGGTTGTGTCATGAGTGGAGGGATTGGGTTTGTGCCATGGGTGGAGGGATTGGGTTTGTGTCATGAGTGGAGGGATTGGGTTTGTGCCATGGGTGGAGGGATTGGGTTTGTGTCATGAGTGGAGGGATTGGGTTTGTGTCATGAGTGGAGGGATTTGGTTGTGTCATGAGTGGAGGGATTGGGGTTGTGCCATGAGTGGAGGGATTGGGTTTGTGTCATGGGTGGAGGGATTGGGTTTGTGCCATGAATGGAGGGATTGGGTTTGTGCCATGAGTGGAGGGATTGGGTTTGTGCCATGGGTGGAGGGATTGGGTTTGTGCCATGAATGGAGGGATTGGGTTTGTGCCATGAGTGGAGGGATTGGGTTTGTGCCATGAGTGGAGGGATTGGGGTTGTGTCATGAGTGGAGGGATTGGGTTTGTGTCATGGGTGGAGGGATTGGGTTTGTGCCATGAGTGGAGGGATTGGGTTTGGGCCATGAGTGGAGGGATTGGGTTTGTGTCATGAGTGGAGGGATTGGGGTTGTGTCATGAGTGGAGGGATTGGGTTTGTGTCATGAGTGGAGGGATTGGGTTTGTGTCATGAGTGGAGGGATTGGGTTTGTGCCATGAGTGGAGGGATTGGGTTGTGCCATGGGTGGAGGGATTGGGTTTGTGTCATGAGTGGAGGGATTGGGGTTGTGTCATGAGTGGAGGGATTGGGTTTGTGTCATGGGTGGAGGGATTGGGTTTGTGTCATGCGTGGAGGGATTGGGTTTGTGCCATGAGTGGAGGGATTGGGTTTGTGTCATGAGTGGAGGGATTGGGTTTGTGCCATGAGTGGAGGGATTGGGGTTGTGTCATGAGTGGAGGGATTGGGTTTGTGTCATGAGTGGAGGGATTGGGGTTGTGTCATGAGTGGAGGGATTGGGTTTGTGTCATGAGTGGAGGGATTGGGGTTGTGTCATGAGTGGAGGGATTGGGTTTGTGTCATGAGTGGAGGGATTGGGTTTGTGCCATGAGTGGAGGGATTGGGTTTGTGCCATGAGTGGAGGGATTGGGTTTGTGCCATGAGTGGAGGGATTGGGGTTGTGTCATGAGTGGAGGGATTGGGTTTGTGTCATGAGTGGAGGGATTGGGGTTGTGCCATGAGTGGAGGGATTGGGTTTGTGCCATGAGTGGAGGGATTGGGTTTGTGCCATGAGTGGAGGGATTGGGGTTGTGTCATGAGTGGAGGGATTGGGTTTGTGCCATGAGTGGAGGGATTGGGTTTGTGCCATGAGTGGAGGGATTGGGTTTGTGCCATGAGTGGAGGGATTGGGTTTGTGCCATGGGTGGAGGGATTGGGTTTGTGCCATGAGTGGAGGGATTGGGTTTGTGCCATGGGTGGAGGGATTGGGTTTGTGCCACGAGTGGAGGGGTTCATGCCATGGGTGGAGGGTTTTGGTTCGTACCACGGTTGGAGAGAGTTGTGCTGTGGTTGGAGGGGTTTCTGCCACCACTGCAAACCCTTTAACCCCTTCCTGCCTGCAAAGCCCCAAGAACCTCAGCCCAGTCGAGGAGCTGACAGGGCACCACGACCACTGCTCGTCTCCCTCACCCTGAGGACATTAAAATGAGGAAACTGCTTCCATAGAGGCAGAGGGGAAAGGGGCAGTTGGCTCCGTGCTGCCAAGCGGTGGAACCCCCAATTGGGGCTGCACAAGGGGGTGTGGGGAGCAAACCCCTTTCCTGGATGCAAGGTCACCCCTTCAGCCGCTGGATCTGTGTCTCTCCTACTGACTTGCAAGGGCAGCCGCCGCCTGGCAGCAAATCCCAGCTGACATAGAACAGAATCAAGGAATCATTAAAGTTGGAGAAGACCTCGAAGCTTGTCCAGTCCAGCCGTCATCAACAACCCCACTGCGCCAAACAAAACCGTGTCCTGAAACATCTACGTGTTCTTTCAACCCCTCCAAGGATAGAGACTCCACCACTGCCCTGCGCGGTAAACGCCGTCAGTAAAGGAATCTTTCTCGATATCCACTCTAAACCTCCCCTGGAGCAACTTGAGGCCATTTCCTCTCGTCCTACATCTCCTGAGCCAAAGCATTTTGCGATCAGCCAGGTTTGCTGTTGTTTTTCCAAGTGAAGAGAAACACTTGGGCATCCTGGCTAAGCCGCAAGGTCACCGCGGGGACTTGCCTTTGAGAGGTCGACGAGGGTGTTGGCTTGGTCGCTCAGCTTTCTCTGCTCCATCTTCACACTCCGCAACCTGGGGAGAAGGGAAAAAAAAAAGCAACGTGGCTGCATCTCCTTCCCAAGTGCAAACCACAGGCAGACGCCTGCGATAGCCCAGCTTTGGGAAATGAGAATCATAGAATGATTTAGGTTGGAAAGGGACCTCAAAGCCCATCCGGTTCCACCCCGTGCCGTGGGCAGGGATGCTTCCCACTGGCTCAGGGGCTCCAAGCCCCATCCAACGATTGGGAGCGATGAGGTCTCCCCTCAGCCTCCTCTTCTCCCAACTAAACAGCTCCAGTGCCCTCAACGCTCCCAAAACCTCTGGGCTCCAGACCCTTCCCAGCTCCGTTCCCGTGTTTTGATGGCAGTGCGGCATCGAGCTCAGTGTCCTGAGGATGGGACACAGGGCGTTCTGCAGGGCTTCTGTCCTCCCTGTCCCAGGATGGATGGGTGCTGCCATCACCTTATAGAACCCTGGAATGGGTTGGGTTGGAAGGGACCTCACAGCCCATCCAATCCCACCCCTGCCATGGGCAGGGACACCTCCCGCTGGATCAAGGGGTCCAAACCCCATCCAACCTGGCCTGGAACCCCTCCAGGGATGGGGCAGCCATGGCTTCTCTGGGCAACCTCTTCCAGGACCTCCCCACCCTCACCATGAAGAATTTCTTTCTAAAATCTCATCTCAATTCTCTCCTCTTTCAGCTCAAAACCGTTCCCTCCATCCTCTCCCTGCACTCCCTGATCCAGAGCCCCTCCCCAGCTTTCCTGGAGCCCCTTTAAGCTCTGGAAGGATTGTCCCCACACCTCTGCCAGGAGCTGGACCCCAATTCCCTCAAGGCTCAGCATCCCTGCTCAGCCCCAGCCCGATGCGCAGCCCCTTACTGGTGAATGGCTTGTAGGAATTTCCTCTGGTGCTTCCTGACTTTTGCGTGGTCGATCTTCTTGAGCAGCTTCGTGTGCTTATAGATGAGCCACGTTTCCCGCAGGACGTTGGCTGCCGCGTTCTTGATCTGCAAGAGGAGAGTCAGCTGCAGGTCATCGGCCACAGGATTTCATGGAGACGCCAGGCTGGCCGCGAGCCACTGGTTTATGAGCCACTGCAGCGAGAACACTTTACTCATCCCAGCTGGAGCGAGGCGCTCAGCTCCGCTCCTGCAGAGCCTCCTGCACCTTCACAAGGGATCACGAGCGGCTCAAATAGGAGCGCCAGGTCTGAACACGTGCATCCCCATCTTATCCTGCACCCGTGTCCCATCACTGAGCATCCTCACGCCTAAACCCCGAGAAAAAAAAGGAAAGATCCCAACGCTCTTCTCCATTCCCACATCCATCTGCTGCTCCTGGCGGGTCCTGGCATGAGGATGCAGCTTCCACAGGCTAAACCCACGCCTCCGCTGCTCACTCCGAGATGAATTGGCCGCCGTCTGCCTGGCACCGAGCCTGCAGATCCATATCCAGGGATGGGGAATGAGGCCGAACGGCTGTTGGCTTTCCTGACCCGGCCACGTTGAGGCCCTCAACTATTCCCGGAGTGTCAGGGCTTTTGCCGGCACCATGGCTCTGCTCTCCAGGGCAAAGCATCCCTGCACTGGGAGCCCATTCCAAAGGATAGACCACTGCTTGCTTTGCCACCATCCCCTGCATTGAAGAATCCACTACATAGAATCATAGAATCACCAGGCTGGAAAAGACCTCTGTGATTATCGAGCCCGACCATCCCTATCTGCCACTCAACCTGAGCCTTCACTACCTCATCTGCCCATCTTTTAAACCCCTGCAGGGACGGGGACTCCACCACCCCCCTGGGCAGCCTCGATGACCTTTTCGGTGAAGAAGTTTGTCCTAATGTCCAACCTGAACCTCCCTCGGCACGCAGCGCCGACGGGTTCCGATGCTTTGCCGCGATGAGGCTGCGGAGACAGAGCCCTCCTGCAGCCCCACTGGGGATGGAACACTGGTTCCCAGCACAACCAGTGACCCTGCAGAGCCCCCTCCCGCTGTGGCCTCCGAGTTCCTCCTTGGGGATGGGAAACGCAAAAGCCTCACGGCACGGAGGTGTTGAATCACTGAAATCCGGTCGTCTTCCTGACACCGAGCTCTGTGAGATCATGCTCTGCAAAAGGACGGAATCTGTATCCTCCCGGGTGGTGGGGATGGAAAAATAGGCTTTTCCTCTCGGAGGTGTGGCGGTGAGCATCCTGCATCACCCAAATCCCTGATACAGAGCAGGTGGTGGTTGCTCTCACTGTAACGCTCGTACCGGTGCCGCATCCTCGGACACCTTCCTCTGCGTGGCATCCATTGGAGCCACACCCAGGGATGCCAACAGCTTCCTCGCACCGGGGTACCCATAGGATCTGCACCCAGAGATGCCATCACCTTCATTCTGCTATGATCCCTTCAGGATCCACATCCAGAGATGTCCACACCTTCCTCCTGCCATGGTACCTACAGAATCCATACCCAGACATGTCCACACCTTCCTCCTGCCATGGTAGCTACAGAATCCACACCCAGGGATGCCAACAGCTTCCTCACACCAGGGTACCCATAGGATCTGCATCCAGAGATGCCAACACCTTCATTCTGCTATGATCCCTTCAGGATCCACACCCAGAGATGTCCACACCTTCCTCCTGCCATGGTACCAAGAGAATCCACACCCAGAGATGCCAACAGCTTCCTTACACCATGGTACCCATAGGATCTGCATCCAGAGATGCCGACATCTTCATTCTGCTACGATCCCTTCAGGATCCACACCCAGAGATGTCCACACCTTCCTCCTGCCATGGTACCCTGCATCCCCAGCTCCCACCACAGCCTCTCCTGATGGCTCCCATGGCCCCTTACCCGCTTGGTCAGCTGCGTGTCCATCATGAAGTTGTGGACGTGCTTCTCGGCTTTGGTGAGCTCCAGCTTCCTGGCCACCACAGCCACCACCAGCGCCGTGCAGCCGGCACCCTGCGTGGGGACATCAGTCAGGGAAATGATTTAGTCACCCTCGTTGCAGCCTCGTGCAACAGCAGCGCCGCCACCCTCACCACCGCAACCCCTTAATTAACTAAAGCCCTCCACCCACATCATCCTAATGAGGAGCTATCACAGAACCGGGTGTCCTTGAGCAGCTGATGATGTGCCGAGTAAAGAACGGGAGGCTGAGGCTGATTTACGAGGTCAGCGGCGATGAGCAAGAAGCCCTCGCCTGGTGCCCACCTGCTTACTGGTGCCACTTGTGTCCTCTGCTGGTGCCCTACAGGATGGGTCCCCCCGACTCCCAAGGGGGGATCCGGGGTGGGAGAGCAATAGGGAAGCACCGGGTGATGTGAGGGGAAGGGGGACCCTAAATTGAGACCCATCAAACCTCCCGACAGTGACAGCTGGGAGCTCGCTTATCTTAGTGATTAGAGCCGGATCCATCATCTCCGGCGTGTATTTGGCTTTGGAAAGCACGGGTGCCAAAGCCTCCGCTCCCTGCGGAGCTCCTGCGCTCTGCCCATGCAGAGATGAGCTGCTCCCCCCCTCCCGGCACGCTGGCAGAGGGCCCCCATCCCGGCAAAAGCTCCTTAATTTATTAAAGAGTCATTAATTAACATCATGCTGGAAGCTGAATCCTTTAGCATCTCCCCCCCAAAGGTCCCGCTGTGTGCTCTTGGCTCCTACGGCTGCTCTCGTCCGGGCGGAGCAGCTGATCCGGTGCTGCATTTTGGGGAGCCCAGGGGAGCCCCTGGCAGTTGGGGGGGGGTCCCTCTTCCCGCTGATGTGGGGTACTGTGCAGCCGGATGGGTGCGGGTGGGGGGAATGCTCTGATAGACGGTGTCAGGGTTCAAAGCAACCGCTTGTTTGGAGACCCCCCCCCCCCCAGCACCAGGACCCCCCCCATGGCCAGACCGGCAGCTGCTCCCCTGCTTTGCCCTGCTGGGAAATGCCACATTCCCCCTCTCCTTTTCCCCCCCCCAAAAAAAGGGATATTTTTCCTTTGCAGAGCAAAGATGTGCAGATAATATAAAATCAATACCCGCGGCTGACAGCTCTCGTGGGTTTTTCCTCTTGAAGATGCGGCTGAGCATCCTGACCCACCCAAACCCCTGATACAGAGCGGGTGCCGATGGCTCTCACTGCATCCAAGGCACGCGGACACCTTCCTCTGTCGTGGCATCCATGGAATTCCCACCCAGGGATGCCAACAGCTTCCTTACACCCGCGGGATTGGCACTCAGAGATGCCATGCCAACACTTTTCTCCTGTTGTGGTACCCACAGGATCCACATCCAGGGATGCGAACAGCTTCCTCCTGTTGTGGGATCCATGGGATCCACATCCAGGGATGCCAACAGCTTCCTCCTGTTGTGGTACCCATGGGATCCACATCCAGGGATGCCAACAGCTTCCTCCTGTTGTGGTACCCATGGGATCCACATCCAGGGATGCCAACAGCTTCCTCCTGTTGTGGTATCCACGGGGTCCACATCCAGGGATGCCAACAGCTTCCTCCTGTTGTGGTACCCATGGGATCCACATCCAGGGATGCCAACAGCTTCCTCCTGTTGTGGTATCCACGGGATCCACATCCAGGGATGCCAACAGCTTCCTCCTGTTGTGGTACCCACGGGGTCCACATCCATGGATGCCAACAGCTTCCTCCTGTTGTGGTACCCACGGGATCCACATCCAGGGATGCCAACGGCTTCCTCCTGTTGTGGTTCCCACAGGATCCACATCCAGGGATGCCAACAGCTTCCTCCTGTTGTGGTACCCACGGGATCCACATCCAGGGATGCCAACAGCTTCCTCCTGTTGTGGGATCCATGGGATCCACATCCAGGGATGCCAACAGCTTCCTCCTGTTGTGGTACCCACGGGATCCACATCCAGGGATGCCAACAGCTTCCTCCTGTTTTGGTACCCATGGGATCCACATCCAGGGATGCCAACAGCTTCCTCCTGTTGTGGTACCCACGGGATCCACATCCAGGGATGCCAACAGCTTCCTCCTGTTGTGGGATCCATGGGATCCACATCCAGGGATGCCAACAGCTTCCTCCTGTTGTGGAACCCATGGGATCCACATCCAGGGATGCCAACAGCTTCCTCCTGTTGTGGGATCCACGGGATCCACATCCAGGGATGCCAACAGCTTCCTCCTGTTGTGGTACCCACGGGATCCACATCCAGGGATGCCAACAGCTTCCTCCTGTTGTGGTACCCACAGGATCCACATCCAGGGATGCCAACAGCTTCCTCCTGTTGTGGTACCCATGGGATCCACATCCAGGGATGCCAACAGCTTCCTCCTGTTGTGGTACCCATGGGATCCACATCCAGGGATGCCACACACATGGGGTGCAAATTGGCAGAGCCAAGCAGGGATGGGGATGACTTCATCCGTCCCCCGAGTCTGGGAGCTGTGAGGGGGAAAAGCCGGGATGATAGGATGGGTTTGTGAAGGAGCTGTGGTCACAGAGTCCCCGGCTGCTCCTTTCGTCACCCCGGCTGGACCGTGCAAGCTGGGACATCTCATGGCGCCTGGAGCAGGTACACCGGATGTCCTGGGAATCTTCTGGACATGAGGAAACAAAGCCACAGTGGAACAGTGACGTCAGTGGGAGCACAGCGGGGGTGGAGGGCTCCCAGCTGGTCCCAGCAGCGTTTGGGATTGCTCCGGGTGATGGAAGCCAGGCGGTGTGAGCAGGGATGACCAAGGGATGCTCGGGGCCCCCTCTGCTCCCTGGGGACATCCTGACCCTGCCATGGTCCATCTGTCTCTCTTCCCTTGCCAAACACAGGTCCAAATCCACCCCAAACTCACCAGTGGGGACCATGGGGCAGCGGAGCAGCCGGTGCCCCACCGCAACACCCAACCTGCCCCATCACCTCCTCAAGCAACCTGCCACATCCTGCTAATTACCGTGTTTACGCTAATTGCAAGGACAACTCTATCAGCTTCCAGGTCGTGAGACCTTGGAGCTGAAGCCGTTGTGCCACGGACAAGGCAGCTGAGGAGCAGGTAAAATCCGGTGGCTCTGCTGCCACAGGGACAGGCAGAGCCCCCGGGACGGGCAACGGGCTCCGCACAGCTCTTACCATGATGCCGGTGAGCAGGCAGACACCCTTCCCACAGTAGGTGTGCGGGACCATGTCACCGTAGCCGATGGAGAGGAAGGTGATGGAGATGAGCCACATGGCACCAAGGAAGCTGCTGGTGACGTCCTGCTGGTCATGGTACCTGCCAAGGAGATACGGGCAGAGCGTCACAGCTGTGGGAAGAACAGGGATCCCTGGGCGAGGCAGCTCCCCTGGCACAACGCTGCGCTGTGCAACGCGCCACAGGGATTCGGAGAGCAGCAGGATGCCCCAGCCCTGGAGATGTTGAAATCCAGGCTGGATGAAGCTTGGAGCCTCCTGATCCAGTGGGACTGAATGGGCTTCGAGATCCCTTTTCACCCAACCCATGATTCTATGCTCCGTAGCAAGAGCGGATGCACAATTTACAACAGAGGAAAACCCACATGGATAAAAACAAAGGAGAAACTCAATGGAAAGGGATTCTGTTTTCGGTCAGACCTGTCACCGCATCCCGGTCCCACCGCCTGCATCCCCGGTACCGTGTGGCACGGCGGTGAGAGCAACCGATGGAAGAAGCAGCTACACCTCTGCAACATCCCCAACTGCACCAGAACTGCTGGGAATGGATCCTTCCAAACCTCTGGCACGCACTTGGCTCTGGGACGGCGCGTGGGAACGGCTCATGCGCTCGAGATGAAGCACACGTGGGGCGGCTGCGGCTTCGAGGATGCTGCAAACTTCCCATGGCCGTACCCGTGCTGAGCCGCGAGGTCAGCGACCGCCTCGGCTGCGCTGCGGCTCTTCCGACAAACACGCAACACAGCTGCCTCCGGCACCCCGGGGTCAGCGCGAGCCCGGCCAAGCCGTGCGGAGATGCGTCCTAGGGGATGCTGCTCAGCCTCATCCCTGGAGTGAGCAGCACCTTCACCCCACCACGGGCAGGATGGGCGCCCTCCTCCCTGCGCTCATCCCTCGTGCCAGAAGGCTTCGCGCAACCTCCTCGTAAAGTCATCAGAGGAAAACCAGATGGGAGCTTTTTGGCCTTTGGTTCATCCGAGCTCCTCGTTCCTGGAGCAGTTGGGTTTTCTCCTCTTCCAAAATGTTTTTCCCTCCGAGGAAGCGGAGACTGGGATGAGATCCGGGTGAACGCAAAAGCACCCTCAGCCACGGTGAGAGCTGCTGCTGTGCTCCGGGCACGGCTCGCCGGGGGAGCCAGAGCCCATCACCATGGCCAAAGTAGGGGTCCCCAAAATCCTGGCAACCATAGTAGCATGAACCCCCCCATTCCCATGGGAAAGGCTGAGCCCAGACTGTTCTGCAGGATGTGAGCTCTTGAGGCACGGGGACAACCGCGGGAGCATCATCCTTCCCCTGTGCTCAGCACTGGTGAGGCCACATCTCCAATCCTGGGTTCAATTCTGCGTCCCTCACTCCAAAAGGACCCTGAGGGGCTGGAGCACATCCGGAGAAGGGAACGGAGCTGGGAAGGGGCTGGAGAACAGGGGTTGTGGGAGCGGCTGAGGGCCCTGGGGGTGTTTAGTCTGGAGAAGAGGAGGATGAGGGAGACCTCATCGCTCTGAGCAGCTCCAGAAAGGAGGTTGGAGCCCGGTGGGTGCTGGGGAGAGGCAATGGGACGAGAGGAAATGGCCTCAAGTTGTGCCCGAGGAGGAGAACAAATCTGACGAGGAGCGGCTGAGAGAGCTGGGGTTGTTTAGCCTGGAGAGGAGGAGGCTGAGGGGAGACCTTATTGCTCTCTACAACTGCCTGAAAGGAGGTTGTGGAGAGGAGGGAGCTGGGCTCTTCTCCCAAGGGACAGAGGACAGGACAAGAGGGAATGGCCTCAAGCTCCGCCAGGGGAGGGTCAGGCTGGACATCAGGAACAAATTCTTCATGGAAAGAGTCATCGGGCACTGGAACATCTGCCCAGGGAGGGGGTCGAGTCGCCTTCCCTGGAGGTGTTTAAGGAACGGGTTGATGAAGTGCTGAGGGACATGGTTTAGGGAGTGTTAGGAATGGTTGGACTCGATGATCCAGTGGGTCCTTTCCAACCTGGTGATTCTCTGATTCTACGATCCACCTGTCCCCACTCAGCCACGAGTGTCGCGCTGGTCCCATGCCACCCCGGAGCGTCGCTGTGCCAGGATGCTGCGGCAGCACCGGCTCAGCTGCACCAACCCCTTCGCTTTGGGCATCGCCATCGGGGAGCCCCGGGCCGGTTGCACCCTCGCCGTGCGGAGCGGGACTGGCTTGCACGTGCATGCACGTGTGCGAGCGCCCGTGTGTGCCGTCGGCGGGCAGGGCTGGCAGCGCCGCTGGCACCGCAGGCAGCTCTGCATGGTGAGCGGGCGAGGTTGCTAAGCGACTCACTGCCTTCGGAAAGCTGTGCCCCCCCTCCCCGGCACGCACCAGAGGATGCCCGGCAGCGACGCTGCGCCTGTGGGCATGGGAGCAGCCCACGATAGCTCAGGGATGCACCATGGCACCGAGGGGGATGCATCTCTGAGCTGCCATCCCAGCCCAGGGACCACGTCTTGGAATGGCACAGCCACCTCCGAGCTGCCCAGTCCCTGCGGGTGCAGGTTGGGGATGGTCCTGTAAATCAGGGCAAATCCCTGGTTTCCAGGGCTGGTGTAGCAACCTGACATCCGCGGGGACACATCCTGGGTGGCCCTTGCAGGAGCTGTGCAGCGCCCAGGGCTGGTGCATGCCCTGGGGATGGTGCATCCTTTGGGGATGGAGCATATTCCAGCAGTCCTGCATCCCCCTGGTCCTCTATATCCCCTGGTCCTGCATCACCCGGGTCCTTCAGCCCCCTTTGTCCTCTATCTCCCTGGTCCTGCATCACTCCAGGTCCTGCATCCTCCCAGTCTCTGCATCCCCCCAGTCCTGTATTCCCCCAGTCCTCTATTCCCCAGTCCTGCATCCCCCCAATCCCTGCATCCCCCTAATCCCTGCATCCCCAGTCCTCCATCCCCCCAATCCCTGCATCCCCCCAATCCCTGCATCCCCCCAGTCCTGCATCCCCCTAATCCCTACATCCCCCAGTCCTGTACCCCCCCAGTCTCTGCATCCCCCCCAGTCCTGCATCCCCCCTAGTCCTGCATCCCCCCAATCCCTGCATCCCTCCAATCCCTGCATCCCCCAGTCCTGTACCCCCCCAGTCTCTGCATCCTCCCCAGTCCTGCATCCCCCTAATCCCTGCATCTCCCCAATCCCTGCATCCCCCAGTCCTGAACCCCCCCAGTCTCTGCATCCCCCCAATCCCTGCATCCCCCCAATCCCTGCACCCCCCCAGTCCTGCATCCCCCTAATCCCTACATCCCCCAGTCCTGAACCCCCCCAGTCCTGCATCCCCCCCAGTCTCTGCATCCTCCCCAGTCCTGCATCCCCCCAGTCCTGTACCCCCCCAGTCCTGCATCCCCCTAATCCCTGCATCCTCCTAATCCCTACATCCCCCAGTCCTGTACCCCCCCAGTCCTGCATCCTCCCAGTCCTGTACCCCCCCAGTCCTGCATCCCCCTAATCCCTGCATCCTCCTAATCCCTACATCCCCCAGTCCTGTACCCCCCCAGTCCTGCATCCCCCCAGTCCTGCATCCCCCCAGTCTCTGCATCCCCCCTGGTCCTCCATCCCCCTGGGATCCTGCATCCCTCGGGTCCTGCATCCCAAGCTTGGCCAGGATCCTGCCCGGGTTCACATCTGCTGCTCCGTAGGCAGAGGGAGGTGGTGCAGCAGCTGTGGTGCCGGTGATCTGCAGCGCCTCGTCTGCGTCAGTTCATCATTTTTGACTGTTGGGAGTGGTTCTTTCTTTACATCGCATTTTCCAGCCGAAGCTCTCCAGGTGCAGAATCAGCCCCCCTGGGAGCCTGTCCGCCCGCTCCCCATTTACGAGACACAAATAACAATGAAGGAGAGCACAACGATCTCCAGAACATCCCGAGAACATCATTAAGGGAGGCAGGAAGGCAAACACAGCCTGGAGAAGCTTGAGAACTCTCAGCGTGCTCCTCCACTGCCACGGCTCTTGCTGCCGGGGCAAGGAGTCATGGAATCATGGAATCGTTTGTTTGGAAAAGACCTTTAAGACCATCGAGTCCAACAGTCCTTTGTCCACTCTTCAACCATCGCTGAGCACCGCATCCACGTGGCTTTTGAACCCTTCAAGGGTGAGGACTCCACCACTGCCCTGTGCAGCCTCTGCCAGTGCTTCACCACTCTCTCAGTGCAGGAATCTTTTCCCAATATCCAATCTAAACCTCCCCTGGAGCAGCTTGAGGCCATTTCCTCTCATCCCATCACTTCTTCCTTGGGAGCGGAGCTCAGCACCCAACTCAGCAGAGCCATGAGGTCTCCCCTCAGCCTCTTCTTCTCCCAACTAAACAGCTCCAGTGCCCTCAACGCTCCCAAAACCTCTGGGCTCCAGACCCTTCCCAGCTCCGTTCCCGTGTTTTGATGGCAGTGCGGCATCGAGCGCAGTGTCCTGAGGATGGGACACAGGGCGTTCTGCAGGGCTTCTGTCCTCCCTGTCCCAGCATGGATGGGTGCTGCCGTCACCTTATAGAACCCTGGAATGGGTTGGGTTGGAAGGGACCTCACAGCCCATCCAATCCCACCTCCTGCCATGGGCAGGGACACCTCCCGCTGGATGAGGGGCTCCAAACCCCATCCAACCTGGCCTGGAACCCCTCCAGGGATGGGGCACCACCACTGCTCGGGGCAACCTGGGCCAGGGCCTCCCCACCCGCACAGCAATAATGAGATCTTTCTCCCCAGGATCTCATCTCAATCTCCTCTCTTGCAGCTCAAAACCGTTCCCCTCCGTCTTCTCTCTGCCCTCCCTGATCCAGAGCCCCTCCCCAGCTTTCCTGGAGACCCTTTCAGCACTGGAAGCTGCTCTAAGGTCTCCCACAGCCTTCTCTTCTCCAGGCTGAACAACCCCAACTCTCTCAGCCTGTCCTCCTACAGGAGGTTCTCCAGCCCTCAGATCATCTCCATGATCTCCTCTGGACTCGCTCCAACAGCTCCACGTCCTTCCTGTGCTGAGGACTCCAGAATTGGACACAGGGCTCCAGGTTGGGTCTCACAGAGTGGAGGAGAGGGGCAGAACCCCCTCCGTCCCTGCTGATCCCACTGCTCTCGATGCAACCCAAGCCACGGGTGGTTTTCTGGGCTGTGAGCGCACATCGCTGGCTCACGTGGAGCTTCTCTCCTTCCCCAGCACTCCAAATCCTTCTCCTCAGGGCTGCTCCCAACCCATTCTCTCCCCCAGCCTGGATTTGTGCTTGGGATCACACCACAGGCAGGGAGAACCCCCTCCGGCACGGTGCTGGGTGGGCGGGGGGTGCTCCACCACAGCTCCTCCCGTGTTCCTCAAGTGATGGAGGCGAGCGGTACCCACCGGAGTCGGTCGCCACAGCAACCCCCACACCAAGCACGCTGCTGCCGGCATGATGCCATCCGGCAGTGGGTTTGTCACTGCGGGGTTGTCATGGCACTCGCTGACAGAGCCCAAGCCAAGCTCTACTGCTCCTCCGGCCTCTCCCTGTGCGCGTTCCCCCAACTCCCACTGCTCCCCACGTCCCCCCATCCACCCTCCTGGGGCTGCTGCGCCGGCTGCACCACATGCAGGACATGCTGCCTGTCCCCAGGGACTGTGCTGCGAGGACGGGGCTGTCCCTGCCTCTGGCATGGGGGGTCCTGGGGTGGGAACCCACGTCTGCCGAGCCCCCGCGTCTCTGCAGCTCCGTCACGGTCTTACAGGACATCGCAGCTCTGCTGCACAGCCCAAACTGCTGTGTATCCCTAAATGCTGCACATCCCAAACTGCTGAGCATCCTGAACTGCTGAGGATCCCAAACTGCTGAGCATCCTGAACTGCTGAGGATCCCAAACTGCTGAGCATCCTGAACTGCTGAGGATCCCAAACTGCTGAGCATCCCGAACTGCTGAGTATCCTGAACTCTGAATATCCTGAACCACTGCGCATCCTGAACTGCTGAGCATCTCCAACTGCCATGCATCCCAAACTGCTGAGTATCCCGAACTATCATGCATCCTAAACTGCTGAGCACCCCAAACTGCTGAGTGCCCTGAACTACGGCGTATCCTGAACTGTTGAGTACCCCAAATCACCACTTATCCCAACTGCCATGCATCCCAGACCATAATGTATTCTGAACTGCTGAGTATCCCAAACCACTGAGCATTCCGAACTCCTGAGCATCCTGAACCGCCATGTATTGTGCACTGCTGAGCATCCTGAACTGCTGAGCATCTCAAACTGCTGAGCATCCCAAACTGCTGAGCATCCCAAACCACTGAGCATCCCGAACCACTGAGCATCCCAAACTGCTGAGCATCCCAAACCACTGAGCATCCCAAACCACTGAGCATTCCAAACCACTGAGTGTCCCGAACTCCTGAGCATTCCTAACTACTGAGCATCCCAAACCGCTGAGCATCCCAAACTGCTGAGCATCCCAAACCCCTGAGCATCCCAAACCCCTGAGCATCCCAAACTACTGAGCATCCCGAACTCCTGAGCATCCCGAACTCCTGAGCATCCCGAACTGCTGAGTATCCTGAACTCCTGAGCATCTCAAACTATTGAGCATCCCAAACCGCTGAGCATCCCAAACCGCTGAGTATCCCAAACCACTGAGCATCCTGAACTGCTGAGTATCCCGAACCAGTGAGTATCCTGAACTCCTGAGCATCTCAAACTATTGAGCATCCCAAACCGCTGAGCATCCCGAGCCGCCGCGCATCCCAAACCGCCCCTCTCACCTCTCACACACCCGGACCGTCCACGCCGCGATGATCCAGAGGGAAATGCTGAAGACCAGCAGCACCGTCCCAGGGCAGATGGTCATGAGAGTCTTCATGACGAAGCGGGTGTTGAAGTTGATCTTGTTGAGTGCCCCAATGCTGCGCGAAGAGGCGTCGGTGAAGAGCTTGCTGTGCAGCAGCATCACCCGGGCAATCAGGTAGAGGCGCAGGAACATGGGGATGGACAGGATGATATCCACATCCGCCTCTGCCAGGGAAGGTGTGTAGGAGAAAGCCAGACGGGCTGTCCAGAAAAATTTGTACTCCCCGGGGATGGGATGTATGGCACAAACCAACATCTCCAGACTGATGTAGAGGATGCGTTCGTACGTCATCGCTATCCGCCAGTCGTCGGCTCCATTGTCGATCACAAAGAGCTACCGGGATGTAAAACCACTCCGTTACCAACGGTTCAAGCCAACCCTGTCCCACCAGCATCCCACCCACCACGGACCAGGGAGCAGCAACGCCAGAGCCCCGCGGAAGTGGGGACGGCTTCGGCTAGGAGGGTTGGAGACGGGTGGGGAAGGAGAAAGTGGGAATGAGTCTTTGCCGTCGCCACTGTTGCTCTGCCTGGGTGCTGTGAGGGCATCTCCTGTGCCGGGGACACCCCAGAACGCTTTAGAGTGCCCGGCGTCAAGCGCGTGTCCAGGCATGGCACGAGGACCGTGAGGAACCCAGTTCCCGGCACAGCCTCCTCGCCCGGGACACAGAGCTGCGGTGCCACCGAGCACCAACACAAGCTCTTCTGGCCCTTTTGCTCCTGCTGGCGTTGCACCCGTGTCACCGACACCCCCAAACCCCGAATGCCAGAGCAAGTTTTGAGAAGGGAACGCTGCAGCCGGAACACCCAGCTGCTGGCGGCGATGGGATTCTGTTGTCATAGCAACCACCAGTTCACCCTGGGTACCAGCTTTTCCGCCGCTAGAGGTGACAGAGTTGAGGGTCTCCGATGGAGTCGGGGAAACAGCAGCTCAGGTGGCCCTGGAAGATCCCTGGGGGTCACCTGGACAGACCCCCCCCCCCCCAAGGTGGGATATTGCCTTCTCCCTGGTGTGACAGAGACCCCAATGTCACTCGCAGCAGCGAGGATGCACTCAGAGCCCCTCTGTGAGCAGCGCTTGGCAAAGGCACCACCGGGAAGGGATCCAAGAGGGACGTGGCAGCTGGCGCTACCATCACCAATGTGTCCTCCATCCTGCAAAGAACACAGCGGTCTTGGCTCATCCTGGGGGATCAGGAGCTCTGGCAGCCACTTCAGCCCAAGTAACGGGGGGAGAGCGTGACCCCGGCTGGCACCGCGCCTGGGAACAAACCTCCTGTTCCACCGGAGGCTCCGGAGCACCTGCGCCAGCACAACGCGGCACGTAGAGCTCTCTCCGGGGACGTCAAAGAGTTGCCACCGGGACTGAGTCACGGAACGGCTGTCCCCGGTCACCCCTCCCTGTCTGTTTGGAAAAGCTCTGCTCCTTTTTAGCAGAGCTTTGTTTGAGAAGTTGTTTATAAAAGCGCTCCAAGCTGTCAAGGGAGCTCCCAGGCAGTCAGGGAGCTGACAGCCCATTCCTTCCTGGAAAAGGGTGTTAAAAATAAACAAATCAGCAAGAGGAAAAAGGCAGAGAGCGTTCTGACTGCGTCGGGGAGAGGGGTGGAGGGGGAGCTGCAATGGGCCAGGCTGGAGAAGGGAAGGAGCAAAGGGGGCGTTCGGGCAGGTTTCCCCCTGTGCGAGCCCTTGGCAGCCCTCCACCTGCGGCGCATCGCTACAGGTTTCCATGGAAACGTTGGCACAGTCCAGCGGGACTTGATGGGGACTCCCCAACATCCCCAGTATCTTCAGCATCTCCATCTCCAGCATCCCCAACATCTCCATCTCCGGCATCCCAAACATCTCCAACATGCCCAGCATCTCCACCTCCAGCATTCCCAACACTTCCAACATCTCCAACATTCCCAACATCTCCATCTCCAGCATCCCCAACATCTCCAACATTCCCAACATCTCCATCTCCAGCATCCCAAACATCTCCAACATGCCCAGCATCTCCACCTCCAGCAGCCCCAACACCAACATCTCCAACATTCCCAACATCTCCATCTCCAGCATCCCCAACATCTCCAACATTCCCAACATCTCCATCTCCAGCATCCCCAACATCTCCAACATCCCCAACATCTCCATCTCCAACATCCCCAACATCTCCATCTCCAGCATCCCCAACATCTCCAACATCCCCAACATCTCCAGCATCCCCAACATCTCCAACATCCCCAACATCTCCATCTCCAGCATCCCAAACATATCCAACATGCCCAGCATCTCCACCTCCAGCATTCCCAACACTTCCAGCATTCCCAACACTTCCAACATCCCCAACATCTCCAACATCCCCATCTCCAGCATCCTCAACGTCTCCAAGATCCCCAACATCTCCAACATCCCCAGCATCTCCATCTCCAGCATCCCCAACATCTCCAACATGTATCTCCATCTTCAGCATCCTCAACATCTCCAACATGTATCTCCGTCTCCAGTATCCCCAACATCTCCAGCATCCCCAACATCTCCAACATGCCCAGCATCTCCATCTCCAGTATCCTCAACATCTCCAACATCCTCAACATCTCCATCTCCAGCACCCCCAACATCTCCAGCATCCTCAACATCCTCAACATCTCCAGCATCCCCATCTCCAGCATCCCCAACATCCCCAACATCTCCAGCATCCCCAACATCCCCAGCATCTCCATCTCCAGCATCCTCAACATCTCCAGCATCTCCAGCAATGGAAGGAGAGATCGTGTTGGCCACCACAGCTCCAGCCAAGCCACACGCAATGAAAAACCTTCACTTAACCACATGCACAAAGAGCTCCGGACACCCTGAGGACAGCGACGAGAGGAGTTTGCGTTCCCTCAAACCCCACGGGTAGAACCCCTTCCGCACCACCGTGGACACGGACCCCGTTTGGGGTGTAGGGAAGAGCCATTTCCGAGGTGTCAATCCACTGGGAGCCCCGGGTCGGGAGGGATGAGGTCCCAACCGCTCTCTTGCAACCCCTCAGCTTAACGAAGCGCAATTAGCATCAGCTTGGAACCGTGCCAGGACAGAGAGGATGATCTCGCTCCCCCCGCAGCCCTGGATGGAGGACGATGGGTGACATTGGGTGACACCCATTCCGATGGGTGACATTGGGTGACACCCCATTCCATTGGGTGACAGCGGGTGCAGGGAGGGGACAGGCAGCACCGCAGAGGCTGAATCCAAGACCTCAGGCACAACAATGGAGAAACTGAGGCACGGGGAGAGCCCGAAATGTCTTGAAGGACTCAGCAATTAACACAATTTCTACCGAGGGAAGAGGTTGAAGGTACTTTTGAGCCATTCCTGGAGGCCGAAAGGTGCGGCAGTGTCGTGGCAGGATGAGCGCAGCCCCTCCAGAGGCAAGAAGGACAAGAAGGTGCACATTTCCACCTCCAGACGGATTAGCAGCGATCCCTATATAAGCATCTAAGGGATAACAAAGTGCTGAGCCGCCGGCACGGCTTTGTCCGGAGAAAATCAACTCAAACCGATCCCATTCATAGAATCATAGACTCATCAGGTGGGAAAGGACCCACCGGATCATCGAGTCCGACCATTCCTAACGCTCCCTTAAACCAGGGCTCTGGAAGTGGGAATTTGGGCTCTGGCATAAGGATTTGGGCTCTGGCAGTGGAAAATTGGGCTCTGGCAGTGGGGATTTGGGCTCTGGCAAAGAGATTTGGGCTCTGGCTGTGGGGATTTGGGCTCTGGCAAAGGGATTTGGGCTCTGGCTGTGGGGATTTGAGCTCCAGTAGTGAGGATTTGGACTCTGGCAGTGGGAATCTGGGCTCTGGCAAAGTGATTTGTGCTCCGGCAGTGGAAAATTGGGCTCTGGCTGTGGGAATTTGGGCTCTGGTATAAGGATTTGGGCTCTGGCAGTGAGGATTTGGGCTCTGGCATTGGGAATTTGGGCTCTGGCATAAGGATTTGGGCTCTGGCAAAGGGATTTGGGCTCTGGCAGTGGGGATTTGAGCTCTGGCAGTGGGAATTTGGGCTCTGGCATAAGGATTTGGGCTCTGGCAGTGGGGATTTGAGCTCTGGCAGTGGGGATTTGGGCTCTGGCAGTGGGAATCTGGGCTCTGGCAAAAGGATTTGGGCTCTGGCAAAGGGATTTGGGCTCTGGCAGTGGGAATTTGGGCTCTGGCATAAGGATTTGGGCTCTGGCAAAGGGATTTGGGCTCTGGCAGTGGAAAATTGGGCTCTGGCTGTGGGAATTTGGGCTCTGGCAGTGGGAATTTGGGCTTTGGCAAAGGGATTTGGGCTCAGGCAAAGGGATTTGAGCTCTGGCAGTGGGAATCTGGGCTCTGGCATAAGGATTTGGGCTCTGGCAAAGGGATTTGGGCTCTGGCTGTGGGGATTTGGGCTCTGGCAGTGGGAATCTGGATTCTGGCAGTGGGAATCTGGGCTCTGGCAAAGTGATTTGGGCTCTGGCAGTGGGAATCTGGGCTCTGGCAAAGTGATTTGGGCTCTGGCTGTGGGGATTTGGGCTCTGGCAAAGGGATTTGGGCTCTGGCAGTGGGAATTTGGGCTCTGGCATAAGGATTTGGGCTCTGGCATAAGGATTTGGGCTCTGGCAAAGGGATTTGGGCTCTGGCAAAGGGATTTGGGCTCTGGCTGTGGGGATTTGGGCTCTGGCAGTGGGAATTTGAGCTCCGGTAGTGAGGATTTGGACTCTGGCAGTGGGAATATGGGTTCTATCAGTGGGAATCTGGATTCTGGCAGTGGGAATCTGGGCTCTGGCAAAGGGATTTGGGCTCTGGCAAAGGGATTTGGGCTCTGGCAAAGGGATTTGGGCTCTGGCTGTGGGAATTTGGGCTCTGGCTGTGGGAATTTGGGCTCTGGCATAAGGATTTGGGCTCTGGCAGTGGGGATTTGAGCTCTGGCAAAGGGATTTGGGCTCTGGCATAAGGATTTGGGCTCTGGCAGTGGGGATTTGAGCTCTGGCTGTGGGAATTTGGGCTCTGGCATAATGATTTGGGCTCTGGCAAAGGGATTTGGGCTCTGGCAAAGGGATTTGGGCTCTGGCTGTGGGAATTTGAGCTCTGGCAGTGGGAATCTGGGCTCTGGCAAAGGGATTTGGGCTCTGGCTGTGGGAATCTGGGCTCTGGCAGTGGGGATTTGGGCTTCAGCTGCCAGAACTTGGGTACCAACAGTGGGGATTTGAGCTCCGGCGACAGGGATTTAGGCTCTGGCAGTGGGGGTTTGGTCTCCAGCAGCAACGGGAAAGGTGGGAAGGCCACGCACCCGCTCGGGTGGACACTGTGTTTGCACAACCTTCTCCCAAGAACAACAAAGGGGCAGAAGGCGGCGAGCGCCGCGGCACAGACCGCCCCGCTGACCCCAACCACCACCACCACCACCACCACCCCCCAGAGTAAATATTTTCTTAGCAAATACCAGAGCTATCAAATATTTGCTTTGAGCAACCGGTCACCAGCTCGGACTGAGCCGGAGAGGGGTCTCCCGGGAAGCAGATGGGGAGAGGGGCTCCTGCTCCCAGCCTGGAGTGGGATGAGCTTGGGGCATCAAAACACCAGGTGCTTTACCATCCCTGCCTGGGATGCTCCTTCTCCTTCATTCCTCCTCCCCAAACCACTTCCACACCCCTGGTGGCATTCCAGAGGTTGGAGCCCCGGATCCAGTGGGAGGTGTCGCTTCCCACGGCAGAAGGTGGGACTGGATGGGCTTTGAGATCCCTTCCAACTCAAACCGTGATGTTATGATGTTTCAGACAAGTCTGAATACACCTTCAAAACATCAAACCCTTCCTGTAACCTACAGCAAAACCACAATTTCTCTCTAAACCCACTCTTAAACGAGAGGTGGACATCTAAAGTGCCATTATCATTCTCTATTAAAGGGACTATTCGAATTTCTGGTTCACCCAAAGGACACTTCGGATGATGGTTAAGGCTTTTAATATTGGTCACCCATTTCGAGCTGAAAGAGGGGAGATTGGGATGAGATCTTAGGGGGAAAATCTTAATTCTGAAGATTTTGCCCAGAGCAGTGGTGGCTGCCCCATCCCTGGAGGGGTTCCAGGCCAGGTTGGATGGGGTTTGGAGCCCCTGAGCCGGTGGGAGGTGTCTCTGCCCACAGCAGGGGTGCGACTGGATGGGCTTTGAGGTCCCTTCCAACCCAAACCATCTCATAGCTCCACGAGTCTCACTTGACATCAACCAGAACCCCCAGATCCCATCCCTGGAGGGGTTCCAGGCCAGGTTGGATGGGGCTTGGAGCCCCTGGGAGGTGTCCCTACCCATGGGATGGGGTGGGACTGGATGGGCTTTGAGGTCCCTTCCAACCCAAACCATCTCATAGCTCCATGATTCTCACTTGACATCAACCAGAACCCCCAGATCCCATCCCTGGAGGGGTTCCAGGCCAGGTTGGATGGGGTTTGGAGCCCCCGATCCAGCGGGAGGTGTCTCTGCCCATAGCAGGAGTGGGACTGGATGGGCTTTGAGGTCCCTTCCAACCCAACCCATCCCAGGATTCTATGATTTTTCAGGCTACGACTCAGGAAGAATGAAGCGAATATTTAACGTTACTTATTAATACAAAATAAAAAGGAACTCAGCCCTGTGCCGAAGACGGACTCTGTGGGGAAGCGCAACCTTCCTGGAGCAAACCGGGAGCCTTTGCACTTCCCAGCAAAGCTGAGGAGGAAGAGATTGGGCAGCTCTGAGTAGGAAAGGGTGTCACAGCTTTCCTTGGCACCTTGGCCAGTCCCGGCCCTTCCTGGCTTCCACCTCCTCCGGCCGCTCGCGGCTCCCCCCGGAGCACCCCATGCCCGGACAGACCCCTGTGTGCCCGGAGACAGCGGCACAGAGGGAGAAAGCTCCAAACAAGCTGTAAGCTCAGCAACCACATCCTCCCGAGCGTGGAAGGCAAACGCAGAACCATGGAATCGTTAAGGTTGGAAAAGATCTAGAAGCTCATCCAGCGCAACCATCAACCCAACCGTGTCAATCCAATCATGTCCCGAAGTGTCACGGCCACAGGGATTTTGAAGCCCTCCGAGGATGGGGACTCCACCACTGCCCTGCGCAGGCTCTGATGGTCCTTAAGAAGCCTTTCAGTGAAGGAATCTTTCCCAATATCCAAACTAAACCTCCCCTGGTGCAACTTGAGGCCGTTTCCTCTCACATCCCATCGCTTGGGAGAAGAGCTCAGCACCCGTCTCACCACAACCTCCTTTCCGGGAGCTGCACAGAGCGATGAGGTCTCCCCTCATCCTCCTCTTCTCCACACTAAACACCCCCAGAGCCCTCAGCTGCTCCCACCACCCCTGTTTTCCAGCCCCTTCCCAGCTCCGTTCCCTTCTCCAGACGCGCTCCAACACCTCATGGTCTTTTTTTTTGGAGTGAGGGGCGCAGAATTGAACCCAGGATTGGAGGTGCAGCGCTGCATCCTTCCCCGGTCCCCCACCCCGGCACCAGCGACACCCGGGACCTACCTGCACCTCCCGCGTGTGGTAAGCGATGATGAGACCCAACAGGATGACGGTGGAGAGGCTGATAAGGCATTTCAGGGCCAGGGAGAACATGGAATCCTGCAAGGAGAGAGCAGCGTTGGCGTTAGCGGAGAGGGATGCGGCCACAACGCCGGGCTCCGCACCCCCATGGAGATACACCCCCCAACTCCTTCTCCTCCCTACAACCCTTCAGCCACTCCAGTTCCCACACTGGGCAGTGAGGGCAATGTTGGCATCACCAGCATCACCGTAGCGAGGGCACCGCCAGCATCGCTGGCAGCGAGGGCATCGCTGGCATCACCAGGAGTCAGAGCATCGTCAGCATCAGTGGCATCACCAGGAGTCAGAGCACCACCGGCATCACCGGGAGTCAGAGCATCGTCAGCATCAGTGGCATCACCAGGAGTCAGAGCACCACCGGCATCACCGGGAGTCAGAGCACCATCAGCATCCCCGGCATCACCGGGAGTCAGAGCATCACCAGCATCCCCGGCATCACCAGGAGCCAGAGCACCACCGGCATCACCAGGAGTCAGAGCACCATCAGCATCCCTGGCATCACCAGGAGTCAGAGCACCATCAGCATCCCCGGCATCACCAGGAGTCAGAGCACCACCAGCATCCCCGGCATCACCAGGAGTCAGAGCACCATCAGCATCCCCGGCATCACCAGGAGTCAGAGCATCACCAGCATCACCGGCATCACCAGGAGTCAGAGCATCACCAGCATCCCCGGCATCACCAGGAGTCAGAGCACCATCAGCATCCCCGGCATCACCAGGAGTCAGAGCATCACCAGCATCCCCGGCATCACCAGGAGTCAGAGCACCACCAGCATCCCCGGCATCACCAGGAGTCAGAGCACCATCAGCATCACCGGCATCACCAGGAGTCAGAGCACCACCAGCATCAATGGCATCACCGGGAGTCAGAGCACCACCAGCATCCCCGGCATCACCAGGAGTCAGAGCACCACCAGCATCCCCGGCATCACCAGGAGTCAGAGCACCACCAGCATCAATGGCATCACCAGGAGTCAGAGCACCACCAGCATCAATGGCATCACCAGGAGTCAGAGCACCACCAGCATCAATGGCATCACCAGGAGTCAGAGCATCACCAGCACCACCAGCATCCCCGGCAGCAAGGGCATTGCCGGCATCACCGGCATCGCCATAGTGAGGGCACCACGGACACTCCGAGTCCTTTCTCCAACCATTTCCTCAATCCCATTCTGCCCAGCGTGTTTTCCAGCCTCCCCTCGCGGGGACTCACACCACCAGCACCGTGGTCACATCCAGCACCCTAATGGATGCTCTAATTAGATCCTTCTGCTAATTAGCCCCGGTAGCCCTCCTGGCAAAGCATTGCCGCACCCCTCTCACTTTTACCAACGTCTCGGCACACCTCCTGGCAGGATGCTTCGCCGTGGTGATGCTCACGGTGCCGTCCTGGAAGCAGGACAGGTTGCATCCCGCCAGCGCTCGAGGGATGGGAAGAGAACAGGTAAATCCCGGTCACCGCGTCTTCGTTTTCCGGCTCAGCCCTCGGCATCTTCCGGCTCAGGGAGCACTCAGCGGCCGTGGGGCAGCGCTGGAGCCGAACCACAGCCGGCAACACCACCACCGCCAACCGCGCAACAGCTGCTCGGGTGGTTCTTTGGTCATGACCGTGTTGCCGATGGCGATCTCGACTTTCCCACCAGTGGGAATTTGGAGGGGTTTGGCTGTTGCCACGGCTCCAGCCAAGGGGTCCCCCCTGCACGCCGCGGTCATTGGCGCGAGTTGGGGTGACCGCAGCGCTGAGTCTTCCCCGGCTGACACAGCAGTTCGGTGATGCTGGGATCTTCCTCCTCGGAGAGGGAATCAGGGATGCGGGTGAAGCATCTTCCTACTTGGAGAGGGAATCAGGGATGCGGGTGAAGCATCTTCCTCCTCGGAGAGGGAATCAGGGATGCGGGTGAAGCATCTTCATACTTGGAGAGGGAATCAGGGATGCGGGTGAAGCATCCTTCTCCTCGGAGAGGGAATCAGGGATGCGGGTGAAGCATCTTCCTACTCGGAGAGGGAATCAGGGATGCGGGTGAAGCATTTTCCTCCTCGGAGAGGGAATCAGGGATGCGGGTGAAGCATCTTCCTACTCGGAGAGGGAATCAGGGATGCGGGTGAAGCATCTTCTTCCTCGGAGAGGGAATCAGGGATGCGGGTGAAGCATCTTCCTCCTCGGAGAGGGAACCAGGGATGCGGGTGAAGCATCTTCCTCCTCGGAGAGGGAATCAGGGATGCGGGTGAAGCATCCTTCTCCTCGGAGAGGGAACCAGGGATGCGGGCTCAGCACCGAGGCAGCAGAGGGAATCACTGCTGGTGGCTCCCGCGCTCCGTCTGACGCTGGTTGGGGCCCAGGACCCCCCCCGCCCCCCTACTGATCCCCTTTGTGGGGTCCCCCACACCCACCAGACCCCCCGTTTCACCCCTCCCTTCACCTGCTCCCCCTCCTCCTCCACCCATTCCACCCTTCCCCACCGCCTGCGCTGGATCGAGCAGCATCTGTCCCCCCTCACCAGCTCCTTCCCCTCCGCCGGCAGCACCGCAGCGTGGGGGGACCCCCCACCCCCCCGTCAGCCGCCCCCCCAAAACTGTCCCAGTGACACCCATGAGTGCCACGCACGCCGTGCCGGCGCGGGTGCCGCTGCTTTCCCCTCGGAGGCTCCGTATAAATAACCTGACAGATGTCAGTACAAAGAGTTCCTCACGTCGCTGCCAACCAGCGCAGCGCGAGAGCGGAGCTGGAAAGGGCGGAGGGGGGAAAGCAGGGGGAGAATCATCAATAAAAGGCATTATCCTGCTCCCCCCCCCAAAAAAAAATGGGATGAGGATGAGGAGGTGCGGGTTCCATCGGTGTCTCCACACCCTGGTGGGGTGGAACGCCTGCGGCACACGGAACAGCTCTGCCGGGGGGTGCCCAGCGCCCAACGCGGCCAACTCGTGGTCCTGGTGGCCACCAGCCCAAAGGTCCTGTGGGACACCTCCGTACGGCCCCGGGAGCGCAGACAGCTCCGGATGGTCCCATCCTGCACCAGATGGGCCAAAGGGCTCCGTTTCTCCTACGGGCCAAAATATGGGGGGATCCACCCCATGAGCACCACGTGGGGCAACCGGGTTTGTGGGCAATGGATGGGGCAACCGGGTCCATGGACACCAGATGGGACAACTGGCTCCATAGGCACCAGGGGGGCCAACCGGCTCTCGGCTCACCCCACGGCCACCAGACGGGGCAACCAGCTCCATGCTTACCCCATGGACATCAAATGGGGCAACCAGCTCTGTGGGCAATGGATGGGGCAACCGGGTCCATGGACACCAGATGGGACACCAGATGGGACAACCAACTCCATGGACACCAGATGGGACAACTGGCTTCATAGGCACCAGACGGGCCAACTGGCTCTCTGCTCACTCCACGGGGACCAGATGGGGCAACCAGCTCCATGGGCACCAAACGGGGCAACCGGACCCATGCTTACCCCACGGACATCAAATGGGGCAACCGGCTTGGTGCTTACCCCATGGGCATTAGGTGGGGTAAATAGGTCCATAGGCACCAGATGGGCCAACTGGCTCTCTGCTCACCCCACAGGCACCAGATGGGACAACCAGCTCCATGGACACCAGATGGGCCAACTGGCTCTCTGCTCAACCCACAGGCACCTGATGGGTTAACCAGCTCCACGCTTGCCCCACGGGCACCAGATGGGGCAACCAGCTCCATGGACATCAAATGGGGCAACCAGCTCCATGCTAGCCCTGTGGGCACTGGCTGGGACAACTAGCTCCACGCTCACCCCATGAGCACCAGATGGGGCAACCAGCTCCATTCTCAACACACGGGTGTCTGATGGGGCGACCACCATCTGTGCTCACCCCACGGGCACCGGATGGGCCAACCAGCTTCATGCTCACCCCATGGACACTGCATGGGGCAACCAGCTCCATGGGCAATGGATGGAGCAACCAGCTTTGTGCTTGCCCCACGGGCACCAGATGGGTCAGCTAGGTCTGTGCTCACCTCACCATCACCAAATGGGGTCACCAGCTCCGTGCTCACCCCACCAGGCACTGGATGGGGCAACCAGCTCCATTCCCAACCCATGGGCATCCAACGGGGCAACAAGCTCTGTTCTCAACCCACGGGCATCCGATGGGGCAACAAGCTCCATTCCCAACCCATGGGCATCCGATGGGGCAACAAGCTCCATTCCCAACCCCCGGGCATCCGATGGGGCAACAAGCTCCATTCCCAACCCACGGGCATCCGATGGGGCAACAAGCTCCATTCCCAACCCACGGGCATCCGATGGGGCAACAAGCTCCATTCCCAACCCATGGGCATCCAATGGGGCAACCAGCTCCATTCCCAACCCACGGGCATCCGACGGGGCAACAAGCTCCATTCCCAACCCACGGGCATCCGACGGGGCAACAAGCTCCATTCCCAACCCATGGGCATCCGATGGGGCAACAAGCTCCATTCCCAACCCACGGGCATCCGATGGGGCAACAAGCTCCATTCCCAACCCATGGGCATCCGATGGGGCAACCAGCTCCATTCCCAACCCTCGGGCATCCAATGGGGCAACAAGCTCCATTCCCAACCCACGGGCATCCGATGGGGCAACAAGCTCCATTCTCAATCCATGGGCATCCAATGGGGCAACCAGCTCCATTCCCAACCCATGGGCATCCGATGGGGCAACAAGCTCCATTCCCAACCCACGGGCATCGAACGGGGCAACAAGCTCCATTCCCAACCCACGGGCATCCAACGGGGCAACCAGCTCCGTTCTCCATCCATGTGCATCCGACGGGACAACCGTCCCTGTGCTCGCCCAACGGGCACCACCCAGCACCACCAGCCCCGTACCCAATCCCTCGGCCGCACCGGTACCTTGGAATAGAGCCCCCAGGAGAGCTCGGTCTCGATGACCATAACGACGATGCCGAACATGCCGAAGATGAGTGCGTAGTCGCTGAGACGCTTCCTCTTCTCAAAGAGCGCCCGCCGGTGCCCCAACCGGTAACCGATGTTCTGGGCTTTGCGTTTGGGCCCTTTGGCGAAGGTGGCGGGCGCCGGGTGGGTCGCCGGGCGCTCGGGGCGGCGTGCGGTGGGCGCGTGGTTGTCCTCGCGTGAAACGACGATTTCGGGGGGTTCGCTCGCCCCGAAGAGTTGTAAAGGTTGAGCTTCGGGTTCGGCTTCGATGAGGTTCCTGCGGGATGCGCTGAGCCGGCTGAGGGGTTTCATCACGCCGCCGCTGTACTTGCAGGAGCTCATGGCGATCTCGGTGAAGGGATTGCTGTCCCGGCGATGAACCAACGGACTGGGCTGCCGGTGTTTGCCGCTCCCGGGGCCGGAACCCGCCGGGTGGTCGCCAAGGTTGAGTTGGCTGCCGTGGCGGGAGGAAGGGTGGAGGGCGGCGGGGGCGGCGGGAGGAGGAGGAGGAGCGCGCAGCGAACCGGGCGAGGAGTGCAACAGGCTGTGTTGGAGCGGCGGCAGAGCGGCGGGAGGCGGCGAGCGTTCATCTCCCGGTAACGGGCACGGACACCGACCGTCTTCATCCAAATCCCCCACGCCGGAATCGTGAAGATGCCCTGACGTCTCCATAACGAACGAGGCAGAGCTTCTTTCTCCCAAGCGCGGCGGTGCCAGACCGTTCAACCGAATTATCGGTACCCGTTGAAACGGATACCGGACAACGGGAGCATGAATGGGGCGTCGTGCGCGTTCTCCGTCGCCGCCGCCGCCGCCCCCGCCGCCGCCGTTGGCCCGTCCCCCGCCAGCGCCATTGGCCACGGCGGGGCTCCCCGCAGGCTGACATCATCCCCGCTCGCTCCCCGCTTTGGATCCCACCCCTCTTTGCCTCCTCTCGGTGGGGCTGCGGAATTCGGTGGGGGCGGACGGGATTCCGAGTTCTTTCCCCCTGGGGGTAACGGAACCGGTGTGGGGGTCGCCAAGGAGCTCATGCCGGAGCCCCATCCGTTGTATTATGGGATCACGGAGGGGGTTTTTGCTTTGAGGGGGGGGAAGGGACTTCAAAGGGTATGGAATTATGGAGAGGTTTGGGTCAGAAAGGACCTGAAGGATTGTGGAATCATGGAATGGTTTGTATTGGAAGCGATCTCAAAGCACATCCAGTTCCACCCTCTGCCATAGGGCACCTCCCACGGGATGAGGGGCTCCAAACCCCATCCAACCTGGCCTGGAACCCCTCCAGGGATGGGATCTGGGGGTTCTGGTGGACGTCAAGTTGGAATCATGGAACTGTGAGATGGTTTGAGTGGGAAGAGAGCTCAAAGATCATCCAGTTCCAACCATGGGCAGGGACACCTCCCAGTGGATGAGGGGCTCCAGGCCCCATCCAACCTGGCCTGGAACCCCTCCAGGGATGGGATCTGGGGGTTCTGGTTGATGTCGAGTGAGAATCATGGAGCTATGAGATGGTTTGGGTTGGAAGGGACCTCAAAGCCCATCCAGTTCGACCCCTGCCAACCATGGGCAGGGACACCTCCCACTGGATCAGGGGCTCCAAGCCCCATCCAACCTGGCCTGGAACCCCTCCAGGGATGGGGCAGCCACCACTGCTCTGGGCAACCTGGACCAGGACCTCCCCACCCTCACAGCAAAACATTTCTCCCTAAGATCTCATCTCAATCTCCCCTCTTGCAGCTCAAAACCATTCTCTCCATACCATCCCTGCACTCTCTGATCCAGAGCCCCTCCACAGCTTTCCTGGAGCCCCTTTTCCGTACTGGAAGCTGCTCTAAGATCTCCTTGGACCCTTCTCCTCTCCAGGCTGAACAACCCCAACGCTCTCAGCCTGTCCTCCTACAGGAGGTTCTTCAGCTCTTGGATCATCTCCATGATCTCCTCTGGATTCGCTCCAACAGCTCCGTATCCTTGTGGTGCTCAGGACTCCAGAATTGGACACAGGACTCCAGGATGGGTCTCACGGAGCGGAGCAGAGGGGCAGAATCCTCTCTCTCCGTGCTGATCCCACCGCTCTGGATGCAGCGCAGGACACCGGTGGGTTTTCCACGTTTGAGAGTGTCCTTTCCCACCTCCCGTTGAGGTTCCCCCATCCCTGGAGGGGTCTCGGACCACGTCGGATGGGGTTTGGAACTCCAATGGGAAATATCTGTGCCCACAACAGGTGATGGAACCCCGATGGGCTTTTGAGATTCCCAGGATTGCATTTGGGATTTGGAGGACCTCAAGTTCTCAAAGGTCTCCCCAGAGGGGAGAAGAGGGGCAGAATCTGACACCCCCCCCACCCCCAACCCCCCCCAAATCCCCCCAATCCCCGTCCCCATCCCCCCCCTCCGGATGCAGCTCAGGATACAAAACTAAACCCCCCCTTAATCCCTTTTCCCGGAGATTATGGAGAACAGCTGGAATTGGATGTTCCCAACACCCCCCGAGATGTCCCCATGGGGTGAAGCGATGCTGTCCCCGCCCCCCCCCCCCCATGCCTTAACCCCCCCCCCCCAACATCCACCCTCCCCCCCCAAAATCCCCCCCCATAGAGCGCCCCCCGAGAAGGGCTGAAGGCGTTTGCTCAGGAGGTGGAAAATCCGGAGGGAATTGGGGTTGGATGTAATCGGAACGCAATCGGAACTCACTGCAAAGAGCACAGCTGGTGCCCCCCCACCCCCCCCCCCCCCCCGGGCAGTGGGGATTAACCCCCACCCCATAGCCCCATAGCTCCTGCCCCATAGCTGCTGACCCATAGATCCTGCCCCATAGATCCTGCCCCATAGCCCCTCAGCCCCATAGCTCCCAGCCCCATAGCTCCCAGCCCCATAGCCCCACAGCCCTCAGCCCCATAGCCCTATAGCCCCATAGCACCAGCCCCATAGCCCTCAGCCCCATAGCCACCAGCCCCATAGCTCCTCCCCCATAACCCCTCAGCCCCATAGCTCCCAGCCCCGTAGCCCCTCAGCCCCATAGCCACCAGCCCCATAGCTCCCAGCCCCATAGCCCCACAGCCCTCAGCCCCATAGCTCCAGCCCCATAGCCTCCAGCCCCATAGCCCCACAGCCCTCAGCCCCATAGCCCCATAGCTCCAGCTCCATAGCCCTCAGCCCCATAGCCCCTCAGCCCCATAGTCCCCAGCCCCATAGCCCCTCAGCCCCATAGCCCTATAGCCCCCAACCCCATAGCCCCATAGCCCTCAGCCCCATAGCCCCTCAGCCCCATAGTCCTATAGCCCCCAACCCCATAGCCCCATAACCCGTCAGCCCCATAGCTCCAGCCCCATAGCCCCTCAGCCCCATAGCCCTATAGCCCCCAACCCCATAGCCCCATAGCCCCCGGCCCCATAGCTCCAAGCCCCATAGCCCCTCAGCCCCAAAGATCCTGACCCATAGCTCCTGCCCCATAGCCACCAGCCCCATAGCTCCTGCCCCATAGCCCCATAGCCCTTCAGCCCCATAGTCCCTCAGCCCCATAGCTCCTGCCCCACAGCCCCATAGCCCTTCAGCCCCATAGTCCCTCAGCCCCATAGCTCCTGCCCCACAGCCCCATAGCCCTTCAGCCCCATAGTCCCTCAGCCCCATAGTCCGTCAGCCCCATAGCTCCTGCCCCACAGCCCCATAGCCCTTCAGCCCCATAGTCCCTCAGCCCCATAGTCCGTCAGCCCCATAGCTCCTGCCCTACAGCCCCATAGCCCTTCAGCCCCATAGCCCTCAGCCCCATAGCTCCTGCCCCATAGCCCTCAGCCCCATATCCCCATAGCCCTTCAGCCCCACATCCTCCTCCTGTGTCCCCCAGCCCCACACGTGTCCCCCAGCCCCACATCCTCCAGCCCCATAGCGAGATGTTTCTCCCCCCCTGGACCGGTCGCTGCTCTCTGAGCTTTATTTGCAGGGCCGCTGTGGGGCAGCCGTGGGGCAGCCATGGGGCAGCCGTGGGGCGGCCTGGGCTATAAGCGCCCGCGGAGCACCTGCAGCAGCGCCTCCAGCTGCTCGTCCAGAGCCGCTCCGTCGCCGTTGTTGGTGATGACCCAATCGAAGGGCACTCCTCGGTCCAAACCGCACTCGGATTCGGCGTCGTCCACCCCTGAGGAGGAGCAGAGCCGCCATGAAACCCCCCCCGCCACATCTGTCCATCCCACCACCACATCTGTCCATCCCACCGCCACATCTGTCCATCCCATCGCCACATCCGTCCATCCCACCGCAACATCTGTTTGTCTCACCACATCTCTCCATCTCACCAGAACATCTGTCTCACCACATCTGTCCATCTCACTGCAACATGTCCATCCCACCACCACATCTGTCCATCCCACCACATCTGTCCATCCCACCACCACATCTGTCCATCTCACTGCAACATGTCCATCCCACCACCACATCTGTCCATCCCACCACCACATCTGTCCATCTCACCACATCCGTCCATCCCACTGCAGCATCTGTCCATCCCACCACAACATCTGTCTGTCTCACCACCACATCTGTCCATCCCACCGCATCTGTCAATCCCACCGCAACATCTGTCCATCCCACATCTGTCCATCCCACCACATCAGTCCATCTCACTGCAACATGTCCATCCCACTGCAGCATCTGTCCATCCCACCACATCTGTCCATCCCACCACCACATCTGTCCATCCCACCACATGTGTCCATCCCACCGCAACATCTGTCCATCCCACATCTGTCCATCCCACCACATTTGTCCATCCCATCGCAACATCTGTCCATCCCACCACAACATCTGTCCATCCCACCCCCTCTGGAGGCTCCATCTCCCCTCACGGCCACCCCTGTTGCCGCGGTGCCGCCATGATGCCGCCGCCTCAGCCGCGTTTCCTCTCACCAGCGACGAAGACCCAATTCCTCTTCTTCCGCGTCTCCTCGTCGGCCACAACGCGAACCGTCTGCACCGCATCCCCATAGCCGGAGCGGAACCACTCCACGTCCGAGAGGCGCCGCGCGTCGCTCACCACCTGCGGGAGACGCTCCGTCACCTCCCGCTGCCCCAAATCCATCCCAAATCCATCCCCAAATCCATCCCCACATCCTCATCCCCACATCCTCATCCCCACATCCTCATCCCCACATCCATCCCCACATCTCCATCCCCACATCCATCCCCACATCCATCCCCACATCCATCCCCACATCCTCATCCTCACATCCATCCCCACATCCATCCCCACATCCTCATCCCCACATCCTCATCCCCACATCCATCCCCACATCCTCATCCCCACATCCTCATCCCCACATCCTCATCCCCACATCCATCCCCACATCCATCCCCACATCCATCCCCACATCCTCATCCCCACATCCTCATCCCCACATCCTCATCCCCACATCCTCATCCCCACATCCATCCCCACATCTCCATCCCCACATCCATCCCCACATCCATCCCCACATCCATCCCCACATCCATCCCCACATCCTCATCCCCACATCCATCCCCTCATCCATCCCCACATCCTCATCCCCACATCCATCCCCACATCCTCATCCCCACATCCATCCCCACATCCTCATCCCCACATCCATCCCCACATCTCCATCCTCACATCCATCCCCACATCCATCCCCACATCCTCATCCCCACATCCTCATCCTCACATCCATCCCCACATCCATCCCCACATCCATCCCCACATCCATCCCCACATCCTCATCCCCACATCCTCATCCTCACATCCATCCCCACATCCATCCCCACATCCATCCCCACATCCATCCCCACATCCATCCTCACATCCATCCCCACATCCATCCCCACATCTCCATCCCCACATCCATCCCCACTTCCATCCCCACATCCATCCCCACATCCATCCCCACATCCATCCCCACATCCATCCCCGCATCCTCATCCCCAGATCCTCATCCCCACATCCTCATCCCCACATTCCCATCCCCACATTCCCAGCCCCACATCCCTCAGGCTCTCACCCACACCGGCTGTGCCGCGCCCTTCACGGCGCTCCGGCAGAAGCAGCCGGGATCAGCGCGGCGTTTCTCCTCTCCCCATCGGATCATGTCGTGCCGGTACCGCTCCTTATATTCAGTGGCGTCGAGGAGCCGCTCGAAATCCAAACCGTGTTCCTGCGGGGAAACGGCTCAGCCGGCAAAACCCATGGCACGGCGCGGTGTGGCACGGGGCGCGGTGCCGGCACGGCAGGGATTGGCTCAGCAGGGCAGGGTGTGGCACGGGGCGCGGTGCCGGCACGGCAGGGATTGGCTCAGCATGGCAGGGTGTGGCACGGGGCGCGGTGCCGGCACAGCAGGGATTGGCTCAGCACGGCACGGTGTGGCACAGGCGCAGTGCCGGCACGGCAGGGATTGGCTCAGCATGGCAGGGTGTGGCACAGGCGCGGTGCCGGCACGGCAGGGATTGGCTCAGCATGGCAGGGTGTGGCACAGGGCGCGGTGCCGGCACGGCAGGGATTGGCTCAGCATGGCAGGGTGTGGCACAGGCGCGGTGCCGGAACGGCAGGGATTGGCTCAGCACGGCAGGGTGTGGCACGGGGCGCGGTGCCGGCACGGCAGGGATTGGCTCAGCATGGCAGGGTGTGGCACGGGGTGTGGTACCGGCGCGGCACAGGACGTGGTACCTTGGCGAACTGCTCCTTGAGGGGCCCCGAGAGGCGCAGGACAGTGCAGACGTCGGGGCCGAGCCTGCGGGACATTGGGCAGCAGAGTGGGCACCGGCACCGGTGCCGCCCGGTACCAACCGCGCCCCATGGTACCGACCCACCCCGCCGGTACCGACCCCATCCCACCATACTGGTCAGGCACAGCCGGTACCGACTCACCCCCCGGTACCGACACCACCTCTGGCACTGACCCCGTCCCCCGGTACCCACCCCACCCCCGGTACCGGCCCCACCTCCTGGTACCGACCTCATTCCCCAGTACCCACACCATATGCCGGTACCGACCCCGTCCACCGGTACCGACCCTGTTCCCCGGTACCGACCCCGTCCACTGGTACTGACCCCGTCCACCGGTACCGACCCCATTCCCCGGTACCGACTCCACCCCCAGTACCCACCGGTACTCACCCCATCCCCCAGTACCGACCCCGTTCCCCAGTACCGACCCTGTTCCCCTTTACTGACCCCACCCCGGTACCCACCGGTACTCACCCCATCCCCCGGTACTGACCCCACCTCCTGGTATCAACCCCATTTCCCGGTACCGACCCTGTTCCCCGGTACCGACCCCCTCCCCCCGTACCGACGCCGTTCCCCGGTACCGACCCTGTTCCCCGGTACCGACCCCGTTCCCCGGTACCGACCCCCTCCCCCGGTACCGACCCCGTTCCCCGGTACCGACGCCGTTCCCCGGTACCGACCCCGTTCCCCGGTACCGACCCCCTCCCCCGGTACCGACCCGGTTCCCCGGTACCGACCCCCTCCCCCGGTACCGACCCCGTTCCCCGGTACCGACCCTGTTCCCCGGTACCGACCCCGTTCCCCGGCACCAACCCCATCCCCCGGTAACCTCACCCCCCGGTACCGGCCCCGCCCCCCCCCGGTACCGGCTCCGCAGCTCCTCAGCCACGAAGTCCTTCCCGGATTTCCTCTTCCCGCTCAGCACCACAACAGCGCGCGGCGCCGCCATTGCCGGCGAGAGGCCACGCCCCTCACCCCATAGGTCACGCCCCCTGATAGACCACGCCCCCCGGTCGCATGGCACAGCCCCCGCCGGTCACGCCCCTTCCAGGCACCGCATACTCGGTCACGCCCCCTCTTTGGCCACGCCCACAGCGACTGACACACACGCGGCCACGCCCCCTCGGAGGCCACGGCCATAGCGGACGACACCCCCTTCGGCCACGCCCCCGCCAGAAGCAGATGTCATATGCCACGCCCCCCCGTCACGCCCCCTCGTCGGCCTTGTCCCATCCAGACACTGCCCTCCTCGGCCACGCCCCCTCTTTGGCCACGCCCACCGCGCGCTCCAGCACCCCCTGTTCCCCTTTAGCACCCCCTTTCCCCCCAGCACCCCCTCTTCCCCTCTGACCCCCCCCTTTCCCTTTAGCACCCCTTTCATCCCAGCACCCCATCTTCTCCAAGCACCCCCTGTTCCCCCAGCACCCCTTTTTTCTCCTCTGAACCCCCCTTTTTCTCAGTTCTGCTCAGCGGTGCCTTTATTTCGTGTTGGGGGTTCAGTGCATCTGCTCAGGGATCCGATCCTCTCCGGACCCCCCAAAAAATGGGGGGACCCCCCCCCCCTTTGTCCTGGGTGAAGCCGTGAGATGGGGTTCTACACCCCTGTGCTGTGCTGCCGCGATCCCCAAATCCGCTCCTTCCCGGTACTGCTGCAAAAGAGGGGGGGCTGGAATTGGGGGACACACCCAGGACCCCCCAATATCCCCCAGGAAAGGGGGGGGGGGGGGTCTGGTGGGGTGACAGGGTCTGATCCCCAAGAATTCCCCCAAGAATTCCTTGAGTCATCCCAAGACCCCCCGAAAAAGAGGACTGTGAGGAGAAGTGGGGGTTCAGCCCCCCCCAATTCACCCCTTGAAAAGGGCACTTGTGATGGGATGTGGGAATTTGGCCCCCCAGAACCCTCTGGAAAAGGGGGGGCTGTGATGGGATGTAGGAATTTGGCCCCTCAGGACCATATGGAAAAGAGGGGCTGTGATGGGATGTGGGGATTTGGCCCCTTGGGATCCCCCAGAACCCTCTGGAAAAGGGGGGGCTGTGATGGGATGTGGGAATTTGGCCCCTCAGGATACCTCAGCACCCTCTGGAAAATGGGGGGCTGTGATGGGATGTGGGGATTTGGCCCCTCAGGACCATATGGAAAAGAGAGGCTGTGATGGGATGCAGGAATTTGGCCCCTTGGAATCCCCCAGAACCCTCTGGAAAAGGGGGGGCTGTGATGGGATGTGGGAATTTGGCCCCTCAGGATCCCCCAGAACCCTCTGGAAAAGGGGGGGCTGTGATGGGATGTGGGAATTTGGCCCCTTGGGTTCCCCCAGAACCCTCTGGAAAAGGGGGGGCTGTGATGGAATGTGGGGATTTGGCCCCTCAGGATCCCCCAGAACCCCATAGAAAAGAGGGGCTGTGATGGGATGTGGGGATTTGGCCCCTCAGGACCATATGGAAAAGAGGGGCTGTGATGGGATGCAGGAATTTGGCCCCTCAGGATCCCCCAGAACCCCATAGAAAAGAGGGGCTGTGATGGAATGTGGGGATTTGGCCCCCCAGAATCCCCCAGAACCCTCTGGAAAAGGGGGGGCTGTGACGGGATGTGGGAATTTGGCCCCTCAGGACCATATGGAAAAGAGGGGCTGTGATGGGATGTGGGAATTTGGCCCCTAAGGACTATATGGAAAAGAGGGGCTGTGATGGGATGTGGGAATTTGGCCCCTCGGGATCCCCCAGAACCCCATAGAAAAGGGAGGGCTGTGATGGGATGTGGGAATTTGGCCTCACCCTCCGTAGTGCCGCCGCACGAACTCCTCGAAGCCATCGGCCGCCTCCTCGTCGCCGCGTTCCCTCTCCGCCACCTCCTCCAACAGCTCTTCCACGTCCTCCACGAAGTCAACGAAACGCAACCGATCGTGAGCGAAGGCTCCGTCGGACCCGAAAACCCCATCCAACTTCGCTGCCAACTCCCCAAAATGTTGTCCCCAACCCAAACGCTCCATAAACTCCTTCAGGAGTTGCAGGAATTGCATCTTCTGCACCGGCTCCAACGCAGCGCCCAACGCTTCCCGACCCTCTTTCCGGGTGCAATCGGCCACTCCGGAGCAGCCCTGGGGTGCTCCGTACCGGCTGAAAGGCATTCCATGAGGTGCTTTCCCCCCGTTTTTTCCCGCTTTGTACCCCCCGGATCCCTTCCCGTTGGATTTGTGACGCTCCCTCTCCTCCCACTCGCGACGGGACGCGCCGTCGCGACGGGACGCGCCGTCGCCGCGTCGCTCGTGCCGTTTGCTCTCTTTCTTTTCCACCTGGAACGGCTTCTTCCAAGACTTTGGGAAGGATTGAACCCTCTCGGCTTCCAACTCGCGGCCGAGGCGTCGCTCCAGGGCGCTCAGCTCCTCCGCGAGACCCTGGAGACCCCCGGGACGCCGCGCTCGCTCCAGGGCGACCGCCAGCTCGTGCCGTACCAAAGCCAAGCGGCCGCGTTCCCGCTGCGCCGCGGCGTCACCGGAATGCGGAGTGCCCATATTTGGGGGTTGCTTCGGCGCTGGATCCCTAAATTTGGGGCATTGCGGTGTCTTCGCTTCCCGCAGGCGCCGTAACTCGGCACGGGCGTCGTGGAGGGCGGATGTTTCGCGGTCCAGCGCCGCTCGCAGCCGCGCGTTCTCCGCCGTCAGGGTCTGATGCTGCGCCCCGGCCGACGCCGCGGCGTCCTCGCTGCGACGCAGCAGCGCCTGCAGCTCCGTCTTCTGCGCCTGCGGAGAAACGGGGGGCGAAAGCGGCTCTTGAGATCCCTTCCAACCCAACTCATTCCATGATTCCACCATCTTTGAGATCCCTTCCAACCCAACTCATTCCATGATTCCATGACCTTTGAGGTCCCTTCCAACCCAACTCATCCCATGATTCCATCATCTTTGAGATCCCTTCCAACCCAACTCATTCCATGATTCCACCATCTTTGAGATCCCTTCCAACCCAACTCATTCCACGATTCCATCACCTTTGAGGTCCCTTCCAACCCAACTCATTCCATGATTCCATCACCTTTGAGATCCCTTCCAACCCAACTCATTCCATGATTCCATGACCTTTGAGGTCCCTTCCAACTCAACTCATTCCATGATTCCATCATCTTTGAGATCCCTTCCAACCCATTCCATGATTCCATCATCTTTGAGATCCCTTCCAACCCAACTCATCCCATGATTCCATCATCTTTGAGGTCCCTTTCAACCCAACTCATTCCATGATTCCACCATCTTTGAGATCCCTTCCAACCCATTCCATGATTCCATCATCTTTGAGATCCCTTCCAACCCAACTCATCCCATGATTCCATCATCTTTGAGGTCCCTTCCAACCCATTCCATGATTCCATCATCTTTGAGATCCCTTCCAACCCAACTCATTCCATGATTCCATCATCTTTGAGATCCCTTCCAACCCAACTCATCCCATGATTCCATCATCTTTGAGGTCCCTTCCAACCCAACTCATTCCATGATTCCATCACCTTTGAGATCCCTTCCAACCCAACTCATTCCATGATTCCATCACCTTTGAGATCCCTTCCAACCCAACTCATTCCATGATTCCATCACCTTTGAGATCTCTTCCAACCCAACTCATTCCATGATTCCACGATCTTTGACATCCCTTCCAACCCAACTCATTCCATGATTCCACCATCTTTGACATCCCTTCCAACTCAGATCAGTCCGGAATTCTCCGGCCGTTGCCGCCCACCTGCAGCTCCGCCTGCATCCGCCGTATCTCCTGGTTCTCCTTGGCCACCTTGTCCAGAAGGACACTCACCGAGTGCACACTCGGGGGATCTCCGGTCTCCGGCGTTGGGGACTTCTCCCGCGATTCCTTGGGAAGAGGATGGATTGGGGTCCCCTGAGGGCACTGGGGACGCCGGAGACGCCGAACCCCACTTGGTCCCCCCCTTACGTTGCCGTCGGTGGGCGGCGGCGGCTCCCGCTCCGCATTCCGGGTCACCACAAATTCCGCAGGTCCTGGAGAGGAACCAGACGGCGATGTCCGACCCCGGCGCGAGGCTGAGCGCCGCACGGCCGCATCCGGACCGGGGAGCGCTTACCGTCCCCCAGATCGTAGAGGCCACCTGGGGGGGGAGGGGAGGGGCCATCAGGGGGATGAGGGGACCCCCATCCCACTGTGGGACCCCCACACTAACCTGGAGACCCCCAACCTGCTGTGGGACCCCCATCCTGTCCTGGGACCCCCAAACCTGCCCTGGGACCCCAACTCTGTCCCTGGGACCCCAACACTGCCCTGGGACCCCAACCCTGTCCCTGGGACCCCAACTCTGTCCCTGGGACCCCAACCCTGTCCTGGGACCCCCATCCTGTCCCTGGGACCCCTAACTCTGCCCTGGGACCCCCATCCTGTCCCTGGGACCCCAACCCTGTCCTGGGACCCCCAACTCTGCCCTGGGACCCCCAACTCTGTCCCTGGGACCCCCATCCTGTCCCTGGGACCCCCACCCTGTCCCTGGGACCCCCAACTCTGCCCTGGGACCCCAACTCTGTCCCTGGGACCCCCAACTCTGCCCCGGGACCCCCAACTCTGCCCCTGGGACCCCAACCCTGTCCTGGGACCCCCAACCCTGCCCTGGGACCCCAACTCTGTCCCTGGGACCCCCAACTCTGCCCCTGGGACCCCAACTCTGCCCTGGGACCCCAACCCTGCCCTGGGACCCCAACCCTGTCCTGGGACCCCCAACTCTGTCCTGGGACCCCCAACTCTGCCCTGGGACCCCCATCCTGTCCCTGGGACCCCAACTCTGCCCTGGGACCCCCAACCCTGCCCCTGGGACCCCAACTCTGTCCCTGGGACCCCAACCCTGTCCTGGGACCCCCAACCCTGTCCCTGGGACCCCCATCCTGTCCCTGGGACCCCAACCCTGTCCCTGGGACCCCAACTCTGTCCCTGGGACCCCCAACTCTGCCCTGGGACCCCCAACTCTGTCCCTGGGACCCCCATCCTGTCCTGGGACCCCAACTCTGCCCTGGGACCCCCAACTCTGTCCCTGGGACCCCCATCCTGTCCTGGGACCCCTTCACCCTGTCCAGGGACCCCAACTCTGTCCTGAGACCCCCATCGTGTCCCTGGGACCCCCATCCACATTTGGGACCCCCACTCTGCCTGTGGGACCCCCACCCTTTCCCTGGGACCCCCATCCAAATTTGGGACCCCCTCACCCTGTCCCCGGGACCCTCATCCTACTGTGGGACCCCCACTCTTCCTGTGGGACCCCCACCCTTTCCCCAGGCCCCCCATCCATATTTGGGCCCCCCACTCTTCCTGTGGGACCCCCACTCTTCCTGTGGGCCCCCCATCCATATTTGGGCCCCCCACTCTTCCTGTGGGACCCCCACCCTTTCCCCGGGCCCCCCATCCATATTTGGGCCCCCCACTCTTCCTGTGGGACCCCCACCCTTTCCCCAGGCCCCCCATCCATATTTGGGCCCCCCACTCTTCCTGTGGGACCCCCACCCTTTCCCCGGGCCCCCCATCTCCCTGTGGGCCCCCCACTCTTCCTGTAGGACCCCCACCCTTTCCCCGGGCCCCCCATCCCCCTGTGGGCCCCCCACTCTTCCTGTGGGCCCCCCACCCTGCCGTGGACCCCCCTCCCCACGCCGGTCCCCCCTCACCGGTGAGGAGGAGCAGCGCGGCGGCCGCCAGCGCCAGGACACCCAACAGGACTTTGCTGAGGCTGAGCCCCTCCTCAGCGCCGCGATTTGGGGTCCCCCGCGGTGGGGCGGCCTTTTGGGGGTCACCACGGGGCTCACGGCTCTGCTGTAACCCCCCCGTCTCATCGTCGCTGCCGGTGCCGCTCTCGTCCTTCACGGGGGACCCTGAGGAGGGACGAGGGGACCCCCAGGGTGGGACTGTACCCCAAGACCGCCCCCCCTGAACCCCCTGGGAGGGTCTCACCTGGTTTTGGGGTGTCCAGGAGGGGTCCCAGCGCGGTGTTGGGCTCTTTGGGTTCCGTGTTTTCCGGCACATCCGTGGTGTCCGGCGCTGCCGCGGTGTCCCAACGCTCCTGCGGATGCTGCAGGCACAGGTGTGTGGGGGTCAGGAGGACCCCAATCCCCGGGGACACCCCTATTTCCAAGCTCATCCCGGATCCCAGCTCATTCCAGCTTCCAGGCTCACCCCAGTTCCCAGCAGCCAAATCCCGTTTTGCCTCTGGATCCTAAACTCACCCCTCTTCATGGACTCATCCCCGTTCCCAATCCCACCCCAATTCCCACTCCTCCAGTTCCCAATCTCACCCCAAATCCCAATCCCACCCCTCCATTCCCAATCCCACCCCAGTTCCCAATTTCACCCTAATTCCCAATTCCCACCCCAGTTCCCAATCTCACCCCATTTCCCATTCCCACCCCTCCAGTTCCCAATCCCACCCCATTCCCACCCCAATTCCCAATCTCACCCCAATTCCCAACCCTATCCCATTCCCACCCCAATTCCCAATCTCACCCCAATTCCCAACCCTATCCCATTCCCACCCCAATTCCCAATCTCACTCTAATTCCCACCCCTCCAATTCCCAATCCCACCCCATTCCCACCCCTCCATTCCCAATCTCATCCCAATTCCCAATCTCACCCGAATTCCCACCCCTCCAATTCCCAATCCCACTCCATTCCCACCCCTCCATTCCCATTCCCACCCCAATTCCCAATCTCACCCTAATTCCCACCCCTCCAATTCCCAATCCCACCCCATTCCCACCCCTCCATTCCCAATCTCATCCCAATTCCCAATCCTACCCCATTCCCACCCCTCCAATTCCCAATCCCACCCCATTCCCACCCCTCCAATTCCCAATCTCACCCGAATTCCCAATCTCACCCTAATTCCCACCCCTCCAATTCCCAATCCCACCCCATTCCCACCCCTCCAATTCCCAATCTCACCCCAATTCCCAATCTCACCCCAATTCCCACCCCTCCAATTCCCAATCCCACCCCATTCCCACCCCTCCATTCCCATTCCCACCCCAATTCCCAATCTCACTCTAATTCCCACCCCTCCAATTCCCAATCCCACTCCATTCCCACCCCTCCAATTCCCAATCTCATCCCAATTCCCAATCTCACTCTAATTCCCACCCCTCCAATTCCCAATCCCACTCCATTCCCACCCCTCCATTCCCATTCCCACCCCAATTCCCAATCTCACCCGAATTCCCACCCCTCCAATTCCCAATCCCACTCCATTCCCACCCCTCCATTCCCAATCTCATCCCAATTCCCAATCTCACCCTAATTCCCACCCCTCCAATTCCCAATCCCACCCCATTCCCACCCCTCCATTCCCAATCTCACCCCAATTCCCAATCTCATCCGAATTCCCACCCCTCCAATTCCCAATCCCACCCCATTCCCACCCCTCCATTCCCATTCCCACCCCAATTCCCAATCTCACCCCAATTCCCACCCCTCCAATTCCCAATCCCACTCCATTCCCACCCCTCCATTCCCAATCTCATCCCAATTCCCAATCCCACTCCATTCCCACCCCTCCAATTCCCAATCTCACCCCAATTCCCGGTCTCATCCCGGTGCCGGTCTCCGCTGGGTGGGAGCAGAGCACACGGTGAGCGGTGATTCCGGAGGGGACACACGGACACACATCGGCCCTTCCCGGTCCCCACGGCCATCGCTTGCCTGTGCTGGTGGTATTCCCGGTGCCTTCCTCCTCCTCCTCATCCTCTTCATCCTCAGCGCCGCGGGAGGCCAATTCCGGCTCGGCACCCTCCGGATCCGTCTCGGCACCCTCCGGATCTGTCTCGGCACCCACCGTCTCGATGGGGACACCGCGGGGGCAGGACGGGGGGGGTCCCCCCTCTGTCACCTGGTGGCCCGTCAGCACCCGGCCGCTCGCCGACTCCGGAAACGATGGATTCTCCGCCATGGGGAATGTCCAGAGCCACCTGCGAGGAGACAGAGGGATGGACGGACAGAGAGATGGAGGGAGAGATGGACGGATGGAGGGAGGGAGGGAGGGAGGGATGGAAAGAGGGAAAGAGGGAGGGATGGATGGATGGATGGATGGATGGATGGATGGATGGATGGATGGAAAGAGGGAGGGAGGGAGGGATGGATGGATGGATGGATGGAAAGAGGGAGGGATGGATGGATGGATGGATGGATGGATGGATGGAAAGAGGGAGGGAGGGAGGGAAGGATGGAAAGAGGGAGGGATGGATGGATGGATGGATGGATGGATGGATGGATGGATGGAAAGAGGGAGGGAGGGATGGATGGATGGATGGATGGATGGAAAGAGGGAGGGAGGGAGGGAGGGATGGATGGATGGATGGATGGATGGATGGAAAGAGGGAGGGATGGATGGATGGATGGAGGGATGGATGGAAAGAGGGAGGGAGGGATGGATGGATGGATGAATGGATGGAAAGAGGGAGGGAGGGATAGATGGATGGATGGATGGATGGATGGATGGATGGATGGAAAGAGGGAGGGAGGGAGGGAGGGAGCGATGGATGGATGGATGGATGGATGGATGGATGGATGGATGGAAAGAGGGAGGGATGGATGGAGGGATGGAAAGAGGGATGGATGGATGGATGGATGGATGGATGGAGAGAGGGACAGATGGAGAGACTGAGTGACGAATGGATGGATGGAGGGAGGGATGGAGGGAGGGATGGATGGATGGATGGAGGGATGAATGGAAAGAGGGAGGGATGGATGGATGGATGGATGGATGGAGGGATGGATGGATGGATGGATGGATGGATGGAGAGAGGGACAGATGGAGAGACTGAGTGACGAATGGATGGATGGACAGAGGGAGGGAGGGAGGGAGGGAGGGAGAGAGGGAGAGATTGAGTGATGAATGGATGGTTGGAAAGAGGGATGGATGGATGGATGGATGGAAAGAGGGAGGGATGGATGGATGGAGAGACTGAGTGATGAATGGATGGATGGACAGAGGGATGGAGGGAGGGAGGGAGGGAGGGAGGGATGGATGGATGGATGGATGGATGGATGGAGAGAGGGACAGATGGAGGGACTGAGTGACGAATGGATGGATGGACAGAGGGATGGAGGGAGGGAGAGATTGAGTAATGAATGGATGGTTGGAAAGAGGGACGGATGGATGGATGGATGGATGGAAAGAGGGACAGATGGAGAGATTGAGTGATGAACGGAGGGATGAATGGATGGACGGAGGAATGGACAGAAGGATGGATGGACGGATGAATGAAGGGATATATAGAGGAACAGACTGAGGGATGGATGGATGCGGCGATGGATGGATGGATGGATGGATGGATGTGACCGGGAGAAGTCACGGTCTGCACGGTGCCGCTGCCCGGACCCTGCCTGTGGTGGGGACCCCCGTTCCCCCCATTCCCAAATTCCCCATCCCCCCATTCCCCCCCGCAGCACTGCCCCGCTCGGTATTTTCAGTCGGTATTTTTAGCCGGTGACGCTCCGGCAGCCGCGCGGGACACGGGGCGCCGTTCGGGGGCACCGGGAAGGCAGTGGTAAACGGGGGAAAAAGTGTCCCGAACACCCCTCGCTCCCCCCCTCCAAGGGACCCGGTACCGGCCCGGTGCCCCCCCCCCGCCACTCCATCCCTGCGGTCACACCGGCTGTGCCCGTTCGAACCGGCTCCGCTCCCCGTTACCTCCAGTATTCCCAGTGCTCCCAGTCCCTACACGATCCCGTTCCCAGTTCCGGCCCCGTGGGGCAACCGGATTTCTCACTGTCCCCAACGAGTCCCTCCGGTAACTCCTCCCGGTGACCCCCCCCCCCCCCCCCCCCGTAACCTTCAAAGGATTCCGGTAACATCCCCCCCATCCCAGTAACTTTCTCCGCTCCTCTGTTAACCTCCCGGTAACCGTTCCCGGTCTCCCGGTTAGTTCCCACACGGTAGTTTTACCCCTCTCCGGTCACTTTCTCCCCCTCACTCCCGGTTACGGTACCCGGTTCCCCCCCCCCCCCCCGGTTCTTCCTCCTCCCCTCCCCGTTCCCGGTCACCGCCCCCGGGAAACGGCACCACGTGACACCGGCAGCCAATGGGCGGAACCGCCGGTACCGGACACCCCCCCCCAATCCTCCCCCCTCCTCCGGTCCACCGGCGGCGGGAGCGGAACCGCACAGGGCTTTACACGAGGGCTTTATAGCGGCCGTACAAAAGTTTCCGTTAACGATCGGTTACAACGGGGAGTGGGGGAGGACCGGGAGCGTCCCGAGCACCGGGAATTGAGGGGGAAAAGAGTAAACCGGGAACGTTCAGAGCACCAGCGGTGGGGGAACACGGCGCACCGGGACCGTCCCGAGCACCGAAAGGGGAGGAAGGAGGGCACCGGGAGCATCCCGAGCATTGGGGGGGGAGGGCACCGGCAGCATCCCGAGCGTAGAGAGGGGAGGGGGGCACCGGGAGCATCCCGACAACCGATTGGAGGGCACCGGGAGCATCCCGAGCACCGAGAGGGGAGGGGGACACCGGGAGCATCCCAAGCACGGAGGGGGGATGGGGAGTACTGGGAGCATCCCGAGAACCGATTGGAGGGCGCAGGGAGCATCCCGAGCACCGGAGAGGAGTGGCGGGGGGGGGGGGGGGCGCACCAGGAGCATCCCGAGCACAGACTGGGGGGCACCGGGAGCATCCCGAGCACCGAGGGGGGGGGGCACCGGGAGCATCCCGAGCACTGAAGGGGGGGGGGCCACCGGGACCATCCCGAGCATCGAGAGGGGAGGGTCACCGGGAGCATCCCGAGCACGGTGGGGGGGCGGGGTCACCGGGAGCATCCCGAGCACCGGGGCAGTCCTGGACGGTGCTGGGCACCAGATCACTGCCCGGGTAATGGCAGGGCCACCCCCTCTCAGCAGAGCCGGGGGCACCAGGAGCCTCAGCCCCCCCCTTCCCCGCAGCAACCGGCCACCCCCCCCGGCCCCGAGCCCGTGATGGGGCTGAGGCACAGCCGGTGCTGAGCCACGGCCTGTGTCCGGTGCCGCATCCAGAGTCTGGTGCCGCAGCTGGAGTCCTACGCTGAGCTGCAGCCGGTGCTGCAGCCGGTGTCCCGTGCCGAACGGCGTGCAGTGCCGAGCTGCAACACCATGCTTCATTCTGAGCCGCAGCCGGAGTCCGGCACCGCAGCCAGAACCAGAATACAGTGCCAGAGCCGGCGCTGAGCCGCAACCACAGCCCCGGTGCCATCTCTCCAGCTCGCAACAGGGACAACGGCTACAAAAGAAAGGGATTTTTGGTCCTAAACCAGCAGGAGAAGCTGGAGCCGGCGGCGGGCGGGCGGCTCAGCCGTCGTTGGCGGCCACGAGCTGTCCCATCCCCTCCCGGACGTAGACAGATTGGATCTCCTTGGTCTTGAGGCAGAAATCGCACGCCCAGACGGCGGAAGCCTCGGTGGTGAGCAGCCCGTAGGCGTTCTCCGTCATCCCGGTGCATTCCCGGTGAAACCACTTCTGGCAGGAGGCCTCGCACAGGATGGCATCCTGGTCGTCGTTGACCTCGTTGCGGCACGCTCCACATGGATACACCAACCCCGGTGGCGGTTGGTGTCCGGAACCGCCGGCTGCTTTGCCAGGAGGTGCCGGCGGGAGGCTGTTGGTTTCTGGGGTGCTGGCGCCACGGCCGGCACTGTTGGTGAACGCCGGTTGCGCCCCATTAACGGCAGCAGGGGAGCCCGAATGCGGCTCCTGAGCGAAGGTGCTGGGCGGCGGGTTGAGGGGTTTGCCCCCCTCTTCGCCGCCGCCGCCAGGGAAACCAGGATCGGCGCCGGGAAAGGGGCTGGCGGTGGGAGGCAAAGGCGGGATGTTCTGCCCGGGACGCCCCAACGGTGATTGTCCAAAGAGATTGCCGGGCTGGTTGAAGCGCTGAGCCACTGCCGGCCCCGCTGGGGGCGCGTTGAGAGCTGGCCCGGCACCCCCGTCACCCCTGGGGGGCTGCCCCATGGTGGGGGAGATCATGGGCCCAAAGGTGCCCACGGGGCCCGGCAGGAGCTGCGCCGCCGGCGGGCTGAAGCTCTGTCCGAGGGGTTGCCCGAACGGCTGTGCCGGGAAGGCCAAGCCGCCCGCTTGCCCGTAGCCGGGGGTCTGGGGCGGCATGGCGAACGCCGGGCCCATCTGCCCCGGCGCAAAGGGCGGCGGCTGCCTCCGCAGGGGCTGTGGGCCATAACCAGGGGGCACCTGCGGCGTCAGCCCCCCGGGGCCACGGAAGGCGCCGAAGGGACCGGGGGCACCAAGGAACGGGGCAGGCGCCGCGCCGGCTTTGGGAGTGGCAAAGTCGTCTTCGAAGGGGTTAGAGGCTACCAGGTGATCCACCATGGGCGTAGGCGGCGGCGCGAACTCCGAGAGATGCGAATAGGCCGGGCCCTGCGGGAAGAGGGCACTGGTTATGGCTCCAGTTACCGGTACCGGAGCCGGGACCACCTCCAAAGCTCGACCCTACCTGCGTGTTTGACTTGCGGCGCTTCTTCTCGGGGCTCTTCATCTGCAGTCCTGCAGGAAAAACGGGGGCATCAACCGGGGATCAGCTATGCCAACTGCCGCGGCATTAACTGCGGCCGTGCCAACATGAACCGGGGCGGCAGCAATGCCAATAAAGCCGTGTTAACTAAATCCAGGGCTGTGCCAACCGGGATCAGAGCAAACCGGGCAGCAGCACCCACCGAGGGCTCCAAACACGGCTGCTCAAACCGACGCAAACAGCGTGAAAGCGCCAACCCGAATCAGGGCCACACCAATGCCAACCAGAGCAGTATCAACTGGCGGCAAACGGGGCGGTGGTGCCAATGGGGGCAAATAGGGTGGTGGTAATGGTGCCAATGGGGGCAAATGGGGCGGTGGTAATGGTGCCAATAGGGGCAAATGGGGCGGTGGTAATGGCGCCAATGGGGGCAAATGGGGCGGTGGTGCCAATGGGGGCAAATGGGGCGGTGGTAATGGTGCCAATGGGGGCAAATGGGGCGGTGGTAATGGTGCCAATGGGGGCAAATGGGGCGGTGGTAATGGCGCCAATGGGGGCAAATGGGGCGGTGGTAATGGCGCCAATGGGGGCAAACGGGGCGGTGGTAATGGCGCCAATGGGGGCAAACGGGGCGGTGGTAATGGCGCCAATGGGGGCAAACGGGGCGGTGGTAATGGCGCCAATGGGGGCAAATGGGGCGGTGGTAATGGTGCCAATGGGGGCAAACAGGGCGGTGGTAATGGTGCCAATGGGGGCAAACGGGGTGGTGGTAATGGTGCCAATGGGGGCAAACGGGGCGGTGGTAATGGTGCCAATGGGGGCAAACGGGGCGGTGGTAATGGTGCCAATGGGGGCAAACGGGGTGGTGGTAATGGTGCCAATGGGGGCAAACGGGGCGGTGGTAATGGTGCCAATGGGGGCAAACGGGGCGGTGGTAATGGTGCCAATGGGGGCAAACGGGGCGGTGGTAATGGTGCCAATGGGGGCAAACGGGGCGGTGGTAATGGTGCCAATGGGGGCAAACGGGGCGGTGGTAATGGTGCCAATGGGGGCAAACGGGGCGGTGGTAATGGTGCCAATGGGGGCAAATGGGGCGGTGGTAATGGTGCCAATGGGGGCAAATGGGGCGGTGGCGGCGGCGCCAACCGGGACAGCGCCAACCGGGTCCTCAGGAGCACCAACCAGAGCCAGGCCTGTGGCGGCGGCGCTGACAACGAGGGCAGCACCGCCCGGTCCCGGTGCCCGCCCCCCGCTCACCTGCCTTCCCCTGCTTGCGGCCGGGCCCGGTGGTGGCGGCGCCGCCCGCGGGGTGCGGGGGTCCCGGCGGGGCCGGGGGAGCCGGGACGCCGCCCTCCAGCTTCTCAGCGTGCGGGGCCGCCATGGCCCGGCCTCGCCGCAACCGGAACCGGAAGTAGAGCCGGAAGCGCGCGCCGCCAATCAAGGGCGGGGAAGGCGGGGTGGACTAAGTGCTGCACGGGCTGGGGGGGGGAGGGCGGGGGGAGAGTGGGACAAACCATGTGCGGGGAGGGGGGAAGGGGATGGGCCAATCAGAGGGGAAAAGCAGAGCGGGACGAACCAAGTGGAAGGCCCTGCGGGGGGGGGGAGGTAAGCGGGAGGGACCATGTGCGGGGGGGGGAGAGTGAGGGACCATTTTGAGGGGATGAGGGGACCATGTGGCACTGGAAAGGGCGATGACGATAGCGGGCAGGGAGGGGGTGCAGACAGTGTCTCCCCAGCTGCCCTCGTCCCCCCCTTCACAGCAGGCAACGCTAGAGAAGTGGGGAGCGGGGTCCCTCCGGGATCCTCATCCATGACACAGGAGAGCGAGCGCAGGTTCAGGGATGTCACCAAGGCGAGAGGTGAGGGTGACACCCGTGAGGGACAGGAGGGCATCCAGAGGGAGCTGAGCAGGCTGGAGGAGTGCCGTCCTCCGGACGTTCAAGCAGGCCAAGATCCTTCACCTGAGCTGGAGCAACGCACGGTTTCCGTACAGGATGGGGGATGACAGGATCGGGACCAGCCCTGAGGAGAAGGACTTGGAGGGCCGAAGGATGAGAAGCTCCAGAGGAACCGGCAAAGTGCATTTGCAGCCCAGAAACCAACCGTGGCCTGCGCTGCATCCAGAGCGGTGGGAGCAGTAGGGACGGAGGGGGTTCTGCCCCTCTGCTCCGCTCTGTGAGACCCCAACCTGGAGCCCTGTGTCCAATTCTGGAGTCCTCAGCTCCACAAGGACGTGGAGCTGTTGGAACGAGTCCAGAGGAGATCATGGAGATGATGCGAGGGCTGGAGAACCTCCTGTAGGAGGACAGGCTGAGAGAGTTGGGGTTGTTCAGCCTGGAGAAGGCTCCATGGAGACCTTAGAGCAGCTTCTGATATGGAAAAGGGGCTCCAGGAAAGCTGGAGAGGGGCTCTGGATCAGGGAGTGTAGGGAGAGGTTGGGGGGAACGGTTTTGAGCTGAAAGAGGGGAGACTGCAATGAGATCTCTTTCCTGTGAGGGTGGGGAGGCCCTGGAAGAGGTTGCCCAGAGCAGTGGTGGTGCCCCATCCCTGGAGGGGTTCCAGGCCAGGTTGGATGGGGTTTGGAGCCCCCGATCCAGTGGGAGATGTCCTTGCCTGTGGCAGGGGTGGAACTGGATGGGCTTTGAGGTCCCTTCCAACCCAAACCATCTCATAGCTCCATGATTCTCACTTGACATCAAGCAGAACCCCCAGATCCCATCCCTGGAGGGGTTCCAGGCCAGGTTGGATGGGGTTTGGAGCCCCTCATCCAGTGGGAGGTGTCCCTGCCCATGGCAGGGGGTGAAACTGTATGGACTTTGAGGTCCCTTCACACACAAACCACTCAGTGATTCTATGAAATACCAACTTTAATACCAACCGCCGGTTCCTTTGGTTTAGTGGGGCCCGGGGGGGTTCCCAGGGCTGCAGGGGCTGCGCTTTGGCTTGGGGGGGGAGAAGGGGGGGTCACACCGTGCATGCGAGGTGGGGGCCCTCCCACCGCCCCCCCCCCCTTCCCGGGACTGCCGGCACCGCCGAGCCCGGATGGGACCTTGGGGGTGCCGGGGGGGCCCCGTGAGGGCTGGGACCAGGGGGGGGCTCTGCCCCCAGCCCCCTTGGCTTTGCATAAGAGAGTGGGACCTGCGGGGTCAAGGCACAGAGTTAACACGTCAAGTGATCGGGTACAGTCCGAGCGGGGCCATCCGGGCCTTGTGCTTGGGGGGAACGGGGTCCCCCCATTCCCCTCCGTGGCCCAAGGGGTTGGGGATGAAGCCAGGCTCCCCCACGCACCTCCCACAGCTCAGGAGGTTCGATTCCGCCAGCCCCACGCCGGCGAGCGCGGCAGCAGGGCCGGGATTTGGTGGGAGCAGAGCTGCTGTGCAAAGGCTGGAGCTGGGAAAGGAGGCAGCGGCTTTGGCAAGACCAGCCCCGCGCCCCACAGGCAGCTCGCGCCACGCCGGCCGGGCCCCCGCAGCCGCCAGCTCCTCATGGCAGAGGGGAACAGGCCCCAACTACGGCAAAGTCCCCGCTCGGAAGCGGGCAGAGCACCCAAGGGTAAGGCCAAGGGCGCTCAGAGTCTCCTCTCCACTGGTTGCTGCAGGCACATCTCGCTGCCGGCCGAGATGATGGGCAGGTGATTGTCCATGTGGTAGCTGATGAGGTGGCTGACGCTCTCGAAGCGGTGGTCTTTTGTCCGCACCTGGGGGAACCGGAGAATCAGAGAATCACAGAAGGGTTTGGTTGCAAGAGACCTTTGAGACCATCAAGCCCAACCATCCCTGTCCACTCCTGAACCATATCCCTACGCACTTCACCCACCCGGCTTTTAAACGCTTCCAGGGATGGGGACTCAACCACCTCCCTGCTCAGCCGTTCCAGTGCCCGACAACCCTTTCGGTGAAGAAATTTTTCCTAATGTCCAATTTGAACCTGCACTCGCGCAACTTGAGGTGTTTCCTCTCATCCTAAAGAGGCACTTAGGGCATTGCCAATGCCTGCTAGCAGCCAAAAGCCACCAGCACCTGGGCACCAACCCTCACCACACACTCTGCCAGGTCTTCTCCATCCCTGGAGCCAGTCCAGAGGGTTCTCTCCAGCAGCAGCGGGGAACCCCAAAGCCTCGGTGGCTCTTCTAACCACCCCCAGGTCCCTCCAGAGCTGTGCTGATGTTCCACGGACTCACCACTCCCTCAGGATCGACGAGCAGGAGATGCTTGGGCTGCCCACCCTGCAAACCAGTCAGGACGTACTGGCCTGGGGTGGTGGTACTCTCCCGCACCAGGAAGTCTCCGTTCACCTTCAGGAGCTTTTCAGCCTCCTTGCGGTTCATCTTCCCGTGGTACCAAGGCTCCCGTCGCAGCTGCTCCTCCATGGAGGCCACCACCTGGGCAGGGGGCAGCCCCACGGGCACAGACGGGGGCACACGCAGGGCATCCTCAAAGGGCTCTGCAGGGACAAAGGAGCAGGAGGGTTCCCGTGAGCGGCCTCACAGCTCTCCACCCCAAGCCCAGGCGCACGCTGCGTGCTGTCGCACTCACTCATATCGAAGAGGTCTCTCTGGGCGCTGCCGTTGGCCGTCGCGGGGGTGCCAGCAGCCGGTGCTTGGCGTGTCTTGTCCATGTTCTGCACGTTGACGTAAGACGGGTCATCAAACAGGTCCGTGCGGCCGGAGGCACCCGCTGGAGCTGGGTATTTCCCTGCAGCCAAAAGCACTGTGCTCAGCAGGGCCTCTGCATCAACCCTGGCGTCCGCTGCAGGAGCGTGGCGGGTCCAGGAAAGCAGGCAGGGACCGGGAATGTCCATCTCGTTACCTTGGCCAGGAGGGTGCTGCTTCCGGGGGTCGTGTTCCCCACCAGACGTCTGGCCAACAGGCTGCAGGGAGAGGCGGGCGCTGAGCCCCACTGAGCCACCCCATCCCCATCTCGCCCTGCTCCCCTCCCAACTCCCGTTCCACTGCGCTTCCCATCCATCCCGTTCCCCCATCCCGCTCCCCCAACTCATCCCATCATAGAATCACCAGGTTGGAAAGGACCCACTGGATCATCGAGTCCAACCGTTCCTAACACTCCCTTAAACCATGTCCCTCAGCACTTCATCCACCCGTTCCTTAAACACCTCCAGGGAAGGCGACTCGACCCCCTCCCTGGGCAGCTGTTCCAGTGCCCGATGACTCTTTCCGTGAAGAATTTGTTTCTGATATCCAGCCTGAACCTCCCCTGGCGGAGCTTCAGGCCATTCCCCCTTGTCCTGTCCTCAGTCCCTTGGGAGAAGAGCCCAGCTCCCTCCTCTCCACAACCTCCTTTTAGGCAGTTGTAGAGAGCAACAAGGTCTCCCCTCAGCCTCCTCCTGCCGTGCTTCCCTGTCTCACCGCATACCCCTGCCCCATCCCACTGCGCTTCCCTTCCCCATCCTGTCCAGCTTCCCTTCCAATCCCACTCTGCTCCCCCCATTCTGCACTGCTTCCCTTCCCATCCTTCTCCCCCTCCCATCCCATCCTGCTTCTCTTCCCATCCCATCCTGCTCTCCTTCCTGTTCCCCATCTCATCCTGCTTCTCATTCTGTCCCGTCCTGCTCTCCTTGGCGTTCCCCATCCCATCCTTTCCCCACCCTCTGGGCTGCTGGAGGGACCGCGGACACCCAACCCCACGGCTCTCGTGGTGGAACAACCCTGAGCCAAGAGCCTGCAGCCCGGTTAGGATCCCTGGATCTCCCTGGTGGCCCAGAGCCTCACCAGCGTGGCCCCCAAGTGATTAGGGGTCTGAGCAGCCCCGTCCCGCAGCCGCATGTCCACGACTCCTCCGATGGGAGGCTCCTTGCCAGGGAAATCGTTGTAGTACTGGTGATCGGGGGCCGGTTCCTCTTCTTCCTCATCCCAGGCAGAGCCATCAAACCCTGCCATCCTGGGAAAGCAGGGCACGGATGAGCAGCCGACAGGCAGCCGGGGCCGCATCCCCTCTCCAAAAGCCACCCCAGACATCATCCCAGCTCCCTCTTTCCCTGCCCTGACCTATCGTGGGGTGTCACCAGCTTCGGGGGGTTCTTCAGGTACTGCTTGAACCGCAGCTCGAAGGCCTGGCCGATGGTGCTGATCACATCCTGCGCCAAACCCTCGGGGCACTCCAGGATATGGCAAGCTGGGAAGGGAACACGGAACCCCAACGTTGAGTTTGCCACCTCTTCAGCCTCGTCTTGTGCCCCCCAAAAACATCCTTATGGGGCAGCTGCTCCCTCCCCACCACCCCGAGCTGCACCCGAACACGCAGAGCACAGCGCTCCGGCATGGAGGACCCTCGCGGCAACCTCACCTCGTTGGTTAACGGGGTCTTTGGCAACGTAGGCGACATACTCAGCTGTGTCCTGTGGGTGAGACAGCGGTGGTGGTGGTGAAACGGCGCTGCCCGAGGCTGTGGGGGAGGCAGCGATCCCGAGCAGGGCACGCGGGGACAGGGACACTGTGTACTCACTGGGTCTCCCCCCGAGGCGAAGGAGATGGACTGCATGTGGTGGTTGGCAATGATCTGCAAGGCAGAGAGCTTGTTGGACACAGCCAGGAGCTTCTCGGCACTCAGCCAGAGGTAGCACCTCCCGCTTGCCACAATCCTCCTGGTGCTGGCCCGTTACAAACCCTCTGGAGCCCTGGTTACAAGCCATGAGCCATCAGGAAAAAGGTTGGGCACCAACAGGGCCACGGAGAGCGGGGTCAAAGCCAGGAGACCTGGACCCCCATGCAAGGGCTTGGGGACAGAGGATAGAATCATGGAATGGTTTGGGTTGGAAGGAACCTCAAAGCCCATCCAGTCCCACTCCTGCCATGGGCAGGGACACCTCCCGCTGGATGAGGAGCTCCAAACCCCATCCAACCTGGCCTGGAACCCCTCCAGGGATGGGGCAGCCACCACTGCTCTGGGCAACCTCTTCCAGGGCCTCCCCACCCTCTCAGCAAAACATTTCTCCCTAAGATCTCATCTCAATCTCCCCTCTTTCAGCTCAAAACCATTCCCCTCAACCTCTCCCTGCTCTCCCTGCTCCAGAACCCCTTCCCAGCTTTCCTGGAGCCCCCTTCTGTGCCGGAAGCTGCTCTAAGGTCTCCCTGAAGCCTTCTCTTCTCCAGGCTGAACAACCCCAATGCTCTCAGCCCGTCCTTGTACAGGAGGTTCTCCAGCCCTTGGATCATCCTGATGGCTTCCTCTGGAGGAGGAACCTGCAAAGCATGCAGGACATCTCTTCCCTGCCGGGAATGGGTGGGTAAAGCTGAGCCCAGGGTTTGGGGGATGCGGATTCCTGCTTGTCTGATACCAGCCGCCCAGCCCTGTCCCCTCCGGCTCTCACCTGCTTGCAGTCAGAAGCCATGAGGTTGAGGCTGCTGGTGGAGATGGTCAAGGTGATGGGCATGCCAGCGAACTTGAGGTTGCTCTTGCCCAGGATGGAGTTCAGGGAGCGGCCACAGGGCTGGGGGCAAACGGTATCGTGGGGAAAGGGTTCCCCAGGCTGGACAAAGCCTGGCTGGGGGGGACAGGCCACATCCTGCACCTTGTCCGCACCACCGCTCCCGCTGAGCTGCACTGGCCTGAGCCGTGGTGGGAGATCGGAGCCCCAGGGTGTCCAGCAGAGCTGGAATTCAGCCCTCGGCCCCACGTGTGTTCCCCTCCGGCCTCACCTTCCTCCTCCGCATGGCTCCCTTGGCACCAGGCACGGCTTCGCACACCAGCCCAATGGCCTCCCTGCAGAAAGCACAGCGGGAGTCAGTCCCCACAGTCCCCTGTGATCCCTAAACCACGGGACCGAGGACACAGGGACCCGGGGGACAAGGAGAAGCCCTTGGCAAGCACCAGCTGGGGCTCTCCAAGTGGGAGAAGCCTCAGATGCCACCAAGGGCTTGGATGGGGCTCGGACCCCTCTCCGACGAAAGCAGCGGCCCCGGAGGAGAAGCAGAGCTCACCTGGTGACCTGTGTCCTGGTGTTGAAATCCAAAGCCCTCATGGACTGAAGGACTTCCACGCAGCCCATGTACTGTGGGAAGAGAGCAAGATCAGTCAAGTCCTCCTCATCTCCGGGATTCGCTCCCCATAGAGCCGGGAAGGTGGTCAGCACCTCAACCCCCCCAGCTCTGCAGTAGTAACCTCCTTGGGAGCCCACTCATCACACCAAGGAGGACGCCAGGAGGTCTCCAAAGCCCCACCACAACCCTTTCCACACCCCTCCGAGTCACCAGGACTTACCCGGACGTGGTAGGAGACCCCGGGGCCCATGACCTTCTCATCGGGGTGCAGCCAGCCGCGGGTAGGCTTATTAACGAAGCTGCCGTGACGGGTCCATTCGTCACCCCCGAGCTGGCCGCCTTCCACCCGCGTCTTCTTCCCGCAGCTCAGCTTGTTCATATCCTGGGAACAGACAGCGACAGGTCCCACTGAGTCGGAGCCGGCAGTCAGTGCCGACATTCCGGCAGGGCCAGGTTCTCCCGGGCTGCTGCCGCTGGCCGAGGAACCGCGCAGGCTAAGCAGATTGGCGGGATTGGAGAGCTTCAAGTTGGCCATTTTGGGGAAGAAGGAGCAGAGGGTGGTGGGGCTGTCCTCCGACTCCGGCGAGAGCTCCGCGAGTGAGGAGGAGGAGGACAGGGAGCCCGGTAGAGACTGTGCGCCTGCGAGGGACTCCAACGGGGAGGCTGCTCCCCCACCAACCGCCTCCTCCAGGGAGGAGACGGACTCATTCCGCAGGTGGCTGTATTTGCTCTTCTGCAGGAGATCCATGCCGGAGAGAGGTGAGAAGGGCTGGGATTGGCCCGGCCTGCGCAGCAGCGGGTTGGAAGCAGCTGGCTGCGTCTCACGGGGGCCCCACGGCCAGTCCGAGCGCCTGCAGCCACCAAGAAGCCACCCCAAAGCACAAGCCGAGCTCCGTGCCAGGTCCGTGCCAGCCCGGCATGGCTGGTGGGAAGAGCCAAGCCCAGCACAGCCAGCAGCGAGTCTGGGGGCTGCCTGGCTCTGCACCGTCGCAGTCGATCGATCGCAATCGGCGTCAGCAAGGATGTGAGGATCTGGGCAGACGGCGAGCAACGGGGAGGAAACGGAGCCGCGGCTACGCCCTGGGGAGTGGGGCTCAGCGCCCTTGGACCCCAGCCCCCAGGTCCTCAAATCCCACCACCCCACGCAGCTCCTGCACCGGGATGGTAAGAAATTGCATTGTCTTCAGCCGGGGCCGGATCTGGACCCCTCTGTGCGTGCTGCTGGGTCCGGCACGGCTGCCCTCAGCCCCAGCCGCTAAGAGGAAATCAAAAGCATGAATATTTAAAGCCCTGAGACAAGGCAGCCACAGAGCGCATCCAAGCCCAGCCCAGCCCTGCTCCCAGCACCGTCCAAGAGCCAACAAGGTCCTTCTGTGGCAGCCGGCGCTACGCAAGCCACGTGCCAGCGGCAAGCAGCCGCCGTTGGCTCCCTGCGTTCTGTCGGGGGGGGGGAACCGCGATGCTGAGATGCTGCCGGTGCTCGCAGCTGCCTGGGATGCAGGGACATCCAGTCCTTCAACAGCACCAGTGGGAGGAAGAGGAGGATGCCCGGGAATGGGATACAGGTGGGGCGTCCGGTGGGTGGGCGATGCAGGGCTCGGTGCTAGCTCCGGGTCGCGGTGGGCAGGCGGCAGGAGAAGCGGCTGCTGCTAAATTGCTGCTGCTTCCCACATCCTGGCCGGTGCTGAGCAGTGACTCCTCCCGGGAGAGGAGACGAAGGAGCTGCCACTAATTGGAAGGGCCGTGCTGACTCACGGGCGGCGGGGGCTGCGTGGGGTTGGGGCACAGCGCAGGAGGGGCTCCCCGCAAGGGGTGGGGACCCAGCACCGAGCGAGAGCAGAAGAATCAAGGTCACAGGCGGAGCTAACGGGTGGGAGCACGCTGGGGGTGGCGGGGGAGCAAACTTTGGTCCCTTCTCCCACGCTCCCCATCCTTGAGGCACCAGGACCTCACCCGTAGCCAGGGGACAAGGGGCTCTCCCTGCTCCCACCTCCCGTGGGCTGGGATTTTGGTCACCGAGCAGTGCCCAACCCCTCTGGACCCACCATGGGCCGAAGCTTTCCTTTCCTGGCACCAAACGCTTGGCAAAACCGGCCACCGATCCAAAACCGGGTGAATCCACTCGAAGGGAAGGGCTCTCCCTGCTCAGAGCACTGCTGCCTGCCCTGCTTCCCAAATTCTGCCACGCCGCCACAGGGACAGGGAAATGGAAGCCGGGACGGAGCTGGAAATAGCCTCGCTCACGGCCCATGGGGCAGTGGCTCAGGACGGCGGGTCCGTCTCCCACCTCCTCGGAGCGCCGAAGCACCGGCTTAGTCACCACCACAAATGCAGCCCCCACCTCAGCCGCCGGTGCCGGTGGTCCCGAGGGTCCTGCGAAGCGCTTGTCCCTGTTGGGGCCCCTCTTGGCCGCTCTGCGCGGTGACCTTCCCGTGGCCGGCAGCGCCGCTGCTCTGAAGAAAGGCAGGAAGCCTGGGACCAGGGAGCCAGGAAGCCGGCAGCCCCGCGAGGGGCCAGCGCAGACCCCACTGCCGGGGCGGCGTCTGATGGGCACAGGGCAGGGGGGTCTCCCCGCAGGCAAATGTAGGGCTGGGGTCCTCTCAAGGGATGCAACGGGTGCCCCAGCACAGCAGCACGGGCTCCCCCAAGGCTTCCCCAGGGCACTGCTGGGATAAAAGCAGGAGGGAATTACATGGGGGGGGCTCCTCAGTCCCTTTCCAGCACCCCAGGATGGCCCAGATGGGTGATGGAGCTGGGCAGGGCCATTGCCAATGTACTCGGAAGGACTGGCGCGCCGCAGGAGCCGCAGCTCCGTGCTCAGCCAGGCCTCTGCTTCTGTGAGATGGACTAATTCCTGATTTTATCAGCTCCTCCTGAGGCCAGCTGGCCCGGTGTCACCTCAACAGCATCACCGCTGCCAACCCTCAGAAACCAGAGCAGCCACCAGATCCCACCCCAGGGCATCTGAGACCCCTTCCTGGTGGGCTCAGAGGACAAACAGAGCCACGGAACAACAGCCCCACCTGAACAGGCAGCCCTTGAGCCCCAATCAGGCAGCATTTGAGCCCCAGCCAGCATCCATCTCATTTGGCAAAGCCCTTTCCTCACCAAACAGGCCGGCAGCGAGCTCCTGCCGTGGCAGGGGAGGACGAGCAGAGCAACCAGAACAATCCAGGCCAGAACAACCGCCCAGGACGTGCCCTGGCAGCACAAAGAGGTGCCGGATCCTCCCTGCGCACGGGAGAGGTAGAAGGACCTGGACTACTTTCCTTGGCCTGGGGCTGGAATTTCACACGCAGCCCCGAGCGAGGAAGAGGAGCAGCGAGGAGACACTCTCGAGGTGCTCCTACAGGACCAGCACCCGACATCCTCCTCCCAGGAAACACAAACTGGGAGCTGAGTCAGAGACCTGGAACACAGCGGCGATTTGGCAAGAACCGGCAGCGAAGAGCAGGCAACTGCCACCGCACGTACACACCTTGTCTGGAGCGGGAGACCTCCTCGCTCCAACAGCGGCCTCGGTGGAGCCATCCCAAACCTCCAGGGCAGGGGAGAAGCAAAGAAAAACACCGAAATCCAGCTAACAGCTGTGGTTTGCCCCAAAAATCATATGGCATCTACACCGTCCTGTGCACAACCGCTCCGCCACTCAGGAGAGGAGCTGAGAGACAGCAGTGGAGACCTGGAGAGGAGGCTGGGGCCCTGCCAGCGGGGAGAGCGGGATCCGCCACCGAAGCCAGGTAGCCCTCCACCGAAGTCCTTACCACATACTCCATCGCCGGCGGAGGGCAGGGCAGGCCCCGGGCAGGGAATGGAAACGCAAACCCCTCTCGTCCGGCACTCCGACCTGCGGTTCAGGGACAAACAGGGAATTAGCCAGCCCCGTCCCGGTCCACTGAGGTGGTGGCCTTGGCACCAAGAGGCAGACCCTGCTCCTCCTCGCTGACCGCAGGTGGACAGGGCCGTAGCGGCAAGATGCTGCTGACATTGGGGGTAAGAGAGGATGGAGTTGGGATGCAATGGAGCAGGAGCGCGAGGCCAAGCCTGGCTCTGCTCAGGCCTTGCCTGGAGCAGCAAACGGTGTTGAGGGCCAAAAGTCACTCCCTGAGCTGAGATGTGTTCGGAGCTGGTCCCTGCCTGGCCCCAAAACCATCACCCAGAGGCCACAGGCGAGTGGGGAGAGCGAAGGCAGCCGGGCAGGGCAGTGCTGCCCCCCCTCTCAGCTGGCACCTCGCTGCAAAAGGACGCTGAGAACCACGGCGCTGCAGCCCTTTCCTTCCCCAGGGCAGCAGTGAAAGAGGGAGCCATGGGAAAAGGCTCTGTGAGGGGAGCCAGGAGGGGCAGGAAGTGCTGTGATGGGAAAAAAAAAAAAGGCAAGCAAAGCAGGAGCAGCTCCGGAACCGCTGCCCTTCCCACCCCCACTGCCCAGGCGATGCAGTGAGGCCGAGCCAGCCAAGCAGCAAACATGATTTACTTCCTTGCAGCAATCGCACTCTTATCTGGGGCCGGAGAAGGCAGGGCCGGAGCCCAGGCGAGCGCTAACCCGATTAGGGAAGCAGTGAGATAAGAAAGGCAAATGCAGAGGCACAGATCGGCCCCAGCAGCACCGCACCAGGTCACTCACTGCCGAGAAAAGGTGGCGACGAAGCCCTTTGGACACCGAGGGCTGAGATTAGCAGTAAGGAAGGAGGATTAGAACTTGACCGGCTTCGCTGAAACATCCTTAGGGTCTGGCTATGTCCCCACGCGGAGGGGACGCTGCCCTGCGTGGCTCCTGGTGGCTGAGGTGGCACAGCCATGGTGCTCCCGCACCAAAGGGCTGTGGGAGGATGAGGTTGGGATGCACTGGAGCAGGAGAACGAAGCCAAGCCCGGCTCTGCTCAGCCTCGCCTGCACCCACAAACAGTGTCAGGGTTCAGGAGTCACTCCCTACCCTGAGACAAGTTGAGAGCTGGTCCCTGCCCGGCCCTAAAACCAGCAACCAGAGGTCACAAACGAACAGGGAGAGCTGCTGGGCTGGGAAAAGTCGGCGCCTTTGACGGCGCTCGAAGAGGCCAAGGCCAGGGCGACCCCAGGGAGCGATGCCAAGGGCTGCCCTTTGTCTCCGCTTCCACAGCCCAAACCCTGCGGGCAGAGCCCGGGTCGCACTCCCTACAAACCCGCATCTGGGGTCTCCCCTGGGCAAGGGCAGCGTCTGGGCGACCTCATCCAAGAGGATTCAAGTGGAGAAGCATGGACAGCCTGCAAGGGATGGACACATGGACAAGGCAGATATCTGTCCCATGGGGGACACCCACCCCTGCCCACAGCAGCCGGTGCTGCTCCGGTTCCTCACTCCAAGGCTCCGCGGGGCTGAAGACAGGACTCCTTGCTGGGGTTGTGCCAGGCCGGGCTCCGGGAGCTCCCCCAGCCCCGCCGCCGGCACAGGGCCCCGAGGAATGGAACAGGACAAGGCCAGGGCCTGGCGAGCGGCCCTGGTGAACGCACAGTAAGGAGAGATCCGGGGCACCAGAGTTACCCCAAGAGGCAACTGAGTGGCGGGCGCAGCCTGGCACCACGGAGGCTCCTCGGGACACGGGTTTGGCACCGTGGGGCCTCTCTGTGACACAAGCCCAGCCCCGGTACCGTGGAGCCTCCCCGGGGCCCGGCCCGGTACCGTGGGGCCTCACCCAGCACTGGGGGGCTTCACTTAATAGCACAGCTTCTCCCCAAGACACGAGCTGCTACCGCCGGGACCTCGTCCGGTACCACGGGGGCTTCCCGGGGATCAGCACCAGCAACATGAGAGCTCACGGGTAACTGTGGGGTCTTCACCCAGTACCACGGGGGCTCCCCAGGGGTCAGCACCGGCACCGTGGGCGCTCAGCCATCACCAGGAGATTTCACTCGGTACCATAGGGGCTCCCCGGGGCCCGGCCCAGCGCCATAGGGGCTAGCAGAGTACCGTAAGGCCTCACCCGGTACTTCGGGGGCTCCCCAGGGCACGGGCTGGTATCGTAAGGTACCACAAGCACCCTACAGGCCGCAGCCCGGTACCGTAAGGCCTCATCCGGCACGGGGAGCCCAAGGCCTGAGCGGCTCCCGGAGGCCCCGCCCGGCCCAGTCGCCCTCGCCGCGGCCCCCCCGCCCCGGGGCTGGCCCCCGCGCTCACCGGGGCACCATGAGTCCTCGCACCGGCCTCCTCCGGTCCCGGCGGCCGCCCTGCCCCCGCCTCCGCCTCACCCCCCCCTACCGCGCCGCCACTCACTTCCGGCCCCCGCCTGGCAGCGCGGCCTCAACTCGCCCTCGTCACGTGACAGACAGTAAGCCAATAGCGCGCCGCGCTCTCTGTCACGTGACAAGGGCAAGCCAATCGCTCGCCGCGCGCGACCCGCGAGGAAGCAGCGCCGAAACCCCGCCCCTCCGCCTTGGCGCTGACCAATGGGTTCCCGCTACCCCACCCCCGGCAGCGTCTCCACTCTCTTGGGTTTTTCCAACACGCCCACCCGCTCCATCACGTGACGCACAGCTCTATGTCACGTGATTCGGATGGGCCAATAGCGACCCGTTTTTCAACCCGCGGGGAAGCAGCGCCGAGGCCCCGCCCCCCAGCGCTAACGCTGACCAATGGTCTCTCCCCCGCCTCCTGATGGGCGGGGCTTGTCGCCGCGCGGGCCAATAGGAACGCGGGGCGGCGGCGTTTGAAAGCGCGCCGGGGGGCGGGGGGGGGGCGGTAACGGTGCGGTGGGCGCGGGGGCCGGGAGCGGGGCGGGGCGGCATGGCGCACAAGCAGATCTACTACTCGGATAAGTACGATGATGAGGAGTTCGAGTACCGGTGAGGCGGGGCGAGGGGAGCCCCGGTAGAGGCTCTGGGATGAGGGGGCGGGGGGGGGGTAATGGGGGGCCCAGGGGGTTGCGTCGTGATAACGGAGCCCCGAGGAGTGGGGAGGGGTTGTCCCAGTAATGGGGCCATGAAGTTGGGGGAGAGATGTCCCGTTAACGGAGCCTCGAGGTAGGGGATGTCCCGGTAACGGGGTCTCGAGAGGGGGATGTCCCGGTAACGGAGCCCTGAGGAGATGCAAGGGGGGGATGTCCCGGTAATGGGGCCCTGAGGAGATGCAAGGGGGGGGATGTCCCGGTAACGGGGCCCTGAGGAGATGCAAGGGGGGGATGTCCCGGTAACGGGGCCCTGAGGAGATGCAAGGGGGGGGATGTCCCGGTAACGGGGCCCTGAGGAGGTGCAAGGGGGGGGGATGTCCCGGTAACGGGGCCCTGAGGAGATGCAAGGGGGGGGGATGTCCCGGTACCGGGGCCCTGAGGAGGTGCAAGGGGGGGGATGTCCCGGTAACGGGGCCCTGAGGAGGTGCAAGGTGGGGGATGTCCCGGTAACGGGGCCCTGGGGGGGGTGGGTATGAACTCCGGGTAATGGGGCCCTGAGATCTGAGGGGGGGGTGTGGAGAAGGGAAGATGTCCTCCTCGTCGGGGGTCTCGAGGTCTGTGGAGAAGGTGTCCCGGTAACGGGGCCCTGAGGTGGGAGCAGTTCCGTTAAAGGGTGGAGGGATGCCCGGGGTGGGGGGGCGGGTCCCGATACAGCGCCTGGGAGGGTGGGATTCCCAGACTGGTGCTGCTCCCAAGGGATGGGGATGCCTGGAGGTCCCAGGGTGGGATTCCCAGTCTGGTGCTACTCCCAAGGGATGGGATGCCCGGGGGTCCCAGGGTGGGATTCCCATACTGGTGCTGCTCCCAAGGGATGGGGATGCCTGGAGGTCCCAGGGTGGGATTCCCATACTGGTGCTGCTCCCAAGGGATGGGGATGCCTGGAGGTCCTAGGGTGGGATTCCCAGACTGGTGCTGCTCACGGTGCTGCTCCCAAGGGATGGGATGCCCGGGGGTCCCAGGGTGGGATTCCCAGACTGGTGCTGCTCCCAAGGGATGGGGATGCCTGGAGGTCCCAGGGTGGGATTCCCAGACTGGTGCTGCTCTCGGTGCTGCTCCCAAGGGATGGGATGCCTGGGGGTCCCAGGTATCCAGAGGGTGGGATTCCCAGTGTGGTGGGTCCTGGTGTTGCTCCCAGTGCTTTTCTTGGGGTACAGGTGACACCTGTGGCTAGCGTATCCCAGTGCTGCTCCCCATGGGCTGGGATTCCCAGGAAAGCCAGTCCATCCCCCAGCGGATGGGTGGGATCCCCCCGCGGCTGGTGGGTCCCCATAGGCTGAGATGTTTGGAGGTGATGGGTCCCCCAAAGGGTGGAATTCCCAGTGTTGCGGCTCCTGCCGTCGAGCTGACACCGGGTGGGGCCGCAGGCACGTGGTGTTGCCGAAGGAGCTGGCGCGGCTGGTGCCGAGGACCCACCTGCTGTCGGAGTCGGAATGGCGGAATCTCGGGGTGCAGCAGAGCCAGGGCTGGGTGCACTACATGGTCCACGAGCCAGGTGAGTCCGGAGTAGGGGGGAAGGATGGCTCCCACAGGGATTTGCTACTGACACCCCCCTTGTACCTCCCAGAGCCTCACATCCTGCTCTTCCGCCGTCCGCTGCCCAAGAAACCGGAGAAGTGAGTGGCCTCTGGAACAACGGAACCTCCAGGACAGCACCTTCCACCGTTTCCTCCTGCCTGGTGTTCCCGGGAGGGTCCCCGGTGCCGGGAGGCTCTTCCTGAATGCCGAAGCTTCAATAAAAGGATGTTTGTGAGTTGCTGGTTGCTGGGAAAAGGGGTGGATAAAGTGTTCCAGTACCTTGGAGCATCCTTCCTGAGGGATCCAGGCTGCTCCCAGTGACCGGAAGAGGTATGGGAGAGCTTCCCACAGCACCCCTGGGCTCTCCCGGTGGATTGGGGGAGGTCCTGGTGCTGGAATGGGCTATGGGAGGGATTCCCAGGGCACCCCAAAATCCTTTCAGTGGAATGGGGACGGTCCTGGTGATTGGAGACGGAGGTATAAGAGGGATTCCCAGGGCACCCCCAACTCATCCCGGTGGATTGGGGGGGCTCCCAGTGCTGGAATGCGGTATGGGAGGGTTTCTTGGGGTATCCCCATTTCCTCCCAGTGGAGCTGGGGTGCTTCCAGTGACTGGACGGAGGGGTAGAGAAGGGCTTCCAGGGGCACCCCCACCCTTCCTGATGGATTAGAGGGGTTCTGGGTGCTGGAATGGGGTATGGGAGGGATTCCTGGGGTATCCCCACTTCTTCCCAGTGGAGCTGGGGCGCTCCCAGTGACTGGATGGAGGGGTAGAGAAGGGCTTCCTGATGGATTAGGGGGGTTCCGGGTGCTGGAATGGGGTATGGGAGTGCTTCTTGGGGTATCCCCATTTCCTCCCAGTGGAGCTGGGGTGCTTCCAGTGACCGGATGGAGGGGCAGAGAAGGCCTTCCAGGGGCACCCCCACCCTTCCTGATGGATTAGAGGAGTTCCAGGTGCTGGAATGGGGTATGGGAGGGCTTCCTGGGGTATCCCCACCCCTTCCTGATGGATTAGGGGAGTTTCAGGTGGTGGAATGGGGTATGGGAGGGCTTCCTGGGGTATCCCCACTTCCTCCCAGTGGAATTAGGGGGCTGCCAGTGACTGGATGAGGGTACAGAAGGGCTTCCCGGGGCCCCCACATCCAATTCAATCTCCTGGTGGATTGTGGGTGGTTCTGGTCTTGGAACGGAGTACGGGAAGGAGCACCTCCTGTACAAGGAGAGGCTGAGAGAGTTGGGGTTGTTCAGCCTGGGGGGGACCTTAGAGCAGCTTCCAGTGCTGAAAGGGGCTCCAGGAAAGCTGGAGAGGAGTTCTGGATCAGGGAGTGCAGGGAGAGGCCGAGGGGAACGGGTTCGAGGTGAAAGAGAGGAGATTGAAATGAGATCTTAGGGAGAAATGTTTTGCTGTGAAGGTGAGAAGGCCCTGGAAGAGGTTGCCCAGAGCAGTGGTGGCTGCCCCATCCCTGGAGGGGTTCCAGGCCAGGTTGGATGGGGTTTGGAGCCCCCTGATCCAGTGGGAGGTGTCCCTGCCCATGGTTGGAACTGGATGATCTTTGAGGTCTCTTCCCACTCAAACCATCTCATGGTTCCATGATTCCAACTTGATGTCCACCAGAACCCCCAGATCCCATCCCTGGGGGGGTTCCAGGCCAGGTTGGATGGGGTTTGGAGCCCCCTGAGCCACTGGGAGATGTGGGACTGGATGGGCTTTAAGATCCCTTCCAACCCAAACCATTCCCCCAGCCTTGAGATCCAGTCACACCCAAACCGCTCCATCATTCCCTGCAGGGGGTCCCGGGGGTGCTTCACCCCAACTTTGCGGTAGAGGTGTAATGTGGCGCGCTCGGAGCTCGTGGTACAGCACCCCTGCCGGGTGGGCCCACTGCCACAGGGACGGGGGGTTGGGGGGGAGAGCTGGTGCCTCCCCCTCCTGCCGCGATGGTTCCGTCCGCGCGAGTCCCGCCAATCCGTGCTGGGCGCGCCTCGTGACTGGCGCACTCCTCGGCCAATGGGCGCGAGGGGCGGGACCATGTCTGTCTCTGGGCCAATGGGAGCACGAGGCTGAGCGGGGGAGGGGGCGGAGCAATGGCGGGCGCGTCTCGCGGCCAATGGGAGCGGGGGGGTGGTGTTGGGGGGCGTATCCATGCCCGCCCCTGGACCAATGGGAACGCGTGGCTGAACGAGGGGCGTGGCCATCTTGAGGCCGCATCCAACGGGAGCGCCGCGGGGGCGGAGTCATGGTGAGGCCTCGGCCAATGGGCGCGCGGGGCGGTGGGGCCGTGCGCATGGCGGGGCCGCTGCGGGCGGTGCTGCGGGGGGGACGGGCTCTGCTCGCCGCCGCCTCGCGCTCCATGGCGGCTCCCGGGCCTGAGGCCGCGCGGGGCCAACCCGCCACCGCCGGCATCGTCGTGATCGGCGACGAAATACTCAGGGTGAGGAGAGGCGGGGACGGGGTCTGGTGCCGGAGGGGGCGTGGCCGTGGACTGGTGGGCGTGGCCATGGACAGTGGGCGCGGCCGTGGTGAGGGCCTTGAACCAGAGGCGGCCATTGTTGGGGCGTGGCCTGTTGGCAGGGGGAGGGGCCTGCGGGGGGGGGTATTAGGGGGGCACCCACTGTCCAGTCACAAGTGGCTTCGTCTCCCCTCAGGGTCACCTGAAAGCTCCACCATCTCAGGTGGCTCTGTTCCCCCCACCCCCGCAGGGCCATCACGGCCCCTGTTGTCACCAGTGGCTCCGTCCGGGGTGTCTCTGTCCCCTTAGGGCCACCCAAGGCCACCACTGTCATGGGTGTCTCTATCCCCCCCCCCTCAGGGCCACCCAAGGCCACCACTGTCATGGGTGTCCCTATCCCCCCCCCCCTCAGGGCCACCCAAGGCCACCACTGTCATGGGTGTCCCTATCCCCCCCCCCCCCTCGAGGCCACCCAAGGCCACCATTGTCATGGGTGTCCCTATCCCCCCCCACCCAGGGCCACCCAAGGCCACCACTGTCATGGGTGTCCCTATCCCCCCCTCAGGGCCACCCAAGGCCACCACTGTCATGGGTGTCTCTATCCCCCCCCCTCAGGGCCACCCAAGGCCACCACTGTCATGGGTGTCCCTATCCCCCCCCCCCTCAGGGCCACCCAAGGCCACCACTGTCATGGGTGTCCCTATCCCCCCCCCCCCTCAGGGCCACCCAAGGCCACCACTGTCATGGGTGTCCCTATCCCCCCCTCAGGGCCACCCAAGGCCACCACTGTCATGGGTGTCCCTATCCCCCCCCCTCAGGGCCACCCAAGGCCACCACTGTCATGGGTGTCTCTATCCCCCCCCCCTCAGGGCCACCCAAGGCCACCACTGTCATGGGTGTCTCTATCCCCCCCCCTCAGGGCCACCCAAGGCCACCACTGTCATGGGTGTCCCTATCCCCCCCCCACCCAGGGCCACCCAAGGCCACCACTGTCATGGGTGTCCCTATCCCCCCCCCCTCAGGGCCACCCAAGGCCACCACTGTCATGGGGGTCCCTATCCCCCCCCCTCAGGGCCACCCAAGGCCACCACTGTCATGGGTGTCCCTATCCCCCCCTCAGGGCCACCCAAGGCCACCACTGTCATGGGTGTCCCTATCCCCCCCTCAGGGCCACCCAAGGCCACCACTGTCATGGGTGTCTCTATCCCCCCCCCTCAGGGCCACCCAAGGCCACCACTGTCATGGGTGTCCCTATCCCCCCCCCCTCAGGGCCACCCAAGGCCACCACTGTCATGGGTGTCCCTATCCCCCCCCCCTCAGGGCCACCCAAGGCCACCACTGTCATGGGTGTCCCTATCCCCCCCCCTCAGGGCCACCCAAGGCCACCACTGTCATGGGTGTCCCTATCCCCCCCTCAGGGCCACCCAAGGCCACCACTGTCATGGGTGTCCCTATCCCCCCCCCTCAGGGCCACCCAAGGCCACCACTGTCATGGGTGTCCCTATCCCCCCCCCTCAAGGCCACCCAAGGCCACCACTGTCATGGGTGTCCCTATCCCCCCCCCCCACCCAGGGCCACCCAAGGCTCCCACAATCCTGGATTCTCTGTCTTGGGTGTCTGCATCACGGGTGACACTGTCCCCTCAGGGCCACCTGAGCTTCGCCACCATCACAAGTGGCTCTGTCATGGGCGTCTCTGTCAGAGGTGTCTCTGGGCCACCCAAATCACCACCATCTCAGGTATCTCAGTCGTGGGTGTCTCCATCACAGGTGGCTCTGTCATGGGTGGCTTTGTTTTGGAGGGCACTGTCCCCTCAGGGCCACCTGAGCTTCGCCGCCATCACAAGTGGCTCTGTCATGGGCGTCTCTGTCTGTGGCACAAGTGTCTCCATCTCCTCAGGCGTCACAGGTGGCTCAATCTCAGGTGTCTCTGTCACGAGTGGCTCCATCCCGGGTGGCTCCGTCCCTCCAGGGTCACCCCACCATCCAGTTGCCTCTGTCACGAATGTCTCTGTCCCTCCAGGGCCACACACAGGACACCAACTCCTTCTTCATGTGCCGCCGGCTGCACGCCCTGGGCGTGAAGGTGGTCCGAATCTCCGTGGTACCTGACGAGGTGGACGCCATCGCCGACGAGGTGGCCACCTTCTCCTCCCGCTTCACCTACGTCCTGACCTCGGGGGGGATCGGCCCCACGCATGATGATGTCACTTTTGAGGCCGTGGCCAAGGCCTTTGGCGAGAAGGTCACCCTCCACCCCGAGCTGGTGGCTCTGGTGCACAAATTCTTTGGCAAGATGGACATGGAATGCCCCGAGATGAAGCTGGCTCGCGTCCCTGAGTCCTCCTGCCTCAACTACGGCACGGACGGGCGCACGGGCAATGCTTTCAAGTACCCTTTGGTCAACGTCCGCAACGTTTACATCTTCCCTGGCATCCCGGCACTGATGGAACGTGCTTTGGATGGTCTCACTCACCTCTTCCGCAGCGCCAACACCCGTTTTCACTCCCGGGATATCTACGTGGCGGCCGACGAGGTCCTCATCGCGCCTATGCTCTATGAAACCAATGCCACCTTCCAGGGCCGCGTGGCTTTGGGTTCGTACCCAGATTGGGCGAACAACTACTACCGCGTGAAGCTGACGTTGGAATCCGAGTCGGAGCAGGATCTGGAGGAAGTGCATCGCTTCCTGATGGAGAAGCTGCCGCCGGGCGTTGTTGTGCCGTTGGTGACCGATTGCGTCGCGTTGGCGGCCACGCAGGTTTATGACCTGGCGGAGTCAGGTACGGGGACAATCGGTGCCTCCATGCGGCTCCTGCCGTGGGAAGAGTGGGTTCGGAGAAGGGTTGGTGTGGAGCGGAGCTTTGGAAGGTGCTGAGGTTCTGCTGGTGACGTGGTCGCAAAGGGTTTGGTCCCGCGCAGGTCGGAGTGGGACCAGTAATCCCACTTAGGCACTGGTCTCCATCCCGGGTGCTCTGTGTCCCCTCAGGGACACCCAAAGGCTTTGCCACCACGAGTGGGTCCATCACGGGTGTCTCTGTGTCCCCTCAGGGCCACCCAAAGGCTGTGCCACCACGAGTGGTTCCATCCCGGATGTCTCTGTGTCCCCTCAGGGCCACCCAAGAGCTGTGCCATCACGAGTGGCTCCATCCCGGGTGTCTCTGTGTCACCTCAGGGCCACCCAAGGGCTGTGCCATCACGAGTGGCTCCATCCCGGGTGTCTCTGTGTCCCCTCAGGGCCACCCAAGGGCTGTGCCACCATGAGTGGGTCCATCCCGGGTGTCTCTGTGTCCCCCTCAGGGCCACCCAAGGGCTGTGCCATCACGAGTGGGTCCATCCCGGGTGTCTCTGTGTCCCCCTCAGGGCCACCCAAGGGCTGTGCCATCACGAGTGGCTCCATCCCGGGTGTCTCTGTGTCCCCCTCAGGGCCACCCAAGGGCTGTGCCATCACGAGTGGCTCCATCACGGGTGTCTCTGTGTCCCCTCAGGGCCACCCAAGGGCTGTGCCATCACGAGTGGTTCCATCCCGGGTGTCTCTGTGTCCCCTCAGGACCACCCAAAGGCTGTGCCACCACGAGTGGCTCCATCACAGGTGTCTCTGTGTCCCCTCAGGGCCACCCAAGAGCTGTGCCATCACGAGTGGCTCCATCCCGGGTGTCTCTGTGTCCCCTCAGGGCCACCCAAGGGCTGTGCCACCACGAGTGGGTCCATCACGGGTGTCTCTGTGTCCCCTCAGGGCCACCCAAGGGCTGTGCCACCATGAGTGGGTCCATCCCGGGTGTCTCTGTGTCCCCTCAGGGCCACCCAAAGGCTGTGCCACCACGAGTGGCTCCATCCCGGGTGTCTCTGTGTCCCCTCAGGGCCACCCAAGGGCTGTGCCACCACGAGTGGGTCCATCACGGGTGTCTCTGTGTCCCCTCAGGGCCACCCAAGGGCTGTGCCACCATGAGTGGGTCCATCCCGGGTGTCTCTGTGTCCCCTCAGGGCCACCCAAAGGCTGTGCCACCACGAGTGGCTCCATCCCGGGTGTCTCTGTGTCCCCTCAGGGCCACCCAAGGGCTGTGCCATCACGAGTGGCTCCATCCCGGGTGTCTCTGTGTCCCCTCAGGGCCACCCAAGGGCTGTGCCATCACGAGTGGCTCCATCCCATGTATCTCTGTGTCCCCTCAGGGCCACCCAAGGGCTGTACCACCACGAGTGGTTCCATCCCGGATGTCTCTGTGTCCCCTCAGGGCCACCCAAGGGCTGTGCCATCATGAGTGGCTCCATCCCGGGTGTCTCTATGTCCCCTCAGGGCCACCCAAGGGCTGTGCCACCACGAGTGGTTCCATCCCGGGTGTCTCTGTCCCCCCTCAGGGCCACCCAAGGGCTGTGCCACCACGAGTGGCTCCATCCCGGGTGTCTCTGTCCCCCCTCAGGGCCACCCAAGGGCTGTGCCATCACGAGTGGGTCCATCCCGGGTGTCTCTGTGTCCCCTCAGGGCCACCCAAAGGCTGTGCCACCATGAGTGGGTCCATCCCGGGTGTCTCTGTGTCCCCCTCAGGGCCACCCAAGGGCTGTGCCACCACGAGTGGCTCCATCCCACGTGTTTCGGTCCCCTCAGGGCCACCACGGTCAATCTTTCTGGGTTGGCACCGATTGTCCTCTCCTGACAGACTCAGCACTGGGGCACAAAGTGGCGGTGGCGCTGCAGATCATCGAAGAGGCTTTGGGACGGCACAGTCTGGCGGAGCTCTGCGTGGGCTTCAACGGCGGCAAGGACTGCACGGCGCTGCTGCACCTCGTCCACGCCGCCCTGGAAAGGTACTCATCGTGGGGGGTTGAGGGGTTCCACAGGTCTGGTTGGGGTTCAACAGGAGGAGTGGGGACCTTCCTGGGGCGCAGCTCGCAGGGAATCCGAGAATCGTTTGGTTGGAAAAGATCTTTGAGATCATCGAGTCCAACGGTCAAGAGACCGCAGTCCTGCACAGGTCGGAGCAGGAGGACATCTCCTCCAGCACACACAGAGATTGTCCCACAGGTTGATGATCACCAGGAGAACTGTCTTGAGGGAGTCATAGAATCCTGGAATCATTTGGTTGGAAAAGACCTTTGAGATGATTGAGTCCAACCATCCCTGTGAACCTCTCTGAGCACATCGTCTATCCGGCTTTGGACTTATGGAATCATTGAGGTTGGAAAAGGCTTCTCAGTTCATCCGGTCCAACTCTCAGCCCAAACCATAGGGTCATAGAATCACCAGGTTGGAAAGGACCCATTGGATCATTGAGTCCAACCATTCCTAACACTCCCTAAACCATGTCCCTCAGCACTTCATCCACCCGTTCCTTAAACACCTCCAGGGAAGGTGACTCCACCACCTCCCTGGGCAGCTGTTCCAGTGCCCAATGGCCCTTCCAGTGAAGAACTTCTTCCTGATATCCAGCCTGACCCTCCCCTGGCGGAGCTTGAGGCCATTCCTCCTTGTCCTGTCCTCAGTCCCTTGGGAGAAGAGCCCAACTCCCTCCTCTCCACAACCTCCTTTCAGGCAGTTGTAGAGAGCAATAAGGTCCCCTCAGCCTCCTCTTCTCCAGGCTAAACACCCCCAGATGGTCCCACAACCCCTGTTCTCCAGCCCCTTCTCCAATCGGTGCCTCCATGCAGTTCCTGCCGTGGGAAGAGTGATTTCGGTGAAGGGTTGGTGTGGTGCGGAGCTTCAGAAGGTGCTGAGGTTCTGCTGGTGATGCAGCTGCAACGAGTTTGGTCCCATGCAGGTTGGAGTGGGACCAGTAATCCCACTTAGGCACTGGTCTCCATCCCGGATGTCTCTGTGTCCCCCCAGGGCCACCCAAGGGCTGTGCCATCACGAGTGGGTCCATCCCGGGTGTCTCTGTGTCCCCTCAGGGCCACCCAAGGGCTGTGCCACCACGAGTGGCTCCATCCTGGGTGTCTCTGTGTCCCCTCAGGGCCACCCAAGGGCTGTGCCACCACGAGTGGCTCCATCACGGGTGTCTCTGTGTCCCCTCAGGGCCACCCAAGGGCTGTGCCACCACGAGTGGCTCCATCCCATGTGTCTCTGTCCCCCCTCAGGGCCACCCAAGGGCTGTGCCACCACGAGTGGCTCCATCACGGGTGTCTCTGTGTCCCCTCAGGACCACCCAAGAGCTGTGCCATCATGAGTGGCTCCATCCCGGGTGTCTCTGTGTCCCCTCAGGGCCACCCAAGGGCTGTGCCACCACGAGTGGTTCCATCCCGGGTCCCACAACCCCTGTTCTCCAGCCCCGTTCCCATCTCCAGATGCGCTCCAGCTCCTCAAGGTCTTTCTTGATGTGAGGAGACCCAAAACTGAATCCAGGATTGGAGGATTGGAGTTGTGGGGGATGATGCCGTCCCTGTTGGTCACCCCACGGCGATGGTCTCTCGGCAGGCGGCACCCGGCGAGGCAGGAGAAGCTGCAGGTGCTCTATATCCGCACCGGGTCCCCTTTTCCGGAACTGGAGCAGTTTATCCAGGCGACCGTCCAGAGGTGTGGGGCACACGGGGGGCTGTGGGGCAGAGACAGAGGGGCTGTGGGGCAGAAGCAGCACTGTGGGGTGGGATTCTAGGGCAGAGGGCAGACTATGGGGCAGGGCTATGGAGGAAAGAGAGAGCAGGGCTGTGGGGCAGGGCTATGGGGCGGGGCTATGGGGCAGGGCTGTGGGGCAGAAGGAGGGCAGGGCTATGGGGTGTGGCTATGGGGCGGGGCTATGGGGCAGGGCTGTGGGGCAGAAGGAGGGCAGGGCTATGGGGTGTGGCTATGGGGCAGGGCTATGGGGCGTGGCTGTGGGCCAGGGCTATGGGGCAGAGGGAGGGCAGGGCTATGGGGCGGGGCTGTGGGGTGTGGCTATGGGGCAGGGCTATGGGGCAGAGGGAGGGCAAGGCTATGGGCCGTGGCTATGGGGCAGGGCTATGGGGCAGAGGGAGGGCAGGGCTATGGGGCAGGGCTGTGGGGCATGGCTATGGGGCATGGCTATGGGGCAGAGGGAGGGCAGGGCTATGGGGCGTGGCTATGGGGCATGGCTATGGGGTAGGGCTGTGGGGCAGAGGGAGGGCAGGGCTATGGGGCGGGGCTATGGGGCAGGGCTATGGGGCAGAGGGAGGGCAGGGCTATGGGGCATGGCTATGGGGCAGGGCTATGGGGCAGAGGGTGGGCAGGGCTATGGGGCGTGGCTATGGGGCAGGGCTATGGGGCAGAGGGAGGGCAAGGCTATGGGGCGTGGCTATGGGGCAGGGCTATGGGGCAGAGGGAGGGCGTGGCTATGGGGCAGGGCTATGGGGCAGAGGGAGGGCATGACTATGGGGCGTGGCTATGGGGCAGGGCTATGGGTCAGCACTGCTCCCTGCCCCGTCCAGGTACCGGCTCGAGCTGGTGACGGTTCCCGGCTCCATCCGCGAGGCTCTGGCGCAGCTGAAGGAGCAGCGGCCGCGGCTGGAGGCGGTGCTGATGGGTACGCGCCGCACCGACCCCTACTCGCGCACGCTGACCCCCGTGTGCCCCACGGACGCCGGGTGGCCGTCCTACAGCCGCGTCAACCCCCTCCTGGTGCGTGTGCCGCGGCGCGACGGGCGCGGTGGGGGCGGCTCGGTGTGAGGGCACACGGGGCAGAAGGAACCTTCAGCCTCCGGATCTCTGGCTGAGGGTCGGGATTGGGCTCCTTTGCTCCCTCGGGGGAGACCCGAGAGCTTCTCGTCCATCAAATCCCAAAGGGAAGATCCTTACAAACATAGAGTCGTGGAATGGGTTGGGTTGGAAAGGACTTCTAAGATGATGGAATCATGGAATGGGTTGGGTTGGAAGGGACCTCAAAGATTGTGGAGTTATGGAATGCTTTGAGTTGGAAGGGACCTCAGAGGTTGTGGAATCGTGGAATGGGTTGGGGTGGAAGGGACCTCAAAGATCATAGAATCATGGAATGGGTTGGGTTGGAAGGGACCTCAAAGATCTTGGAATCGTGGAGTGGTTTGGGTTGGAAGAGACCTCAAAGGTTATGGAATCATGGAATGGTTTGGGTTGGAAGGGATCTCAAAGATGATGGAGTCGTGGAATGGGTTGAGTTGGAAGGGACCTTAAAGATTGTGGAGTTATGAAGTGTGTTGGGTTGGAAGGGATCTCAAAGATTGTGGAGCTATGGAATGGTTTGAGTTGGAAGGGACCTCAAAGATCATAGAATCATGGAGTGGGTTGGGTTGGAAGGGACCTCAAAGATCGTGGAATCATGGAGTGGTTTGGGTTGGAAGGGACCTCAAAGATCATAGAATCATGGAATGGGTTGGGTTGGAAGGGACCTCAAAGTCCACCCGGTTTCAACCCCCTCTGCCATGGGCAGGGACACCTCCCACTGGCTCAGGGTCTCCAAACCCCATCCCACCTGGCCTGGAACCCCTCCAGGGATGGAGCAGCCACCACTTCTCTTGACAACCTGTTCCGGGTCCTCCCCACTTTCATCGTGCAGAATTTCTTCCTAATATCCAGTCCAAATCTTCTCCCCCTTCCCACCACCCCTCTCCCATTCTCTCGACAGGACTGGACCTACCGGGACATCTGGGAGTTCCTCCGTAAACTTTTTGTCCCGTACTGTGTCCTCTACGACAAAGGGTGAGTGTCTTAACGCTGTTGTGGACGCAACCGCTGGTCGTGGACGCGGCCTTGATGCCACCATCTCCCTTGGTAGCTACACCTCATTGGGCAGCATGGCCAACACGCTGAAGAACCCGGCGCTGCGCTACACCGACGCTCGCGGCCGCGAGAGCTACCGGCCTGCCTACGAGCTGGAAAACGAGGAAGAGGAGCGCACATCCCGCCACTGAAGGCTCTGCAGCGACGCTCGTGGTGATAATCTCCGTCACCGACGTCTCTGGCGCTGCGCAATGAATAAATCCGGTGGTGGATTGCGTCAGGGGGGAGGGATAGAGTGGATGTTGGGGAATATTTCTTCCTCGAAAGGGTTTTCGGGCAGTGGAATGGGTGCAAATGGATGCGGTGGAGTCTCCGTCCCCTGGAGGGGATGAAAATCGTGGAGATGTGGTACTTGGGGATGCGGTTGAGTTGGCGCAGTGGGGATGAGCTGGTGGTTGGGTTGGAAGAGCCGTGAGGGCTTTTCCAACCTTAATGAGTTCGTAGAATCATAGAATCCTGGAATGGTTTAGGTTGGAAGAGATGTCAAAGCCCATCCAGTTCCACCTCCTGCCATGGGCAGGGACACCTCCCGCTGGCTCAGGGGCTCCAAACCCCATCCAACCTGGCCTGGAACCCCTCCAGGGATGGGATCTGGGGGTTCTGGTTGACGTCAAGTGAGAATTATGGAGCTACGAGATGGTTTGGGTTGGAAGGGACCTCAAAGCCCATCCAGTCCCACCCTCTGCCACGGGCAGGGACACCTTCCACTGGCTCAGGGGCTCCAAACCCCATCCAACCATGCCTGGAACACCTCCAGGGATGGGGCAGCCACCGCTGCTCTGGGCAACCTCTTCCAGGGCCTCCCCACCTTCATCGTGAAGAATTTCTTCCTAATGTCCCATCTAAATCTTCCCCCTTTCAATTTAAAGCCATTCCCCCTCGGTCTCTCTCTGCACTCCCTGATCAAAAGTCCCTCTCCAGCTTTCCTGGAGCCCCTTTTCCATATCAGAAGCTGCTCTAAGGTCTCCATGGAGCCTTCTCCAGGCTAAACACCCCCAACTCTCTCAGCCTGTCCTCATAGCAGAGGTTCTCCAAGCCCTCAGATCATCTCCGTGGTCTCCTCTGGACTCGCTCCAACAGCTCTACGTCCTTCTTATGTTGAAGACTCCAGAATTGGACACGGGGCTCCAGGTTGGGTCTCACCAGAGCGGAGCAGAGGGGCAGAATCCTCTCTCTCCGTGGTGGTCCCACTGCTTTGGATGCAGTGCAGGACACGGGTGGTTTCTGGGCTGTGAGTGCACGTTGCTGACTGTCTCGTGGAACTTCTCATCTTCCACCACCCCAAGTCCTTCTCCTCAGGGCTGATCTCAACCCCCTCATCCTTCAGCCCATATTGAAACCATCCAAGATTCTATAATTCTATGACTTTTCCTTCACTACAAGGGTTCTCGGGCACTGGAACAGCTGCTCAGGACAGTGGTGGAGTCCCCATCCTTGGAGGGATTCCAAAAACCACGTGGCTGTGGCACCTGAGGACTTGATTTGGGCTCATAGTTGGACCGCATGAATTAAGAAGCCTTTTCCAACCTCAATAATTCCCCGATTCTATGAGTTTTTCATCCTGGGAAAGCTTGGCAGAGGCTTCCCAGAGCAGGGATGGACCTTCCGTCCTTGGAGAGGTTCATAAACCACATGGACAAGTTGCTCCGAGATGGTTCGGTGATGGACGGGGAACGGTTGCTCTCCATCTCAAAGGTCTTTTTGCAACCAAACGATTCTATGAATAAAGCTGCTGTGCTGTGCGCCGCGTTCCGGGCTCCGAACGGCCACCGCTACCTCAACAAAAGCATCGGCCGGACTTCGGAATCGCCGAGAACGCGACAGATTCCAGCGCTCAGCAGGTCCTGCGCGTCGCGTGGTTACCCGTTGGCCTCACGTCCCGCCGCCCCCTTTTGCCGGCCATGCGCCTGCCGCGCACCGCGGGCGCACCGGGACGAGCAGCGAGGGCCGTGGCGGTGCCGGCTGCCGCGACGGCTTCGCTGGGGCTGCGCTTGGGCGCGTGGCTGCTGCGCCTCCTGCGCCGCTGCGTCTACCTGCTGCTCTGCAGCTGGTGCATCCACGAGCTGCTCGACTAAAGGGGGGGGGGTGTTCCCCCCCGCGGACACCACAGGACCACCCCCCCCCCCGGGGTGTGGGTGAGTGTCCTGTGGTTGGGGACCAACTGGGGGTGATGGGGACCAACTGGGGGTGATGGGAACCCAACTGGGGGCTCCTGGGAGTGATGGGGACCAACTGGGGGCTCCTGGGGGTGATAGGGACCAACTGGGGGTGATGGGAACCCAACTGGGGGTGATGGGGACCCAACTGGGGGCTCCTGGGGGTGATGGGGACCCAACTGGGGGTGATGGGGACCAATTGGGGGTGATGGGGACCCAACTGGGGGCTCCTGGGGGTGATGGGGACCAACTGGGGGCTCCTGGGGGTGATGAGGACCCAACTGGGGGTTCCTGGGGGTGATGAGGACCAACTGGGGGTGATGGGGACCCAACTGGGGGTGATGGGGACCCAACTGGGAGCTCCTGGTGGTGATGAGGACCCAACTGGGGGCTCCTGGAGGGTGATAGGTACCAACTGGGGGTTCCTGGAGGGTGATGGGGACCAACTGGGGGTGTTGGGTTGATGGGGTGCAGCTATGGTTTTTGGGGGTGATGGGGACCCAACTGGGGGCTCCTGGGAGTGATGGAGACCCAACTGGGGGTGATGGGATTGATGGGATGCAGCCGTGGGTTTTGGGGTTGATGGGGACCCAACTGGGGTTGTTGGGTTGATGGGGTGCAGCTATGGTGTTTGGGGGTGATGGGGACCCAACTGGGGGTTCCTGGAGGGTAATGGGGACCCAACTGGGGGTGTTGGGTTGATGGGGTGCAGCTATGGTGTTTGGGGGTGATGGGGACCCAACTGGGGGTTCCTGGAGGGTAATGGGGACCCAACTGGGGGTGTTCGGTTGATGGGGTGCAGCTATGGTGTTTGGGGTTGATGGGGCCCCAACTGGGGGTTCCTGGAGGGTAATGGGGACCCAACTGGGGGTGTTGGGTTGATGGGGTGCAGCTATGGTGTTTGGGGGGTGATGGGGCCCCAACTGGGGGTTGCTGAGGTGCAGCCATTGTTTTCGAGGGCTGCTGCGGTGCAGCCGTGTTGCCGGCGGTGTTCCTCACGCCGTGTCTCCCCCCCCCCCTTTCCAGGATCCGCGTTCCGCCCTTACGCCGATGGAATTGACGGACACGCCGCCGCGACCCCTTTCGTCCCCCACCCAAAGCTTTTCCACCCTTCTCTTTACGGCGCCGCTGCCGAGAGCCGCGGGTCCCATCCTGCCCGTCCCCGCGTCGCATTGTCCCTGCTCGTGACTCAACCCCGCGTGTCCCCGCTTGTCCCCGGGGCTCCAGGCTATTTCCTTCCCCGGCTCCGCGGCACCGACCAAACCCTACCGGGATGCAACCGGAGCCAAATGGCACCAAAGGGCCCCCAATGGCCGGAGCTGCGCCCGCGTGAAGGGACGCGATTCGATACCTACGGAAATAACGCTGATGATTTGTATCGCGAATCAATTCCATGAGGGTTTTTCATATCGATTTGGGATTGTGAATAAATTTGGGATTATTGAGAATACGGAGCGACAGAGCGCGATCCGTGGAATGTAAATGGGTGATTTGGGTTTAAATCCAATTGGACCGTTTTTGATGTCACAGTTGGATAATGAATAAATGATTTACGATACAAATCCTCTGCGAGTTTGAGGAGCGAATGGAGCGACGGGACCCGATCCGCAGATTATAGGTGATCCATAGATTATTTGTAATTAATAAATAGGTGATTTTTATATCACACACGGATCGTAAATAAATGGATTCTTCAGGATATGGAGTCCTTGAGTAAAACTTGAATTTGTGGAGTATTGGAGAGTTTGGGCTTTTATATTCGTCGCGTTTTACGCTAAAAATCCTCAAATACACCCGAATTTCACAGAATATTCAAGAATTTGGGCTTTCCCGATGATTTTGGCTGAAAGCCTTTGAGTAAAACTTGAATTTGTGGAGTATTGGAGGGTTTGGGCTCTTACGCCAACGACGTTTTGTGCTCAAAGTCCGATGCGGTGATGGCCAAAGTGGTGGCAATGGGGGGACTCGGGCTCCGGTTGTTGGGGTTCTATCCTGCTCATCCCGCCGTGTGCCATAGCTTTGGCGCCAGCGCCGTCACCCTTATCGCGGCGGGAAGTCGGGAGCAGGAAACGTGGCTCGGAGCGGGATAAGGGGCCCGTTTACATCAACTTCTTTGTTCTGGAGTGGCTCCTCCACCCTCGCCCAACGCCCACGGGGGCGCTCAGCGGCCACAGGGACCCCGGTTTGGGGGTGCTGGGGGGCTCGGTGGTGACGGGGACCTCCTCTTGGGGTGCTGGGGGGCAAAAGGGATCTGCCCCTTGGGGTGCTGGGGGTCTCCGTGGTGACGGGGACCTCCTCTTGGGGTGCTGGGGGGCAAAAGGGATCTGCCCCTTGGGGTGCTGGGGGTCTCCGTGGTGACAGGGACCCCACCTTGGGGTGCTGGGGGGCAAAAGGGATCTGCCCCTTGGGGTGCTGGGGAGTCTGTGGTGACAGGGACCTCCTCTTGGGGTGCTGGGGGGCAAAAGGGACCCCCATATGTGGTGCTGGGGGGCTCCGTGGTGACAGGGACCTCCTCTTGGGGTGCTGGGGGGCAAAAGGGTTCTCCCCCTTGGGGTGCTGGGGGGCTCGTGGTGACGGGGACCTCCTCTTGGGGTGCTGGGGGACAATAGGGACCCCCGTGTGTGGTGCTGGAGGGCTCCGTGGTGACAGGGACCTCGTCTTGGGGTGCTGGGGGGCAAAAGGGACCCCCATGTGTGGTGCTGGGGGGCTCGGTGGTGACGGGGACCTCCTCTTGGGGTGCTGGGGGGCAAAAGGGATCTCCCCCTTGGGGTGCTGGGGGTCTCCGTGGGGTGGGGTGGGGTGACAGGGACCCCACCTTGGGGTGCTGGGGGACAATAGGGACCCCCATATGTGGTGCTGGGGGGCTCAATGGTGACAGGGACCCCACCTTGGGGTGCTGGGGGACAATAGGGACCCCACCTTGGGGTGCTGGGGGACAATAGGGACCCCCATATGTGGTGCTGGGGGACTCGGTGGTGACGGGGACCTCCTCTTGGGGTGCTGGGTGGCAAAAGGGATCTCCCCTTTGGGGTGTTGGGGGGCTCCGTGGTGACAGGGACCCCACCTTGGGGTGCTGGGGGACAATAGGGACCCCCATATGTAGTGCTGGGGGGCTCGATGGTGACAGGGACCCCACCTTGGGGTGCTGGGGGGCAAAAGGGACCCCCATGTGTGGTGCTGGGGGGCTCGGTGGTGACGGGGACCTCCTCTTGGGGTGCTGGGGGGCAAAAGGGATCTCCCCCTTGGGGTGCTGGGGGTCTCCGTGGTGACAGGGACCCCACCTTGGGGTGCTGGGGGACAATAGGGACCCCCATATGTGGTGCTGGGGGGCTCGGTGGTGACGGGGACCTCCTCTTGGGGTGCTGGGGGGCAAAAGGGATCTCCCCCTTGGGGTGCTGGGGGTCTCCGTGGTGACAGGGACCCCACCTTGGGGTGCTGGGGGACAATAGGGACCCCCATATGTGGTGCTGGGGGGCTCAATGGTGACGGGGACCCCCTCTTGGGGCACTTGGGGGCAACAGGTTGGCTCCTGTGGCCGCATCCTGCCGTGTGGCACCACTGCCATCGTGCACAGTGCCCTGGCATTGCGGTGCCCATGGATCCCATCAGCCCTGGCATTGTGGTGCCCATGGATCCCATCAGCCCTGGCATTGCGGTGCCATGGATCCCATCAGCTCTGGCATTGCGGTGCCATGGATCCCATCAGCTCTGGCATTGCGGTGCCATGGATCCCATCAGCCCTGGAATCGGTGCCCATGGATCCCATCAGCAATGGCATTGCGGTGCCCATGGATCCCATCAGCTCTGGCATTGCAGTGCCCATGGATCCCATCAGCCCTGGCATTGCAGTGCCCATGGATCCCATCAGCCCTGGCATTGCGGTGCCCATGGATCCCATCAGCCCTGGCATTGCGGTGCCCATGGATCCCATCAGCCCTGGCATTGCGGTGCCATGGATCCCATCAGCTCTGGCATTGCGGTGCCATGGATCCCATCAGCCCTGGAATCGGTGCCCATGGATCCCATCAGCAATGGCATTGCGGTGCCCATGGATCCCATCAGCTCTGGCATTGCAGTGCCCATGGATCCCATCAGCCCTGGCATTGCAGTGCCCATGGATCCCATCAGCCCTGGCATTGCGGTGCCCATGGATCCCATCAGCCCTGGCATTGCGGTGCCCATGGATCCCATCAGCTCTGGCATTGCGGTGCCCATGGATCCCATCAGCCCTGGCATGAGTGCCCATGGATCCCATCAGCCCTGGCATCGGTGCCCATGGATCCCATCAGCAATGGCATTGCGGTGCCCATGGATCCCATCAGCTCTGGCATTGCGGTGCCCATGGATCCCATCAGCCCTGGCATTGCGGTGCCCATGGATCCCATCAGCTCTGGCATTGCGGTGCCCATGGATCCCATCAGCCCTGGCATTGCGGTGCCCATGGATCCCATCAGCTCTGGCATTGCAGTGCCCATGGATCCCATCAGCTCTGGCATCGGTGCCCATGGATCCCATCAGCTCTGGCATTGCAGTGCCCATGGATCCCATCAGCTCTGGCATTGCAGTGCCCATGGATCCCATCAGCCCTGGCATTGCGGTGCCCATGGATCCCATCAGCTCTGGCATTGCGATGCCCATGGATCCCATCAGCAATGGCATTGCGGTGCCCATGGATCCCATCCAGCTCTGGCATTGTGGTGCCCATGGATCCCATCAGCTCTGGCATTGCGGTGCCCATGGATCCCATCAGCCCTGGCATTGTGGTGCCCATGGATCCCATCAGCTCTGGCATTGCGGTGCCCATGGATCCCATCAGCAATGGCATTGCAGTGCCCATGGATCCCATCAGCCCTGGCATTGCGGTGCCCATGGATCCCATCAGCTCTGGCATTGCAGTGCCCATGGATCCCATCAGCCCTGGCATTGCGGTGCCCATGGATCCCATCCAGCCCTGGCATTGCGGTGCCCATGGATCCCATCAGCTCTGGCATTGCGGTGCCCATGGATCCCATCCAGCTCTGGCATTGCGGTGCCCATGGATCCCATCAGCCCTGGCATTGCGGTGCCCATGGATCCCATCAGCCCTGGCATTGCGGTGCCGGCATCGGTGCCGGTGGCTCCTGCGCTGCTCCTGCTGCATCGCGGCTCCGGCAGCAGCTCAGCGCCAGCTCCGATCAGGATAAGCCGAATCCGTGCATTCCCCAAAGAGGGAGATCCGGAGGAGGGAAGGATCCGTCCCGGCACAGGAAAAGTTCCTGGCAGCCTCACACAATGCGCAGAGCCGCGTTGGCTCCCGGAGCACAGGCCCATGCGCAGCCCCCGCGCCGCTGCAGCCGTGAGCGAGACCCCAACCCCGGCACCCCAACCCCGGCACCCCAACCCCGGGACCCCAACCCCGGGACCCCTTCCCACCCCAGGGACCCCAAATCAGGGACCCCAACCCCGGGACCCCAACCCTGGGACCCCTACCCCGGGACCCCTTCCCTCCCCAGGGACCCCAAATCAGGGACCCCAACCCCGGGACCCCAACACAGGGACCCCTTCCCTCCCCAGGGACCCCAACACAGGGACCCCTTCCTTCCCAAGGGACCCCATTCCCCTGGACCCCAACTCAGAACCCCTTCCCCAGGGACTCCTTCCTCAGGAATCCACCCCGGGGACCCCAAACTCATGGACCCCAATCCAGGACCCCTTCCCTCCTCAGGAACCCCCTTCCCCTGGACCCCAACATAGGACCCCTTCTCCAGGAACCCAAACTCAGGGACCCCTTCCTTCCCAAGGGACCCCCTTCTCCAGGGACCCCTTCCTCTGAAGCCCAATCCAGGGACCCCGAATTCATGGACCTCAATCCAGGACCCCTTCCTCAGGGACCTCCACTTGGGAATACAAACTTGGGGACCCCCCTCGCCCAGGGACCCCTTCTTTTCCCCCTTCCCCAGGGACTTCTCTTCCCAGGGACCTTCTCCTCATGGACCCCTTCTTTAGGGACCCCCTCCTTAGGGACCCCATCCTCATGGACCCCTCCCTCGTGGACCCCTTCTTCAGGGACCACAACCCATGAATCCCTTCTCCTCAAGGACCCCTTCCTCATGAACCCCTTCCCCCAGGACCTCAACTCAAGGACCCCAAACCAGGAGCCCTTCCTTGGGAACCCCTTCCTTGGGGACCCCAACTGGAGGGACATCAAGGGGTGGTGTGTGCTGTTGGGAGGGGTCTCGCAGTCTGAGTCTGGGCAGGTTCTCCTGTGCTGGGGGCTGGTTTGGGGGTCCACATGACCATGAGGACCTCCATGACCTTGGTCCCCATCCCACTGGTGGTTCCCCATTCCACTGGTGGTTCCCCATCCTGCAGGTTGTCCTCATCTTGTAGGTGGTCCTCATCCTGTAGGTGGTCCTCAGCTTGTAGGTGGTCCTCAACTTGTAGGTGGTCCTCATCTTGTAGGTTGTCCTCATCCTGTAGGTGGTCCTCATCTTGTAGGTTGTCCTCATCCTGTAGGTGGTCCTCAACTTGTAGGTGATCCTCATCCTGTAGGTTGTCCTCAAATTGTAGGTTGTCCTCAAATTGTAGGTGGTCCCCATCCCACTGGTGGTCCCCATCTTGCAGGTGGTCCTCATCTTGTAAGTAGTCCCAATCCTGCAGGTGATCCTCATCTTGTAGGTCATCCTCATCCTGAAGGAGGTCCCCATCCCTCGGGTGGTTCGCCATCCCGCAGGTGATGCCCCTCTTGTAGGCCATTCCCATCTTGTAGGTGGTCCTCATCTTGCAGGTCCCCATCGGTTGTCCCCATCCCACAGGTGGTCCCCGCTGCCACCCCATGTTCCGCTCGCGCCGCGCCCGCCTGGTGCGACGGCTGTGGCGGCAACGCTGCGCGGCGGCGGCCGGCCCTGACGATGGTCCCAACGCCCTCAAACTGGCAGCGCACTCTCTCTTCAAGAAGCTGAAGGATGAGGAGCTGGAGGTGCTGGTGCAAGCGGTGGAGAGCCGAGGCGCGTGGGAGTCTGGCTGCGTCTGGGCGCCGCGAGGGGCCAAGCAAGCGGTGGCCCCGCAGCTCCTGCTCTGCCGCCTCTACCGCTGGCCCGACCTTCGCCAACCCCACGAGCTCAAGAACCTCTGCTGCTGCACCGGCGGCCGTGGGGGCGGTGGGGACACGGCCGCGCTCTGCTGCAACCCCCACCACTTCAGCCGCCTGGCTGCACCTGGTAAGTGCATCACCCACCTCCTCCTCACCCACCTCCTCCTCACCCACCTCCTCCTCAACCACCTCCTCATCCACCTCTTCTTCATCCACCTCCTCCTCACCCACCTCCTCCCCACCCACCTCCTCCTCCTCCACCTCCTCCTCACCCACCTCCTCCTCATCCACCTCCTCATCCACCTCTTCTTCATCCACCTCCTCCTCACCCACCTCCTCCTCATCCACCTCTTCTTCACCCACCTCCTCCCCACCCACCTCCTCCCCACCCACCTCCTCCTCACCCACCTCCTCCTCATCCACCTCCTCCTCACCCACCTCTTCCTCACCCACCTCCTCCTCACCCACCTCTTCCTCACCCACCTCCTCCTCAACCACCTGTTCCTCAACCACCTCCTCATCCACCTCTTCCTCACCCACCTCCTCATCCACCTCTTCTTCACCCACCTCCTCATCCACCTCTTCTTCACCCACCTCCTCCCCACCCACCTCTTCTTCACCCACCTCCTCCCCACCCACCTCTTCCTCACCCACCTCTTCCTCATCCACCTCCTCCTCACCCACCTCCTCATCCACCTCCTCCCCACCCACCTCCTCCCCACCCACCTCCTCCCCACCCACCTCCTCCTCATCCACCTCTTCCTCATCCACCTCTTCCTCACCCACCTCCTCCTCACCCACCTCCTCCTCACCCACCTCCTCCCCACCCACCTCTTCCTCACCCACCTCTTCCTCACCCACCTCTTCCTCACCCACCTCCTCCTCACCCACCTCCTCCTCACCCACCTCCTCCCCACCCACCTCTTCCTCATCCACCTCTTCCTCATCCACCTCCTCCTCACCCACCTCCTCCTCAACCACCTCCTCCTCACCCACCTCCTCACCCACCTCCTCATCCACCTCTTCTTCACCAACCTCCTCACCCACCTCCTCCTCATCCACCTCTTCTTCACCCACCTCCTCCCCACCCACCTCCTCCTCACCCACCTCCTCCCCACCCACCTCCTCTCCTCTCCCCTCCATCTCACTCATGTCCTCCTCGCCCACCTCCATCTCGCCCATCTCCTCCTCTGCTCCCTCAGGGTTCAAGGAGGTTCTGGAGGGCCAAGAGGTCCATCCCATCTTCTCACCTCCTTCTCTCCCCCTTCAGAGACGCCGCCCCCTCCCTACTCGAAGTCATCCTGGTTGGATGAGCCTCCCAACCCTCAGCTCCTGGAGTTCGGCTACAACAGCGGCGACCAGCGTGGTGAGAGGCTCTCATCGGGTGAGGGGGGATCAGGAAGGGCCCTGTGCCCCACTGACCCCCAAAGCAGCCCCCAGCGTAGGGGGACCTGCCCAGCCCGAGGTGGCAAGACCCCTCCCACAGCACCCAGCACCCTCCTGCTGCCCCCCAAGTTCATTGTTCCGGGGAAGGAAGGGGTTCCTGGAAGAAGGAAGAGGTTCCTGAGGAAGGTGTCCTTGGGGTAGAGGTCTCTTGGAGAAGGAAGGGGTTCCTGGAAGAAGAAAGGACACCTGAGGAGGGTGTCCTTGGGATAGAGGTCTCCTGGAGAAGGAAGAGGTTCCTGAGGAAGGTGTCCTTGGGGTAGAGGTCTCTTGGAGAAGGAAGGGGTTCCTGGAAGAAGGAAGAGGTTCCTGAGGAAGGTGTCCTTGGGGTAGAGGTCTCCTGGAGAAGGAAGAGGTTCCTGGAATAAGGAAGGGGTTCCTGAGGAAGGTGTCCTCTGGGTAGAGGTCTCCTGGAGAAGGAAGAGGTTCCTGGAAGAAGGGGTCCTTGGGGGAACGAAAGGTTTCCTGATGAAGAGGTCCATGAGGAAGGGGTTCCCTGGTGGAGGGAGTCCCCGGGAGAAGGAAGGGGGAAGAGTTTCCTGGGAAAAGGAAGGGGTCCCGGGGAGAAAGAAGGCAGAGGTCCCTGAGGAGGGGATCCTTGGGGAAAGGGTCACTGGGAGAAGGAAGGGGAACCTGAGTGAAGGAAAGGGTCCCTGAAAAAGAAAGAAGGGGTCCCTGGGGAAGGGGTCCCTGGGAAGGCGTCCCTGGGAAGGGGTCTATGGGGAAGGGGTCCCTGAAGAGTGGGTCCCTGAGGAAGGTGTCCCTGGGGAAGGGGTCTATGGGGAAGGGGTCCCTGATGAAGCGATCCCTGAGGAAGGGGTCCCTGAGGAAGGGGTCCCTGAGGAAGGGGTCCCTGGGAAGGGGTCTATGGGAGAAGGGGTCCCTGGGGAAGGGGTCCCTGGGGAAGGGGTCCCTGGGAAGGGGTCTATGGGAGAAGGGGTCCCTGGGGAAGGGGTCCCTGGGGAAGGGGTCCCTGGGAAGGGGTCTATGGGAGAAGGGGTCCCTGAGGAAGGGGTCCCTGATGAAGGGGTCCCTGATGAAGGGGTCCCTGGAGAAGGGGTCCCTGAGGAAGGGGTCCCTGGAGAAGGGGTCCCTGGGAAGGGGTCTATGGGGAAGGGGTCCCTGAAGAGTGGGTCCATGGGAGAAGGGGTCCATGGGAGATGGGGTCCATGGGAGGAGGGGTCCCTGGGGAAGGGGTCCCTGGGGAAGGGGTCCCTGGGGAAGGGGTCCCTGGGAAGGGGTCTATGGGGAAGGGGTCCCTGAAGAGTGAGTCCCTGGGGAAGGGGTCCATGGGAGAAGGGGTCCATGGGAGGAGGGGTCCCTGAGGAAGTGGTCCCTGGGGAAGGTGTCCCTGGGAAGGGGTCTGTGGGAGAAGAGGTCCCTGAGGAAGCGATCCCTGGGGAAGGGGTCCATGGGAGAAGGGGTCCATGGGAGAAGAGGTCCCTGGAGAAGGGGTCCCAGAGGAGTGGGTCCCTGGGGAAGGGGTCTATGGTAGAAGGGGTCCCTGATGAAGGGGTCCCTGAGATGTGGGTCCCTGAGGAGTGGGTCCCTGATGAAGGGGTCCATGGGAGAAGGAAGGGATCCCTGGGGAAGGGGTCCCTGGGGAAGGGGTCCCCGAGGAAGGGGTCTATGGGAGAAGGTGTCCCTGGGGAAGGGTCTCTTGCGGCACTGTGGGGTCCGCAGGGCCGTGGCCGTGCAGGGGCTGTGCTGCGCCCCCACCCCACTGCCCTTTGGGTGCTGAGCCCACCGCCCTCGGCGCAGAGCCGGCGGCCGCTCCTGGCAGGAGAAAAGGCTCCGGTGCAAGGCGAGGGGTTCCTGCCGGGGGGCCCAGCCCAGCTTGGCCCCCCCCTTCTACCCCGTCCCCGCCATGGCCTCTGTTATTTTTGGCGGCGCCGGACTCTCCGCCGGAGGAAGCGCTGCCCACGGGGACACACAATGCGCGTTGACGCACACAGCGGTGGCTCCAGCGCGGCTGTTGGCCATCGCGCTCCCACCTTCCCCTCGCCCGGGGACCCCCCTTGGCCGCGTCCCCCAGGGACAGGGACCGGGATGGATGGTTTGGCTCTACGTGCTGGGAAGAAGCGGCCGCGGTGACGCATCCGGACAAACTGGGACATCCAGGCAGAGAGAGTTGGGGTTGTTCAGTCCGGAGAAGAGAAGGCTCCGAGGAGACCTTAGAGCATCTTCCAGGGCGGAAAGGGGCTCCGGGAAAGCTGGAGAGGGGCTCTGGATCAGGGAATGCAGGGAGAGACCGAGGGGGAATGGTTTGAAATTGGAAGGGGGAAGATTTAGATTGGACAATAGGGAGAAATTCTTCACGATGAAGGTGGGGAGGGCCTGGAAGAGGGTGCCCAGAGCAGTGGTGGTGCCCCATCCCTGGAGGGGTTCCAGGCATGGTTGGATGGGGCTTTGGAGCCCCTGATCCAGTGGGAGGTGTCCCTGCCCATGGCAGGGGGGTGGATGGGCTTTGAGGTCCCTTCCAACCCAAATAATCTCATAGCTCCATGATTCTCACTTGACATCAACCGGAACCCTGAGATCCCATCCCTGGAGGGGTTCCAGGCCAGGTTGGATGGGGTTTGGAGCCCCTGATCCAGTGGGAGGTGTCTCTGCCCATAGGCTGGAACTGGATGATCTTTGAGCTCTCTTCCCACCCAAACCATCTCACGGTTCCATGATTCCCACCTGATGTCCACCAGAACCCCCAGATCCCATCCATGGGGGGGTTCCAGGCCAGGTTGGATGGGGTTTGGAGCCCCTCATCCACTGGGAGGTGTCCCTGCCCATGGGAGGGGTGGGAATGGATGGACTTTGAGATCCCTTCCAACCCAACCCATTCTATATTCCATACTGGGGTTGCATTTGGTGGTTGAGAAGCTTTCAGAGATCTCCCCAGAGTGGAGCAGAGGGGTAGAATCTCCCCCCTCGTCCTGCTGACCCCACCGCTCTGGGTGCAGCCCATGGTTGGCTTCTGGGCTATGAATGCCCATTGCTGGGCTCATGCAGAGCTTCTCCTTGGAGATCTTCCAGGCCAGGTTGGATGGGGTTTGGAGCCCCTCATCCACTGGGAGGTGTCCCTGCCCATAGGCTGGAACTGGATGATCTTTGAGGTCTCTTCCCGCTCAAACCATCTCATGGTTCCATGATTCCAACTTGATGTCCACCAGAACCCCCAGATCCCATCCCTGGAGGGGTTCCAGGCCAGGTTGGATGGGGTTTGGAGCCTCCGAGCCCCAGTGGGAGGTGTCCCTGCCCATGGCAGGAGGTGAAACTGGATGATGGGCTTTGAGATCCCTTCCAACCCAAACCATTCCATGATTCCATGACCCTTGGGTGCTGTGGCTGTCTGTCTTTCCACCCTGCACTACTCCAAGGGCACTGACCCCATCACCTCTCTGGCTGTGGTTGGTGGCCGTGCCCACCACCGTGCCCACCACCGGGTCGTGGTGGCCCATCCCGGCGCTAACGGTTCCGTTCTCCCCATCCCCCGTAGACACCTCACGGAGCGCCATGAAGGACGGCTACTGGTGCAAATTGGCTTACTGGGAGTACCGGACGCGCGTTGGCCGCCTTTACGCCGTGCACGAGGCATCGGTGAACATCTTTGGCGAGCTGCCGCGTGGCAACGGCTTCTGCTTGGGCCAATTGCCGGCTCCTCACCGTAGCCGCGCTGTGCGCCGGGTGAGGGGCAAAATCGGTCGGGGGTTATTGTTGAGCCGCGAGGTGGGCGGCGTTTGGGTTTACAACCGTAGCGAACACCCCATCTTCATCAGTTCGCCCACCCTGGCGCCGCCCGGCGCCGTCGCCGTCCTCAAGGTGATGCCGGGCTATTCGGCCAAGGTGTTCGACTACGAGCAGGTGGGGGGTTCGGGGGGTCGTGGGTTCTTTGGGGATGGCCCTTGTGACCCCCACAGTGTCCGGATCAGCTTCGCTAAGGGTTGGGGACCCTCCTACTCCCGCCGGTTCATCACCTCCTGCCCGTGTTGGCTCGAGGTCCTCCTCAACCGCCCGTGATGGGGGGACCGGGGGGGACCCCGAGTGGGCACAAGGGGAGACCCCTTGAGGGGAGGGGGCTCTCTGCCACCCCCCAGCCTCGCTCTGCCAGAGCTGATCCCAAACTGGGACCCATGGGGGACCCCCCCCCAACAACACAGGGCACTATTTAACCTCTTTCTCTCTTTTATATCTTCTTTTCATGGTTAATTGGATTTTAATTTATCGTAGTTTTTATTTTAGAAAGGAAGAAAAGGGTGAAGCGGGAGCTGCTCCTGAGCTGGAGATGGGGGAACCGGCACAGTGGGGGGAGAACAGCTGGAATGGGGGGGGGAGCACAGCTGGAAGGTGTAAAGCACGTGAGCACAGCTGGAATATGGGGGGAGCACAGCTGGAATATAGGGCAGGTGAGCACAGCTGGAATATGGGGTGAGTCAGCACAGCTGGAATATGGGGGGAAAGCACAGCTGGAATATGGGAGGGAGCACAGCTGGAAGGTGTAAACGAGGTGAGCACAGCTGGAATATGGGGGAGCACAGCTGGAAGGTGTAAATGAGGTGAGCACAGCTGGAATATGGGGGAGCACAGCTGGAATATGAGGCGGGTGAGCACAGCTGGGAGGTATAAAGCACGTGAGCACAGCTGGAATATGGGGTGATCCAGCACAGCTGGAAGGTGTAAATGAGGGGAGAACAGCTGGAATATGGGGCGAGCACAGCAGGAAGGTGTAAATGAGGGGAGCACAGCTGGAATATGGGGGGAGCACAGCTGGAAGGTGTAAATGAGGGGAGCACAGCTGGAATATGGGGGGAGCACAGCTGGAAGGTGTAAACGAGGTGAGCACAGCTGGAATATGGGGGGAGCACAGCTGGAATATGGGGGAGCACAGCTGGAAGGTGTAAAGCACACGAGCACAGCTGGAATACGGGCTGGATGAGCACAGCTGGAAAGCGTAGGGCAGGCAAAGCCCCCCTCGGACGGGCACCGGAGGGGCTCCGCATCCGTGCGGCGGGAGGATGGGAGCAGCGGTTCGGTCGGAGGGGCAGCGCGGGGTCCCGTCGGTGCCGGTGTCTGTAACCCCTCGAAACCCCAATAAACGGCTCCCGCGTCCCCACGCGTGTCCGCTCCGCTCCGGGACCGGCAGTGCCCTCTGCAGGCGGCCGCCCTCGGGCCGCTATGACCGCCCGGTCCTTCCTGCCACGCCGGCCCGGCTGACAGCGGCCCCGGTGGCTCCCGGTCCCGTCAGACCCCCCCCCCGCCGGTCCTGGTCCCGCAGGTGAGCACCGGCGCGGCGGTACCGGGAGCGCAGTGTCGAGCACCGGAGGGACCTCCGGGACCGGAGCGGGGAGAGCCGCTTTAGGGGCGGTGGGACCGGCCCTGGAGGCAGCGGGCGAGCGGCACCGGGAAGGCTCCGGTACCGGCAAAGGGGAAGCGGTGGGGCCGGGAGAGCCGGTGTGGGCTCGGCACCGGGAACACCGGGCGAGTGACAGCGGGAGAGCTCCGGGACCGGCAAGGATGGGGGGAGGGGGGCGGGGGGGAGTCGGTGGCACCGGCCCCGGGGACATCGGGCAAGTGACACCGGGAGGGCTCCGGGACTGGGAAAAGGGAGCGGCGGAGTCGGAGGAGCCGCTTTGGGGTCGGTGGGACCGATCCCGGGGGCACCGGGAGCGCAGCCGCCGGCACCGGGGAGGAACCGGCACCGGGGAGCCGGTGTGGGGCCGGTGAGCGGCGCGGAGGGGATTTAATGCGGATTTCTCCCCCCTCTTCCCCACCGGAGCCCGGTAGGTCGGTCCCGGTAGGTCGGTCCCGGTCCCAATGGGTCGGTGCCGGTCCCGGTGGGTCAGTCCCATTGGGTCAGTCCCGGTCCCGGTGGGTCAGTCCCGGTCGGTTAGTCCCAATGGGTCAGTCCCGGTCCCGGTAGGTTAGTCCCGGTGGGTCAGTCCCGGTCCCGGTGGGTCGGTGGAGGTGGGGGGGAGGTGGGGGTGCTGCAGGTGCACGGTCGGACCGAGTGGTTGCGGGTAGCGCCGTTCCGGTATCCCGGGAGGGAGGGAACGGGGCGGGCTGGGCGAGGCACGGCAGGTGCCCGGTACCGGAGCCCGGCAGGCGGGGCCCGGCGCTGGAGCGGTTCCCCCCCCCCCCCCGGGGCTGACATAACGTCTGCGCGGGGCGGTGTTTGCCTTGGCAGCCGGTACCGGCGGCTCCTCACACTTTCCGCCGGGCAGCGGACGGGCTCTGAGTCAGGAGCCGGGAGGGAGGGAGGGAGGAACGGGGGGGGCTGGGGTGAAACGAGGTGAACGCCCGGGGCTGCCCCCCTCCCCCCCCCCCCCCGCCGAACAGGTTGTGCGGGGTCCGCGCTCGGCACCTGCAGAGGGGCCGCACCGGGGGGACCCCGCGCCCCGGCCCGGAGCTGCCCCGCCGCACCTCCCGGCTCCCCGTGCTCTGGGCCCGGCGCTCCACACCCCTCCCGGTGCCCCGGTCTGGGTCCCGGTGCTCGGGTCTGAGTCCCTGGTGCTCCATCCCCCCCCCCGGTGCCCGGTTCTGGGTCCCCGGTTCTCCATCCCCCTCCCGGTGCCCGGTTCTGGGTCCCCGGTTCTCCATCCCCCTCCCGGTGCCCGGTTCTGGGTCCCCGGTTCTCCATCCCCCTCCCGGTGCCCGGTTCTGGGTCCCCGGTTCTCCATTCCCCTCCCGGTGCCCGGTTCTGGGTCCCCGGTTCTCTATCCCCCTCCCGGTGCCCGGTTCTCCATTCCCGTCCCGGTACCCGGTTCTGGGTCCCCGGTTCTCTATCCCCCTCCCGGTGCCCGGTTCTCCATTCCCGTCCCGGTACCCGGTTCTGGGTCCCCGGTTCTCTATCCCCCTCCCGGTGCCCGGTTCTCCATTCCCGTCCCGGTGCCCGGTTCTGAGTCCCCGGTTCTCCATTCCCCTCCCGGTGCCCGGTTCTGGGTCCCCGGTTCTCTATCCCCCTCCCGGTGCCCGGTTCTCCATTCCCGTCCCGGTGCCCGGTTCTGAGTCCCCGGTTCTCCATTCCCCTCCCGGTGCCCGGTTCTGGGTCCCCGGTTCTCCATTCCCCTCCCGGTACCCGGTTCTGGGTCTCCTGTTCTCTATCTCGGTCCCGATGCCCGGTTCTGGGTCCCCGGTCCTCCATACCCCCTCCCCCCCCGTGCCCGGTTCTGAGTACCCGGTGCTCCATACCCCCCCCGGTGCCCGGTTCTGGGTCCTCGGTTCTCCATACCCCCCCCCGATGCCCGGTTCTGAGTCCCCGGTTCTCCATCTCCTCCCGGTGCCCGGTTCTGAGTCCCCGGTTCTCCATCTCCTCCCGGTGCCCGGTTCTGGGTCCCCGGTTCTCCATCTCCTCCCGGTGCCCGGTTCCGGGGTCCCCGGTTCTCCATACCCCCCCGGTGCCCGGTTCTGGGTCTCCTGTTCTCTATCTCGGTCCCGGTGCCCGGTTCTGGGTCCTCGGTTCTCCATTCCCCCATCCCCGGTGCTCAGTTTTCCGTGTTCCGTTCTCCATCGCCCTCCCGGTGCCCGGTTTCCCATCTCCCCCCCGCTCTCCAGTCCTCCGTGCCCGGGTCTCGGTGCCCGGGTCTCTATCCTCCACATCCCCGGTGCCCGGTTCTGAGTGCCCGGTATTCCAGCTCCCACTGCCCGGTTCTTGGTACCGTTCTCCATCTCCTTCTCCGTTCTGAGTGCCCGGTTCCGGGGGCCCGGTTCCCCCCTCCCGTGCCACGTTCCGCATCTCCCCCCGCCCGGTGCTCCATCGCCTCTCCCGGTGCCCGGTTCTCCACGCCTCTATGTCCTGTTCTCCCTTGTATCCAGTTTCCCCCCCCCACCCGGTGCCCGGTTCCCTCACCCGGTGCCCGGTTCTCCACCCCTCTATGCCCAGTTCCCCCCCCCTCCCGGTGCCCGGTTCTCCCCCCCCCGGTGCCCGGTTCTCCCCCCCCCGGTGCCCGGTTCCCCCCCCTCCCGGTGCCCGGTTCTCCCCCTCCCGGTGCCCGGTTCTCCCCCCCTCTATGCCCGGTTCTCCCCCCCTCCCGGTGCCCGGTTCTCCATCCCTCTCCCGGTGTCCTGTTTTCCATCCCCCCTCCCTTCCTCGTTCCCGGTTCCCCCCTTTCCCCGTTCCCCCCCCCCCCCATCCCCGGTGCCCGCAGGGCGGAGCGGGGCGGGGCTCCCTCGGTGCCAGGCACCGGCGGGGGGGGGAAAAGGAAGAGGGCCGGGGGGGGGGGGGGGGGTATACCGGACTCTCCCCGGTCCCCGTTGTCGCTCTGACTCAGCTCCCCCCACCGCGCACCCCAAATCCCGGTGGGGGGGGGGGGCGGGGGGGCACCTCCCGAGGGGCGCGGTTTGGGGGGGGGGGTGGGGGGGGTGAATGGATGGATGGATGGGGGGGGGGTCTGACGGTCACCCCATTCCTCCAATGAGAAACCGGAGCGCGGGGGCGCTGCCCAATGAGCTCCCGGCGGGGGTGGGCGCTTCCTGGAGTCCCGGTGGCGGCGGTGGCGGCGGTCCCGGGAGGGAGGCGGGAGGGGAGGGGGGGGTGGGGTTGGGGTGGGGGGGGTGGGGGGGGCAGCGGGAGGGGCGCGGCGGCTGCAGGTGAAGGCGGAGGCGGAGCCGCCGGGACCAGCAGGTGAGAGAGGCTCGGACGGGACCCACCGACGACATTACCGACCCCACCGGCACCGGTTCTACCGGTTTTACCGGGACCGGTGCGGAGACGGCTTTTTTTTGTTGTTGTTTATTTTGTTTGGTTTTTTATTTTATTTTATTTTATTTTTATTGGTTTTTTTTTTTCTTATTGCACCCCCGGTTTTGCGGTGAGTTACGGCGATGCTACCGGGGACCATCGGGGCGAGGAGCATCTCCTCCTCCCCGCTGCGCGCTTCCCGTACCCCTTATCCACCGGTGGTACCGGCAGCCACGTCGCCCCGGGGGGGGGGGGGGCGATAGTCACGCGTGGGGTCTTCCTTCACACCGGATTGTGCCTTACCGGCGCGTTCTATGGGAAACCGGAGATCCCGGTGGGTCCCCAGAACGGCTGCGAAAGCTCCGGTTGCGGTGCCGCCATCCAGCCGGGATCTCCGGTGGGTGCTCGGTGTCATCCCACCCCGCCTTGGCGAACGGTTCGGTAGCGTTCCCGGTTGTACGGGGCACCGGGTAGCACCAAGATGAGTATCCCGGTGGCACCGGGTGGCACCGGGTGAAGGGTCTGAACGGGCCTGATGACTCGGTAGCACCCACCGAGCACCGGTAACACCCGCCAAACACCGCCAGCACCCACCAAGGCACCGCAAACGCCAACCGAACGCCGGTAGCACCCACCGAGCACCGGTGGACTCTGCCCTGCGTGCACCCAGCCCCGCCGTCCGTGTCCCGTCCCCCCCCCCCCACCAACCGGCCGCCCCACCGGCTGTTTGCCCGGGGTGGGGTGCGGTATTTACCCTCCCGCCGTGGCCCGCGCCACCGTCTTGCGCCGTGGCCGCCCTTGACCTGTGTCTGCTTTCGCCTGGCGAGTGGACGCGGTGCCAGCTTTCGCTGTAGGGTGAGTCTTGCCATGCCTCAGTTTCCCTTTAGGTTCTCTGCAGCTTAGGGGAGGTTCTCCCTGCTCTGGCACAGAGGCACACGGCAGCAGCCGGTGAGTCGAGGCCGCGGTGGCGATCCCGGTGATTCGAGGCCGCGGTGGCGCGATGCCGGGTGCCAAGGGAGGGTCCGGGTTTGGGAACTTGGGGTGAGTGCGTGGGGAAAGGGAAAGCGTGGGGCAAACGAGAGTGGGGGGCAGGGGGTGGCCTTGCTGGGAAGAGGGGGGCTCAGGCGTGGGGTGACCAGTGAGGGGGGGGGATATCGTTTGTGGGTGCTGGGGAGCCCCTGAGGTCCGGGTGCGGGTTGGGGCCAAACTGGGGGTGGCCTTGCTGGGAAGAGGGGGGTACAGCGGGTGAAGGCACTGGGATTGAGGAGTTGGGGTGACCACTGATGGGGTCGATGTTGTTTGTGGGGGCTGCGGATCCTCGGAGATCCGGGAGAGGATTGGCTGCTTCCCGGTGCCGAGAGCAGAGCCAGACTGGGGGTGCCCTTGCTGGGAATTGGGGTGCCAGAGTGGGTGAAAGTGCCAAACCCAGGCATGGGGTGACCGGCGGGTGGGGGGGACATCAGTTGTTGGCTCTGGGGACCCCCTGAGACTGGGGTGCAGCCTCGCTGGTTCCCTGTGCCGGGAGCAGAGCCAGACTGGGGGTGCCCTTGCTGGGAATTGGGGGGTCAGAGTGGGTGAAAGTGCCAAACCCAGATATGGGGTGACCGGTGGGGGCGGGGACATGTGTTGTTGGTTCTGGGGACCCCCTGAGACTGGGGTGCAGCCTCGCTGGTTCCCCGTGCTGGGAGCAGGGTCAGCCTGGGGGTGCCCTTACTGGGAATTGGGGTGCCAGAGTGGGTGAAAGTGGCAAACCCAGGCATGGGGTGACCGGCGGGTGGGGGGGACATGGGTTGTTGGTTCTGGGGACCCCCTGAAACTGGGGTGCAGCCTTGCTGGTCCCCCTTGGTGGCAGCAAGGCCAGCCTGGGGGTGCCCTTACTGGGAATTGGGGGGTCAGAGTGGGTGAAAGTGCCAAACCCAGATATGGGGTGACCGGCGGGTGGGGGTGACATGGGTTTTTGGTTCTGGGGACCCCCTGAAACTGGGGTGCAGCCTCACTGGTTCCCCATGCTGGGAGCAGGGTCAGCCTGGGGGTGCCCTTACTGGGAATTGGGGGGTCAGAGTGGGTGAAGATGCCAAACCCAGATATGGGGTGACCGGCGGGTGTGTGTGGGGGGTGGGGATGTCGTTTGTGGGTACTGGGGACCCCCTGAGCTCGTGGCCCAGTCCGTCCGCCTCCCGTCTGTGGCGGCGCGGCGGTGCCGAGCCCCAGGCCCTGGCGCTACGGCGCTGCCAGCTGGTGCCGTGCCCCCTCGGTGCACACGTGGCACGAGCGCCTCAGGCCTGAGCGCAACGGGGGGGCCCCCAGCGTAGCCCCTGCACCCCAACCCTCAGGGTGGCTCTTGGGGGGGTGTTGCTGCCCCACACCCTCCGCAGGAACTTCTCCTTCGGGGCAGGCGGTGGATGATGAAACCGTGGAGAAATCTCTCCTGGCAGCACGCGGGCTGCTGGCGAGAGCCCCCGGGAGCCCGCGCTCCCCCGCCGCCGCCAACACCGCCTTTCCATGGTAACCCCACGGCGGGGGCCGGCAAGGAAGGGGGTGGTGGTTGGTGCTTTCCCGGCTCTCCCCATATTCCCTCCGGTGTCCCCGCCACGGCCCCGCCAGCGTGGGGAAAACCCGGCGAGAGGTTGGGCTGAGACCCGACAAACTCGCTTCATGCCACGGCCGTGACGCTCGAGTGGCCGCGCAAGGCAGCGGCGGTTGTGCCCGGTGCCGGGACTTCTGCTCGGTGACCTTCAGGGCCACCTGGGGATGGGGAAAAGGGTTGGCGTGGTGGGAACCGCGCGGTGCCGCGTACCCCCGGCGAGAGCCGGTGGCGTGACTTGGCGTGGCCAAGAGGGGACGGAGGGAAAATGAAAGCAGGTGATGCGGAAGGAGAAGTAGGTCAGGCGAGCTCTGGCCTCTCCCGGCAGCCTCGGCTGCGCCGCGCGCTCCGCTCTGCCGTGGCTCTGTCCCCAACCGTGTGTCCCCCCATGGGCAGCGCTCGGAGGGGACGGTGAGTACGGAGGGGGCTTTGCAGAGCGTTGCGCGGGATGGCGATGAGGCGCTGGCGCGCGGTGGGCACGGCGGTTGCGCTTGGCGTCTCCTCCGTGGGCTGTGGATGCGGTGAGGGTGAGCAGGAGGATGCTCCGCTCTGGGGGCCAAACAGGGGAAGGGGATTCCCATCCCGCTGAGGCACCGTGGGGACATCCCGGTGGGATTCGGGTTTGGGGACAGCCCCGCGTGCCACGCTGGGGTTGGTGCCCCGTGGGACGGGATGCTGTCGGCCACGGCACGGGATGCTTGTCGGGGTCTCGGTGGCTCGGAGAGGCTGCGGCGGGCACAGCCGCGCTGGCAGCGCTCCGTGGGCTCAGGGTAGGGGGGATTAAAGCCGCCTGTGCCCCCCCCTCCTTCCCTCCCCCGGGATCAGCCGTGGGCAGCGGGGAGCTGGCAGCAGGCAGCTGCCGTGGGGGCGGAAGCCGGGCTATTTCGGGGGGTGGCAATGGGGGGGGCTGTGGGCTGGCACTGTCCTTGCCGGGTGACCCCAGCAGCGCCAGCGCCGCCCCGGTGCCACCGCGGCGGTGCTTGGGGTGCCATCAGGGCGAGGACCCCACGGTTGGGCAGGAGATGCCACCAGCCTGGGGGGCACCTGGGTGGGCCGGTGGGGATGTGGGGTGCTGGTTCTCCTCCGAGGGGCACCCGAGGCGGCTCACGCTGCGGCCCCGCTGCCACCGCCACCTCTGTGCCCGCCACCAGGCGCGGTCCTGGTCAGGACTGGGTTGAGCGCTCCGGGTGATGTCCATCTCCGCTTTGCCCTTCGTGGTGCTGGTAGGGTTGACCTGGCCACCAGCTGGCCTTGGGTCCCTTCCCGGTGCCACTCGCCGTGACCACGGCCGTGTCCGCTGCGCCGCGGGAGCACCTGGGGATGGGTTTCACCCCACATGGGGTTCAAGGTTGACCTTTTCCTTCCTGTTCCCCTACATCCCGAACTCCGTTCCTACAACCCCTTCATTCCTTTCCTTCCTCATCCCCCTCTGCCTGCGCGTGGCCTCGCGCCGCGGGGACAGGCGGTGTCTGGCCTGGCGTGGCCTCTTCCCGGCATTTGGAAGCCCATGGGGGGACCACAGAGGCTGCGTACCCATGGGCGCATCCGTCTTGGCCATCCCTGGGGCGAACAGAGTGGCCGTGGGATCCCCGACTGGCGGCAAACTGGGATGCGCCGTATGGGGATGGTGATGCCCATGGCTGAGGTGCCCATCCCGCTGGTGCCGTGTGGGAGCCGGGATGCTGCAGGAGCACGTGGCAACGGGTGGAGGACGATGGATGAAGGTCAACCCATCCTCTTTAAAGACCGGGGTGTCCCCAGCGAGGGGTGGGCACCGTCGATGCCCCCCTCCAAACCGGGGCGAGCGGCACTTCGTGGCCAATGCATGGGCGGTTGCGACACCCCCCCAAGGGTTGGGGGGGGACACACGGTGACTCACCGCGGCGGGGCCCGGCCACCAGCAGGAACCCTGAGTCAGGGCTGCGTGCCCATGCCGTGCCCCTCCCTGCCCGCCTCGCCCACCTTATCTGCCGCCCTTAGCACCTGGCACACCTGGGCCGGGGGGGGGCTGGCGCCGTTCCCCCCCTTTATGGGGAGCAAAGGGCAGCCGGAGGGGGTGGCGGGCGGCTGCCGCGGCCGTCCCTCCCTACCGGTGATGCCAGAGCTGTGCCCACCGACCCGTCGTGGTGGGCATCACCGCTTAGCGCCGTCGCTGCTTCTCTTCGGAGCGCATCGCGGTTGGTGCACGGTGACGGGGGGGGGGGACGCCGCGCCGGTGCACGGTGACCCGCGGCGGGCGAAAGGCCCCTCTGCCCGCTGGTGTGGTCGGGTTCTTGCACAATCCGGCTCTTTCCGCCAACGTCGTTGGGCACGGAGGCGCCCTCCCTGCCCGGTGACGCGGCCGCGCTGGTGAGGGACTCTTCCCCTTTCTGCTTGGCCTGGAGTTGCCGGGAGCACCGGCACCGGGTCCTGGTTGTGCCAGGGCTCTGCAATGGGGCTGCCCACAGGTTGGGGGGGGTTGGCTGCTCCATTTAGGGGGTTGACCGCTCCATTCGGGGTTCAACCGCTCCATTTGGGGGTTTGGCCGCTCCATTTGGGGGTTTGGTCTCTCCATTGGGGGGGTTTGGCCGCTCCATTTGGGGGGGTTTCACCGCTCCATTTGGAGGGGTTTGACCGCTCCATTTGGGGGGTTTGACCGCTCCATTTGGGGGTTCAACCGCTCCATTTGGGGGTTTGGCCGCTCCATTGGGGGGGTTTGACCGCTCCATTTGGGGGTTCAACTGCTCCATTTGGGGGGTTTGACCGCTCCATTGGGGGGGTTCGGCCGCTCCATTTGGGGGGTTTGGCCGCTCCATTTGGGGGGTTTGGCTGCTCCATTTGGGGGTTCAACCGCTCCATTTGGGGGTTCGACCACTCCATTTGAGGGGTTTGGCTGTTCCATTTAGGGGTTTGGCCGCTCCATTGGGGGGTTTGGCCGCTCCATTTAGGGGTTCGACCGCTCCATTTGGGGGTTCGACCGCTCCATTTGGGGGGTTTGACCGCTCCATTGGGGGGGTTCGGCCGCTCCATTTGGGGGTTTGACCGCTCCATTTGGGGGTTTGGCCGTTCCATTTGGGGGTTTGGCTGTTCCATTTAGGGGTTTGACCGCTCCATTTGGGGGGTTTGGCCGCTCCATTTGGGGGTTCGACTGCTCCATTTGGGGGGTTTGGCTGCTCCATTGGGGGGGTTTGGCCGCTCCCTTTGGGGGTTCGACTGCTCCATTTGGGGGTTTGGCCGCTCCATTTGGGGGGTTCGGCCGCTCCATTTGGGGGGTTTGGCTGTTCCATTTGGGGGGTTCGGCCGCTCCATTTGGGGAGCAGCCCCAGTGCAGCACCGTGGCACGGCCGCGGCAGGGCCGGTGTGGGCGGCCGGGGCGGGTGCTGGGTGCCGGTGGCGGGGTGTGGGGTGCGCTCCCCAGTCTGGTAATTGCTGTTTAGCCGGGGACGCCGAGGGTGTAATTAGAGGGGGGATTGCGTGAACCTGCCCGCGGCCCCGGGGGGCTGTCGGGGGGGACGAGGGGGGTTTGGGGGGCAAACGCCGCGGTCCGGTTGGGGCCATGGCTGAGTCTCCAGCCCGGCTCCCCGTATGCTGTATCCCCTGTGGGAGCTCAGGGAGCGGTTTTTGGGGGGCAGAGGCGGGCTGGGGGGCGGCGGTGGCGCTGGGCGGGCAGGTTGGGGCACGCTGCACCGAGCCCAGCCCTGCGGTGGCAACCAAGCCCGCTGCCGCCCAGCGCAGGCGCCATCCTGCCTCGGCCAAGCTGGCTGCGGCCAGAAGCGAGCACCCAGAGCTCAGCACCCAATGCCCAGCGCTCAGCATCCAGTGCTCAGCATCCAGTGCTCATCACCCAATGCCCATCACCCAATGCCCAGTGCTCAGCACCCAATGCCCATCACCCAACGCCCAGTGCTCAGCACCCAGTGCCCATCACTCAACACCCATCGCTCAGCACCCAATGCCCATCACTCAACATCCAGCACTCAGCACCCAATGCCCAGCGCTCAGCACCCAATGCCCAGCACCCAATGCCCAGTGCTCATCACCCAATGCCCATCACTCAGCACCCAATGCCCAGTGCTTAGCACCCAGTGCCCATCACTCAACACCCAGCGCTGAGCTCCCAGTGCCCATCACCCAGTTTCCAGTGCTCAGCACCCAGTGCCCATCACCCAATGCCCAGTACTCAGCATCCAGTGGTCATCACCCAATGCCCATCACTCAGCACCCAGAGCCCAGCACCCAGTGCCCATTGCTCTGTCCCCAGCACCCAATACCTGTGCCCAGTGCCCATCGGTGAGCTCCCAGCACCCATCGGTGAACTCCCAGCACCCAGTGCTCAGCACTCGATGCCCATCACCCAATGCCCATCACTCAGCACCCAGTACCCGCACCCAGTGCCCATCGCTCTGCCCCCAGCACCCAATACCTGCGCCCAGCACCCAGTGCTGGGCTCCCAGTGCCCTGCCTTGGGGTGGCGAGAGGGTGAGGGCTTGTCCGACGCCTCGGCACAGGGAGTCGGAGCAGGTGGCGAGGAGGGGATGCTGTTGGCGAGGAGGTGATGCCGTCAGCGAGGAGGTGATGCTATTGGCGAGGAGGTGATGCCGTCGGCGAGGAGGGGATGCTGTTGGCGAGGAGGGGATGCTGTTGGCGAGGAGGGGATGCTGTTGGCGAGGAGGGGATGCTGTCGGCGAGGAGGGGATGCTGTCGGCGAGGAGGGGATGCTGTTGGCGAGGAGGAGATGCTGTCGGCGAGGAGGTGATGCTGTCGTCGAGGAGGTGATGCCGTCGGCGAGGAGGGGATGCCGTCGGCGAGGAGGGGATGCTGTTGGCGAGGAGGTGATGCTGTTGGCGAGGAGGTGATGCTGTCGTCGAGGAGGTGATGCTGTCGGCGAGGAGGGGATGCTGTCGGCGAGGAGGGGATGCTGTTGGCGAGGAGGTGATGCTGTTGGCGAGGAGGTGATGCTGTCGGCGAGGAGGGGATGCTGTTGGTGAGGAGGGGATGCTGTTGGCGAGGAGGGGATGCTGTTGGCGAGGAGGGGATGCTGTCGGCGAGGAGGGGATGCTGTTGGCGAGGAGGGGATGCTGTTGGCGAGGAGGGGATGCTGTTGGCGAGGAGGGGATGCCGTCCGCGAGGAGATGATGCCGTCGTCGTGGAGGGGATGCTGTCAGTGAGGAGGGGATGCTGTCGGCGAGGAGGGGATGCTGTCGGCGAGGAGGGGATGCTGTCGGCGAGGAGGGAATGCTGTCGGCGAGGAGGGGATGCTGTCGGCGAGGAGGGGATGCTGTCAGTGAGGAGGGGATGCTGTCGGCGAGGAGGGGATGCCCGCAGCACGGCGAGCGCGTCCTGTTGGCACTGGGAATTTCCTCCTGTAGGAAAAGGGGAGCTGAGGCGGTGCCCCCCGCCCGGTTCCGGCGTTGGCGCCCCACCGCCCGGTTGCCGTCTGTGAAGGGTTAATGCCGTGTGTGTTCTGGGAAGCAAAGCGGGGCTGGGAGGTGCGTGACCCGGGGTGTGGGCGTCGACTCCTTTTGAGGTGGGATCCTGCGCTCGAGCGCAGCGAGGAGCAGGGCCAAGTTCACACACAGCACCCTCCTTCCCCTCCTTGCCGCTCGCGGGCCGCCAGCCGGCCGCCGCGCAGCGCCGAGCCACGCCGGGACGCACGCCAGGTGAGCCGTGTGCCCACCTCGCCGCCATCAGCCAGCGCGGCGGAGAAGATGCCGGAATGCCGGGGAGCGCCGGGCACGGGGAGGGCCGGGAGCAGCCGCGCTGGCACCAACCGCGATGCTGGCATCGCCCAAACCCTGCGCTGCCGGTGGGATGGGATGGGACGGGCACTGAGGAGCAGGTCACCGTGGCCTCCCTGCCTGCCCTGGGAAGGTTTTGGCAGCGTGCGGGGTCCGCTGTGCCAGCGCGGGGCCGGCGGGCAGAGGTTTGGTGCCGGGGGCTCAGTTGCGCTGCTCGATCCCCGCTGCAGGTGTTGGCGTTGGTGCTGGCGACGCCGACGTGCTCGCAGCCGCCTGCTTTGCCGTGGCAGGGCTGCCGTGCCAGGCTGGCACCGCACCCCGGGAGCTGCGCCGGGTGGCACTGGATGGCTGCAGAGGCACAGCTCAGCCACGGTGCTCAAACCCCCTTCCTCGGTGCCGACGGCTGCCGTGTCTCGGCTGTGGTGCTCAAACTCCCTTCTTGGTGCCGATGGCTGCCGTGTCTCGGCTGTGGTGCTCAAACTCCCTTCTTCGGTGCCGACGGCTGCCGTGTCTCGGCTGTGGTGCTCAAACTCCCTTCTTGGTGCCGATGGCTGCCGTGTCTCGGCTGTGGTGCTCAAACTCCCTTCTTCGGTGCCGACGGCTGCCGTGTCTCGGCTGTGGTGCTCAAACCTCCTTCCTTGGTGCCGATGGCTGCCGCGTCTCGGCTGTGGTGCTCAAACTCCCTTCTTGGTGCCGATGGCTGCCGCGTCTCGGCTGTGGTGCTCAGACCTCCTTCCTCGGTGCCGATGGCTGCCGTGTCTCGGCTGTGGTGCTCAGACCTCCTTCTTGGTGCCGATGGCTCCATGCCTTGGCCATGGCACTTGGACCCCCTTCTTTGGTGCCAGTAGCTGCTGTACCTCGGCCACGGCACACAAATCCCCTTCCTCGGTGCCGATGGCTCCGTGCTTTGGCCGTGGCATCCCGGCTGTGCCCATGAGGCACTCGAGGTGCCGGCGGAGCGGGAGCACTCTGGGATGCGTTGCCGGTGCAAAGAACCCAACAGCAGCGTTGGGCTGAGCCGTGGCATGGCTCTCGCTCTCTGGTGCCGTGGGGCCGTGTGTGGGGCTGGGTGTGGGGCTGGGGGCTATGCGTGGGGCAATGTGTGGGGCTGGGGGCCATGTATGGGGCCATGTGTGGGGCTGTGGGCCATGTGTGGGGCTGTGTATGGGGCTGGGGGCTATGCGTGGGGCAATGTGTGGGGCTGGGGGCCATGTGTGGGGCCATGTATGGGGCTGTGGGCCATGTGTGGGGCTGTGTATGGGGCTGGGGGCCATGTGTGGGGCCGTGTGTGGGGCTGGGGGCCATGTGTGGGGCCATGTGTGGGGCTGGGGGCCATGTATGAGGCAATATGTGGGGCTGGGAGCTATGCGTGGGGCTGGGTGTGGGTCTAGGGGCCATGTGTGGGGCTGGGTGTGGGGCTGGGGGCCATGTGTGGAGCAATGTATGGGGCTGGGGGCCATGTGTGGAGCTGGGGGCCATATGTGGGGCAATATGTTGGGCTGGGGGCCATGTGTGGGGCCATGTGTGGGGCTGGGGACCATGCGTGGGGCTGGATGTGGGGCTGTGGGCCATGTGTGGGGCTGTGTATGGGGCTGGGGGCCATGTGTGGAGCAATGTATGGGGCTGGGGGCCATGTGTGGGGCCATGTGTGGGGCTGGGGACCATGCGTGGGGCTGGATGTGGGGCTGGGGGCCATGCGTGGGGCCATGTGTAGGGCTGGGGGCCATGTGTGGGGCTGGATGTGGGGTGTGGGGCAATGTGTAGGGCTGGGGACCATGTGTGGGGCAATATGTTGGGCTGGGGGCTTTGCGTGGGGCAATGTGTGGGGCTGGGGACCATGTGTGGGGCCATGTATGGGGCTGTGGGCCATGTGTGGAGCCGTGTATGGGGCTGGGGGCCATGTGTGGGGCCATGTATGGGGCTGTGGGCCATGTGTGGAGCCGTGTATGGGGCTGGGGGCCATGTGTGGGGCCATGTATGGGGCTGGGGGCCATGTGTGGGGCCATGTGTGGGGCTGGGGGCTATGCGTGGAGCTGGGTGTGGGGCTAGGGGCCATGTGTGGGGCTGGGGACCATGTGTGGGGCTGTGTGTGGGGCTGGGGGCCATTTGTGGGGCCGTGTATGGGGCTGGGGGCCATGTGTGAGGCAATGTGTGGGGCTGGATGTGGGGCTGGGGGCCATGTGTGAGGCAATGTGTGGGGCTGGATGTGGGGCTGGGGGCCATGTGTGGGGCTGTGTGTGGGTCCGGTGGGTGTCTGGTTCAGCGCTCCCCTTCCTGCGTGACTCACTCTCCCCGATGCGGCTGTGAAGTCCCTCGACAGCATTTGCGCCTCTCGTGATCGAACACTGCAGCTCTCGGCGGCGCTTTGGGGTGGCGGTTGTTGACCCTCTCACCCCCTTTTTTTCCCCCTCCCATAGAGGGAATCAACCGGACCCCCCCCGGACACCTCCTCCCATCCTACATCCCCCACTCTCCGCCGCGCCCGGCACCGTGCCGGCTGCCGTCGTGACTTCACGGCACAGGATAGAACCAACCCCTACACCGGGTGGGTTCTACAGGAGACGGAACCCCCCCGGAACCCCAACCCCACCGCGTACGGCTGCGCCGAAGCAACCGGAGCGCCGGGCTCGGGAGGGCTTGGCAGGTGAATGAGGACTGGCGACGGTTGCGGTCCGCGCCGGCGGCAAGATGTCACGGTGACCCAAGTAGGCATTGTTCCCTTTGCCACCCGCCCCACCGTGGGAGCGGGTGATGCGTGGGGAGCGACTCCCCCTTTTCGCCGGCCCCGTACCGCTGCCGCAGCCGAAACAGGCCCGGCCGCAGGCATTGACGTAACCGAGAAAGCTTTGGCGCAGCGTGGCGAGCGGGTATGGCTGCCAGCCCCCTCCCCATCCCATAACCCCCCCCCGTGCCGTCGTCTCCTGGCATCGGCCGAGGAACTTTGGGGGGGTCTGGGGGTGGATGGGGCCCCCTCACACCTCATCCCCCCTCCCATTTCCTTATCGCCGCCGCCATCTCCTCGATGGCAGCACCCGCTCAGCATGTGACTTCGCTCCGGCGAGGAGGATGCGCGGCGGAGGCGGTGGGGGTGTCGGCGAAGAAGAAGAAGAAGCCGTAAATGGGTGGTTTTGGTGTGATGGAAAATCCCGCTCTTGCCACCCGCTTCGCCCCCGCCCTGCTTCGGCTTCACGTCTTCGTCCACCGGCATCCGGCCCTGCCGCTGCTCCCGGGGGTCCCGGCTCTCTCGCCGGGTTGAGCCGTGGCTCTGCCGAATGGGCGCCGGCGGTGCTGAGAAGCTCCTCAGTTGCGTTGTGGCATCACGAAGCTGACGGCTTTGGTGGTTCTTCGTTGGGTTGGGGTTCAACTGCAGCGCCAACGTGCCAACCCCAGCCCCGGCGCGCACCCCAGACCCGGTTTTTGGGGTACCATAGGGGGGCAAAAGTTGGAGGGGGTCCATCCTGCTGCCAACGATGAGCGTTGACCGGGGTTTGGAGCCCCCGATGGCGTGGGAGGTGTCTCTGTGGTGAAACTGGTTGGGTTTGGCGCTCCCTTCCAACCCAACTCACTCTACCAACCGCCTCATCCACGACCCCCACCCGCCTCAGCCCCGGGACCCCCGCGTAGCCCCCATCGCCCCCTCGGCGGGCGCTGCGTCACCGCAAACGCCCTTCTTTCTGCCTGAGCGCCGGCGCGGGGGCTCTCACCCCCTTAATCCTGCCCCGGCTCCTAATCCGGCCTAATCCCACCGGGGGCTGTCGCTGCCTGTTGGCTCGCGGGGCTCTGATGCTTTAATCCCCCCCTAATCCGCTCGCCCCCGCCGCCACGGGGACCCCGAGATGGCGCCTGGGCAAGAGTGGTTGGGAGGGGGCACCCATGGGTGCTCGGTGCCAGCATCCCGGGCGGTCGGCGCTGCCCGGTTCCCAGTTTCAGGGGCGGTTGCCGCCTGCCATGCCGGTCTGGCCTGCTTGGCAGCGGCTGGGGCGGCTCCGCAGCCGGTTGCTCCGGGGCCGTTCCCAGCCGCCTGCCGAGGCAGCCCCAAGCTGGCGGGCGCCCAAAACGTAGGGAGCGGCCGGCACGGGGATGGGCCCCTATGCCGGGGGGCCGCCGGCCGCGCCGCCCCTCCGTGGGCAAGAGGGGGCACGTTCCCCCGCGCCCGCCGACGGCACCGCGTGGCTTGGCACGGGAAGGAACCGTCTGGTGGGGTTCAGTTCGGATGGGGCTGGTGGGGCTCAGCGTGGCCTGGTGAGGGCCAATGCCAATGCCACCATGGCTTGGAGGGGTTCCAGGCATGGTTGGATGGGGTTTGGAGCCCCTCAGCCAGTGGGAGGTGTCCCTGCCCATGGCAGGGGTGGGACTGGATGGGCTTTGAGGTCCCTTCCAACCCAAACCATCTCATAGCTCCATGATTCTCGCTTGACGTCAACCAGAACCATGAGATCCCATCCCTGGAGGGGTTCCAGGCCAGGTTGGATGGGGTTTGGAGCCCCTCATCCAGTGGGAGATGTCCCTGCCCCTAGGCTGGAACTGGATGATCTTTGAGATCTCTTCCCACCCAAACCATCTCATGGTTCCGTGATTCCCACCTGACGTCCACCAGAACCCCCAGATCCCATCCCTGGAGGGGTTCCAGGCCAGGTTGGATGGGGTTTGGAGCCCCTCATCCAGTGGGAAGTGTCCCTGCCCGTGGCAGGGGGTTGGACTGGATGACCTTTGAGGTTCCTTCCACCCCAACCCATTCCTCAATCCCACAATTCTCCGAGCTGATGGCCAGATGGCAGCACCAGAGTGCCCAGAGGGCATCACCCATGGGTTGCCATGGAGTTGCCAGCCACGTTGCCGCACTGGAGCTGCAACCGCTGCGGGTGAGGAGGGCGGTGGGCTCCCTCTTCCCACACGCTCCATCACCCACCCGTGCCGTCTCCGTGGGGACGCGCAAATCCCCAACTCGGCACCACGGGGACGCCAGGCGCCGGTGCCAGGTTTATGGCTGTGGCCAAGCCCTGCCAGGCGTGGGAAAGGCCCGGCTGGTGCCGGCAGGGCTTGGCTGGGCGCGGAGCGGCCGCGGGCTGGGGCAAAGCGGGAGGGAGCGGGGGCAGAAGCCGCCGGCGCGGGTGCTGATGCTAATCTGCGGTGGCAGGAAGCGTGGCCCCCGTTCCCAGCCCGGTTTGGGTTCCGTGGGGCGGCCCCCCAGCCCTCGGGGCCCTCTTCCCGGCACTCAGCCACCCACCCGCCGCCGGCGAGACCCGCGTTCCCAGGAGGAGGCTGCAGCGAGCTGGTGGCTGCGTTGGGGTTGCGCCGGCAGGTTGGGGGGCCGAGGGGACGGGTGGGTGGGTCGGCGTGCAGGAAGCGCCGCGTTCCGGCACCGTTCAAAGGCGCCGCGCTGAGATTTCCCCCTTTGCTGTGGCAGCGGCGCGGGGAAGCCGGGTGACGGCGGCGGAGGAAGCGGGGGGCTGCGGCAAGGGGGGGCTCGTTGCCACCAACCTCAGCGTGGGGTTAGGAGGGCACCCTCTATCCTGCCCTGGGTTGGTGTCCCACCAAAACCCCAGCCCTTGGTGCCACCGCTGAGCGCCGTTGGCTTTGTGGTGGAGCTGATGGCTTCGTTGGCTTTCCTCACACGTTGGTTTCATGGTGGAGCTGATGGCTTTCCTCACACGTTGGTTTAATGGTGGAGCTGATGGCTTTGTTGGCTTTCCTCACACGTTGGCTTCATGGTGGAGCTGATGGCTTTGTTGGCTTTCCTCACACGTTGGCTTCATGGTGGAGCTGATGGCTTCCCTCACACGTTGGCTTCATGGTGGAGCTGATGGCTTTGTTGGCTTTCCTCACACGTTGGCTTCATGGTGGAGCTGATGACTTCCCTCACACGTTGGCTTCATGGTGGAGCTGATGGCTTTCCTCACACGTTGGCTTCATGGTGGAGCTGATGGCTTTATTGGCTTTCCTCACACGTTGGCTTCATGGTGGAGCTGATGACTTCCCTCACACGTTGGCTTCATGGTGGAGCTGATGGCTTCGTTGGCTTTCCTCACACGTTGGCTTCATGGTGGAGCTGATGGCTTCATTGGCTTTCCTCACATGTTGTTTTTATGGTGGAGCTGATGGCTTCGTTGGCTTTCCTCACACGTTGGCTTCATGGTGGAGCTGATGGCTTTCCTCACACGTTGGTTTCATGGTGGAGCTGATGGCTTCGTTGGCTTTCCTCACACCTTGGCTTCGTGGTGGAGCTGATGCTTCAACCACGATGTCCAGTGCCGGTTTGGGACCATCTCATCCTTCCCGCAGGTAAAGATGATGACCAGCCCAGAAGACGACCTCATCGGCATCCCCTTCCCCGAGCACAGCAGCGAGCTTTTGAGCTGCCTCAATGAGCAACGCCAGCTCGGGCTGCTCTGCGACGTCACCATCAAGACACAAGGATTGGAATATCGTACCCACCGCGCCGTCTTGGCCGCCTCCAGCCGCTATTTCAAGAAGCTTTTTGCCGGACCGGGACCGGGACAAGAGGTTTGCGAGTTGGACTTTGTGGGACCGGAGGCTTTAGGAGCGTTGTTGGAATTTGCCTACACGGCGACGCTCACCATCAGCAGCGCCAACATGGGCGAGGTGCTGCGCGCCGCCCGCCTGCTGGAGATCCCTTGCGTGATCGCTGCCTGCGTGGAGATCCTGCAGGGCAGCGGCTTGGAGGCACCTTGCCCGGATGACGGCGACTGCGAGCGCGCCCGACGCTACCTGGAAGCTTTCGCTACCCTTCCTGAGGGCGAGGAGCCCCCACCACCGCCCCCTCGCCCCGTCGCCCGTCGCAGCAAGAAGACGCGCAAGTTCCTACAAACGTGCGGCTCTCGTCTCAACAACCACGCGGAGGAGACGCCCGCTGAGGCCGAAGGCTGCGGCAGCCCCACGCTGCCCGCCGAGCCGCCCTCGCCACCCCTGCCCGAGGGGTTACCTCTACCCTATGACAGCTTTGAGCTGCCCGAGGAGGAGGAGCTGCCCCCGCACCCCTTCCCCTTCCCCTACCAACCCCCCCTGTCCCCCGAGGATGCCGATGAGGATGAAGATGCCATCGACCCCGACCTGATGGCGTACCTGAGCTCGCTGCACCATGAATCGCTGGCGCCGGGGTTGGATACGCCTGACAAGTTGGTGCGTAAGCGCCGTTCGCAGATGCCCCAAGAGTGTCCCGTCTGCCACAAAGTCATCCACGGTGCCGGTAAATTGCCCCGGCACATGCGCACGCACACGGGCGAGAAGCCCTTCGCCTGCCAGGTCTGCGGCGTTCGCTTCACACGGTGAGTGTTGCCGGACGGGTGAGCCCTGATCCCATCCCTGGAGGGGTTCAGTGTGTCTTTGGGGTCTCTTCCCATGATCTTTGAGGTCTCTTCCCATGATCTTTGAGATCTCTTCCCACCCTAAACCATCTCATGGTTCCATGATTCCATCTTGGCATCCACCAGAACCCCCAGATCCCATCCCTGGCGTGGTGCAATGTGTCTTTGAGGTCTCTTCCCATGATCTTTGAGGTCTCTTCCCGTGATCTTTGAGGTCTCTTCCCATCCAAACCATCTCATGGTTCCATGATTCCAACTTGACGTCCACCAGAACCCCCAGACCCCATCCCTGGAGGGGTTCAGTGTGTCTTTGAGGTCTCTTCCCATGATCTTTGAGGTCTCTTCCCATGATCTTTGAGATCTCTTCCCACCCTAAACCATCTCATGGTTCCATGATTCCATCTTGGCATCCACCAGAACCCCCAGATCCCATCCCTGGCGTGGTGCAATGTGTCTTTGAGGTCTCTTCCCATGATCTTTGAGGTCTCTTCCCGTGATCTTTGAGGTCTCTTCCCACCCTAAACCATCTTATGGTTTCATGATTCCAACTTGACGTCCACCAGAACCCCCAGATCCCATCCCTGGAGGGGTTCAGTGTGTCTTTGGGGTCTCTTCCCATGATCTTTAAGATCTCTTCCCACCCTAAACCATCTCATGGTTCCATGATTCCATCTTGGCATCCACCAGAACCCCCAGATCCCATCCCTGGCGTGGTGCAATGTGTCTTTGAGGTCTCTTCCCATGATCTTTGAGATCTCTTCCCACCCTAAACCATCTCATGGTTCCATGATTACAACTTGATGTCCACCAGAACCCCCAGATCCCATCCCTGGAGGGGTTCAAAGCCAGGTTGGATGGGGTTTGGAGCCCCTGAGCCAGTGGGAGGTATCCCATGGGTGCCGCTGGATGGACCGGATCATCCCGGCCTGCTGGGTACTTGATGGCATCCCAGTGCCCGGCACCCTGGCATGGTGCATTGTGGGTCCACAGGGTCTTCTACATCCTATGGATGCTGCTGGATGGATCAAACTGTCGCTGCCCGCTGAGTACCAGGAGCATCCCCCACTGCACGTCTCCTGCCAGCCCCGCTGGGGCCCGGCCGTGTCCGTGCCGTGGTTCTGTGCATCCCTGCCATGTGGCTACCATCCTTACCATGGGGCTACCATCCCTGCCATGGGGCTACCATCCCTGCCACAGGACTACCTTCATCTCCACAGCCAACCAGCTGCTTCCCCAGGGACATCAGCCACCCTGTGCCCTGCAGAGCACCCTTGTCATGAGGCTACCATCCCTGCCATGGGGCTACCATCCCTGCCATGTGGCTACCATCCCTGCCATGTGGCCACCATCCCTGCCATGGGGACTACCTTCATCTCCGCAACCAACTGGCTGCTTTTCCAGGGATGCTGTCCACCTGGTGCCCTGCTGTGCATCCTTGTCATGTGGCTACCGTCCCTGCCATGTGGCTACCATCCCTGCCATGGGGACTACCTTCATCTCCGCAGCCAATCGGCTTCTTCCCCAGGGATGCTGCCCACTTGATGCCCTGCCACCCATCCCTGCCATGTGGCTACCATCCCTGCCATGGGGCTACCATCCCTGCCATCTGGCTACCATCCCTGCCATGGGGCTACCATCCCTGCCATGTGGCCACCATCCCTGTCATGTGGCCACCATCCCTGCCATGTGGCTACCATCCCTGCCATGTGGCCACCATCTCTGCCATGGGGCTACCATCCCTGCCATGGGGACTACCTTCATCTCCGCAGCCAACTGGCTGCTTCCCCAGGGATGCTGCCCACCTGATGCCCTGCCACCGATCCCTGCCATGTGGCTACCGTCCCTGCCATGTGGCCACCATCCCTGCCATGGGGACTACCTTCATCTCCGCAGCCAATCGGCTTCTTCCCCAGGGATGCTGCCCACTTGATGCCCTGCCACCCATCCCTGCCATGTGGCTACCATCCCTGCCATGGGGCTACCATCCCTGCCATCTGGCTACCATCCCTGCCATGGGGCTACCATCCCTGCCATATGGCTACCATCCCTGCCATGGGGACTACCTTCATCTCCACAGCCAACCAGCTGCTTCCCCAGGGACATCAGCCACCCTGTGCCCTGCAGAGCACCCTTGTCATGGGGCTACCATCCCTGCCATGGGGACTACCTTCATCTCCACAGCCAACCAGCTGCTTCCCCAGGGATGCTGCCCACCTGATGCCCTGCCACCCATCCCTGCCATGGGGCCACCATCCCTGCCATGTGGCTACCATCCCTGCCATGTGGCTACCATCCCTGCCATGTGGCTACCATCCCTGCCATGGGGACTACCTTCATCTCCACAGCCAACCAGCTGCTTCCCCAGGGACATCGGCCACCCTGTGCCCTGCAGAGCACCCTTGTCATGGGGCTACCATCCCTGCCATGGGGCTACCATCCCTGCCATGAGGCTACCATCCCTGCCATGGGGACTACCTTCATCTCCGCAGCCAATCGGCTGCTTTTCCAGGGATGCTCCCCACCTGATGCCTTGCCGCGCATCCCTGCCGTGTGGCTACCATCCCTGCCATGTGGCTACCATCCCTGCCATGGGGCTACCTTCATCTCCGCAGCCAATTGGCTGCTTCCCCAGGGATGCTGCCCACCTGCCGCGCATCCCTGCCATGTGGCTACCATCCCTGCCATGTGGCCACCATCCCTGCCATGTGGCTACCATCCCTGCCATGGGGACTACCTTCATCTCCGCAGCCAACTGGCTGCTTTTCCAGGGATGCTGCCCACCTGATGCCCTGCCACCCATCCCTGCCATGGGGCTACCATCCCTGCCATGGGGCCACCATCCCTGCCATGTGGCCACCATCCCTGCCATGTGGCTACCATCCCTGCCATGGGGACTACCTTCATCTCCGCAGCCAACCGGCTTCTTCCCCAGGGATGCTGCCCACCTGCCGCGCATCCTTGCCCTACCACGCGGCTCCCGGCATCCCCGCGGCCAAGCGGCTGCTTCCCCAGCGTTGCCATCCGCCCTACGCCAACGTCTCCTTCTCCTCCCCAGGAACGACAAGCTGAAGATCCACATGCGGAAGCACACGGGCGAGCGGCCCTACTCGTGCCAGCGCTGCAGCGCCCGCTTCTTGCACAGCTACGACCTGAAGAACCACATGCACCTGCACACGGGCGCGCGGCCCTACGAGTGCTACCTCTGCCACAAGGCCTTCGCCAAGGACGACCATCTCCAACGGCACCTCAAGGGCCAGAACTGCCTGGAGGTGCGGACGAGACGACGCCGACGCGACGAACCCCCTCCTCAACCTACCGGACCCCCCGGGCTCGACCTCTCCAACGGGCGACTGGAGGGGCTGCGTCTCTCCATCGCTCATTTGTGGGGACCGGGAAGGATCAAAGAGGAGGAAGAGGAGCCGGAGGTTGAGGAAGGCTCTCAACCACAACCCCACGCGGCCGTGAAGGTGGAGACGGCGTAGGGCGGTTGATGTGTTGAGTTGTACCGGACCCGCCGGGGTTTCTCTTCCCATTTTTTTGCCCCCCCCCCGCCCCGTTACGGTTCATTCCCAGTTATGCAAAGGGGGGGGGGGAAGAAACTCCCCCCCCTCCCCTTTTAGCTGATTTGCACAATGGGGTGGGGGGGGGTCCCCAACTTTTCCCCCTATGCCACACCCGGGTACCCCCTTCTTGTGGCAGAGCCCCGATTTGGGGGGAGGGGGGGGGGGAATGAAGAGGGATCAGGGTGACCCCCCCAAAAAATCCCTCTCCCCCTCCCAGCGGGGATGGGGACCCATGGACCAAGCCCCCCCCCCCCCCCAAAAAAATAAACATAGGGGGGGAGAGGCCCCCACCCCGCGCTGTACATAGCTTATCCCCCCCCTAAGCAGCCCCCCCTCCCCGGCGAGCCCCCCCCTCGCCCCTGCACTCCTGGCTGCTTTCTCTTGGTTGCACTATTTGGGTGAGCTCACCCGGGTTGGGGGGGGGAACCCCAACCCCTACCCGACCCCCCCCCTCCTACAACCCCCCTTTCAACCAAAAAAAAACCCCCCCCCCCCACCTTGGCCCTGTGGGACCCCCCCTTCTTCTTGGGGTGACCGAGCACAGCGGTTACCCCCCCCCCCCCCAGAGCCCTTTGCACATGCGCCCCCACCCCCCCAAAATCCCTGAGTCCCCCAGGGGAGCAGAAGGGGGGGTTTATTTGCCTAAAAATAAGAGTTTATCTATATTTAAAGAGATGATGTAATATATTCCCCTCCCTTCTTTCCAAGCCCCTCCGCTGCTGCTGCCAGCACTGCCCGGGCCCCCCCAGAAACCCCCCCCCCCTTTTGCCCCCCCAACATCTTCTCCCTCCCCATGGGGTGTCGGGAGAAGGTGATGGGGAAGGAATTATTGGGGGGAGTTTCCACTCCCGTCATGGCTTTAAAAAGTGCCTTATGGTGAACTTGAACTTTTCGGCTACTTGAACCTCTCTGGTGTCAGGAACCAAACGAATCATGGGCGCCGCGGCGCCTCTGTCTGTCTGTCTGTCTGTCTGTGTTTGGTTTTCTTTTTGTTTTGTTTTGTTTTTTTTTTTTTTAAACGAAGGCTGCTTGGTAATAAACGGAGAAGCAGGGACACCCCCAAAGTGTCCGACCCTCTGTCCGCAACGGGGACCGTCACTCCGGAGCAGCTCTGGGGGGAGAAGAGTGGGGCTGAGGGGGCACCGTGGGGATGGGGGGGACCATAAGGATGGAGATGGGGGCACCGTGGGGATGGGGGGACCATGAGGATGGAGATGGGGGCACCGTGGGTATGGAGGGACCATGAGGATGGAGATGGGGGCACCGTGGGGATGGAGGGACCATGAGGATGGAGATGGGGGGGCCACGAGGGTGGAGATGGGGGCACCGTGGGGATGGGGGGCCACGAGGATGGAGATGGAGGCGCCATGGGGCTGGGTGGGCACCATGGGGCTGGAGGGACCATGAGGATGGAGATGGGGGGCACCATGAGGATGGAGATGGGGGGCACCATGGGGATGGAGGGACCATGAGGATGGAGATGGGGGCACCGTGGGGATGGGGGGCCATGAGGGTGGAGATGGGGGCACCGTGGGGATGGAGGGACAACGAGGGTGGAGATGGGGGCACCGTGGGGATGGGGGGGCCATGAGGGTGGAGATGGGGGGGCCATAAGGGTGGAGATGGGGGCACCATGGGGATGGGGGGACCATGAGGATGGAGATGGGGGGGCCATAAGGGTGGAGATGGGGGGGCCACGAGGATGGAGATGGGGGCACCATGGGGATGGGGGGGCCACGAGAATGGAGATGGGGACACCATGGGGATGGAGGGACAACGAGGGTGGAGATGGGGGCACCGTGGGGATGGAGGGACCATGAAGATGGAGATGGGGGCACCGTGGAGATGGGGGGGCCACGAGGGTGGAGATGGGGGCACCGTGGGGATGGGGGGGCCATGAGGATGGAGATGGGGGCACCGTGGGGATGGAGGGACCATGAGGATGGAGATGGGGGGCACCGTGGGGATGGAGGGACAACGAGGGTGGAGATGGGGGCACCGTGGGGATGGGGGGACCATGAGGATGGAGATGGGGGGGCCATGAGGGTGGAGATGGGGGCACCGTGGGGATGGAGGGACCATGAGGATGGAGATGGGGGGGCCACGAGGGTGGAGATGGGGGCGCCGTGGGGATGGGGGGGCCACGAGGATGGAGATGGGGGCGCCATGGGGCTGGGGGGACCATGAAGATGGAGATGGGGGCACCGTGGGGATGGGGGGGCCACGAGGGTGGAGATGGGGGCACCGTGGGGATGGAGGGACCATGAGGATGGAGATGGGGGCACCATGAGGATGGAGATGGGGGCACCGTGGGGATGGGGGGGCCACGAGGATGGAGATGGGGGCGCCATGGGGCTGGGTGGGCACCATGGGGCTGGAGGGACCATGAAGATGGAGATGGGGGCACCGTGGGGATGGGGGGACCATGAGGATGGAGATGGGGGGGCCATGAGGGCTGGGTGGGCACCATGGGGCTGGAGGGACCATGAGGATGGAGATGGGGGCACTGTGGGGATGGGGGGGCCACGAGGATGGGGATGGGGGGCACCGTGGGGATGGAGGGACAACGAGGGTGGAGATGGGGACACCATGGGGCTGGGTGGGCACCATGGGGCTGGAGGGACCATGAGGATGGAGATGGGGGCACCGTGGGGATGGGGGGACCATGAGGATGGAGATGGGGGGGCCATGAGGGTGGAGATGGGGGCACCGTGGGGATGGAGGGACAACGAGGGTGGAGATGGGGGCACCATGGGGCTGGGTGGGCACCATGGGGCTGGAGGGACCATGAGGATGGAGATGGGGGCACTGTGGGGATGGGGGGCCACGAGGATGGAGATGGGGGCGCCATGGGGCTGGGTGGGCACCATGGGGCTGGAGGGACCATGAAGATGGAGATGGGGGCACCGTGGGGATGGAGGGACAACGAGGGTGGAGATGGGGGCACCGTGGGGATGGAGGGACAACGAGGGTGGAGATGGGGGCACCATGGGGCTGGGTGGGCACCATGGGGCTGGAGGGACCATGAGGATGGAGATGGGGGCACTGTGGGGATGGGGGGCCACGAGGATGGAGATGGGGGCGCCATGGGGCTGGGTGGGCACCATGGGGCTGGAGGGACCATGAAGATGGAGATGGGGGCACCGTGGGGATGGGGGGACCACGAGGATGGGGGCACCGTGAGGATGGAGGGACAACGAGGGTGGAGATGGGGGGCACCGTGGGGATGAAGGGCCACGAGGATGGAGATGGGGGCACCGTGGGTATGGAGAGACCACAAGGATGGAGATGGGGGCACCAAGGGACCGAGGGCACCACAAGGATGGAGACCGGGGCATCATGAGATGGGGCCATGGAGGGGAGGGGGGCACCATGGACCTGGTGTTGAGGGCACCATGGGGCTGGGGGCACCACAGTGTTGGGCCTGAGGACACCATGAGGATGGGGGTGCCCTAGGGATGGGGGCACCATGGGGATTAGGACATTGTGGGGATGGGGACAACACGGGGATAGGTGAGGACACCATAGGGATTGGGACAACATGAGGATATGAACAGGAGCGCCGTGGGGCTGAGGGCACCACAGGGATGAAGATAGGGGTATCTTGGTCTGAAGGCACCATGAGGACAGAGATGGGGCACCATGAGGCTGAGGGCACCACGAGGATGGAGATGGGAACCCCATAGGGCTGGAGGCACTGCAGGGACGGAGATGAGGGCATTGAGGGACTGGGGCACATCGTGGGGGTGGAGATGGGACACCGTGGGTCTGGGGGCACCATGAGGTTGGGACGACCATTGGGTGCCGGACACCATCTCAGCACTTTGGGCCATCAAGAATCGGGTGCTTTATTCACCACTCCTCACCCACCCCAATGGCTCCCACCTTCCGCCGCGTTGCGGAGGTTCCAGCCATGTCCCCAGAGCCTGGCGCCGTGTCCTCGCTGCCGCGTGGCACTACCCTGCCCTCACTGGGCTCCACGCTTGCTGCCACGTGGCTTCTCCGTCATCACCTCCTCCAGCTCCGTCCCACTGCTCTCGGGCTCATCCTGGTAGCTGTAATCCAGGCTTGGGAGTGGACGGGACAAAAGTGGGGTTGGGGACAAGGATGGGGTTGGGGCCAAGAATGGGGTTGGGGACAAAAGTGGGGTTGGGGCCAAGGATGGGGTTGAGGACAAGGATGGGGTTGGGGACAAAAGTGGGGTTGGGGCCAAGGATGGGGTTGAGGACAAGAATGGGGTTGGGGACAAAAGTGGGGTTGGGGCCAAGAATGGGGTTGAGGACAAGAATGGGGTTGGGGACAAAAGTGGGGTTGGGGCCAAGGATGGGGTTGAGGACAAGAATGGGGTTGGGGACAAGGATGGGGTTGGGGACAAGAATGGGGTTGGGGCCAAGGATGGGGTTGGGGACAAAAGTGGGGTTGGGGCCAAGGATGGGGTTGAGGACAAGAATGGGGTTGGGGACAAAAGTGGGGTTGGGGCCAAGAATGGGGTTGGGGACAAAAGTGGGGTTGGGGCCAAGAATGGGGTTGGGGCCAAGGATGGGGTTGAGGACAAGAATGGGGTTGGGGACAAAAGTGGGGTTGGGGCCAAGGATGGGGTTGGGGACAAAAGTGGGGTTGGGGCCAAGAATGGGGTTGAGGACAAGAATGGGGTTGGGGACAAAAGTGGGGTTGGGGACAAGGATGGGGTTGAGGACAAGAATGGGGTTGGGGACAAAAGTGGGGTTGGGGCCAAGGATGGGGTTGAGGACAAGAATGGGGTTGGGGACAAAAGTGGGGTTGGGGCCAAGGATGGGGTTGGGGCCAAGGATGGGGTTGAGGACAAGGATGGGGTTGGGGCCAAGGATGGGGTTGGGGCCAAGGATGGGGTTGAGGACAAGGATGGGGTTGGGGCCAAGGATGGGGTTGGGGCCAAGGATGGGGTTGGGGCCAAGGATGGGGTTGGGGCCAAGGATGGGGTTGGGGCCAAGGATGGGGTTGGGGCCAAGAATGGGGTTGGGGCCAAGGATGGGGTTGGGGCCAAGGATGGGGTTGGGGACCAGCGCCGGGGCCATCGCCGGCACTCACCTGTGGAACGAGCTGTCCTCGCTGTCCCTGTCGCTGCTTTCCTCCTCACTCTCTCCGCTCGCCTCCTCCTTCAGCCGGGCGAGCAGCCGGGCTGCCAACTCTCGGGGTAACCGCCGGCTGCCCCCCCGGCCCCTCGCCACCTCGTGGATGCGCTGCCGCAGCCGCCGTCCTCGCTCCTGACCCCGCAGCGCCCGCACGGCGCCCACCCACAGAGCCAACGTCTCCTCGTCGCTGGAGTCCCTGCGGGGACACGACGACGAGGGAAGGGGTGAGCTGCAACCCAACCCGCCGCATCCATCCCTCGCTCCTCAGGGTGTGGTGGGCTCCATGCTTACATCTCCTCGTCCTCGTGGGCCTCGTAGCTCAAGGGGCCCATGCAGACGGAGCAGATGTTGCGCAGAGTTCGGTAGCAATCGCTGCAATAAAGCCCTGAGGAAAGCTCAGTGTGAACCTCATGAAGGTCCAACAAGGGCAAGGTCCTACCCCTGGGTTGGAGCAATCCATGGTTGCAATACAGGATGGGCAACGACGTGATTGGAGGAAGCCCTGAGGAGAAGGACTTGAGGTGCTGGAGGATGAGAAGCTCGATATGAGACAGCGATGTGCGCTCGCAGCCCAGAAACCATCCGTGTCCTGGGCTGCATCCAGAGAAGAGCGTCCAGCAGGGAGGGAGGGGATTCTGCCCCTCTGCTCCGCTCCGTGAGACCCCACCTGGAGCCCTGGGTCCAGTTCTGGAGTCTCCAACATAAGAAAGATATGGAACTGTTGGAACGGGTTCAGAGAAGGTCATGGAGATGATCTGAGGGCTGGAGAACCTCCTGTATGAGGACAGGCTGAGAGAGTTGGGGTTGTTCAGCCTGGAGAAGAGAAGGCTCCGAGGAGACCTTAGAGCAGCTTCCAGTATGGAAAGAGTCTCCAGGAAAGCTGAGGAGGAACTTTTTACGAGGGCCTGAAGTGATGGGATGAGGGGGAATGGTTCTAAATTGGAAGGGAGAAGAGTTAGATGGGACATTAGGAAGAAATTCTTCACGATGAGGGTGGGGAGGCCCTGGAAGAGGTTGTCCAGAGCAGTGGTGGCTGCTCCATCCCTGGAGGGGTTCCAGGCCAGGTTGGATGGGGTTTGGAGCCTCTGATCCAGTGGGACGTGTCCCTGCCCATGGCAGGGGGTTGGACTGGATGACCTTAGAGGTTCCTTCCAACCCAACCCATCTCATGATTCCATGAAAATGGGGCTGTAAGAAGGTGAGAGATATTTTGGGTGATGTCCCCAGCGTAGGTGAGCTTCTACCTTTGCACCTGGGGGTGATGCATGCGATGAAGTCGGGCTGTTCTGCCACCTCACACGTCAGGCATTGTCTCTTCCGGATGCGCAAGACTTGAGCCACGCGGGTAAAGAGAGACAACCTGCGGGCAAGGACCTGATGCTCCAGGGGGACAATGTCCCCCCTGGAAGGGTGGCATTGCCCTTTTGCAATGCCCAGTAAGGCACTTATAGGATCAGGATGGCTCCAACCCCATGGTTGCACCCCCAGGGGATCTTACTTGGCCACGAGGAGGAAGACGTTGCCCTCCGCGGCGTCGCCTTTGCGCCCCATGACCGTTTGGCGCAGGGCACGCGCCAGCCCTGCCCGCCGCGCCAGGATGGTGCTGTGGAGAAAGATTGTGCGCTCCTGGCACGAGAAAGATGGGGTGAGGACACGGGGCTGCTGAGGGGGTGCAAGCGGAGGAGGATGGTGGTTCCTAACCTGCTCGCGCTTCGGGTAGTAGGCGGCACACACCACCCGGCGCAAGCGTGCCACGTAGGAGCCGAAGACGGCGATGAAGAGGCAGATGCCGTACAAGAGTCCTGGTGAGAAAGAAGACGAGGGTCACACAGGGGTGATCTCCACTTCATCCATCTCCGCCCAACGTCGCACGCGGCGGGCGCAGCAGCTCTGCTCACCCATGCTGAGGTAGGTGCCGTAGTCGGGCTCCACGGGCCGCGGGATGCAGCTCTGCGACAGCACCGTGAGGTTGCCCTGCTGGAGGACATCGAAAGCAGAGACCAAGTCCCGGAAGATTTCGCTGGTGTAGCCTTCTCCTTTGACGCTGATGGCCATCACCTCCGGTGCTGGGGGGCAAACGGCTCAGGTTTGAGAATGGGGCACCCACCACCCTAAAACTCCAACCAACAACAGCACCCACGGCCATACGGGTGCCGCTCACCCCTGGCGACGATCTCCCCTTTCAGCTGGTGCCGTATGAGGTCGAGCAACCAGAAGAGGCTGTAGTCGGCCAGAATGACGCTGAACCCCAACACCATGTGGCGCAGGACCCACACCAGCTGCAGCCCGTACCGGCGCTGCTCCTGCCGCGACAACAACAGCCCGACTGGACGGGAGCGGGAGCACCGTGAGGTTGTGCCATGCCAGGACCTTCTGGTTGCCCACCGTGGGGTTGGTCTGGGGGATGTCCCACCCCGCCCGGGACAGGGCTGACCTGGGGAGATGTAACGACCCTTCTCCCAGTTGGTGAGGGGCAGCACGGTGGCTTTGCGCTGCTCTGTGAGCTGCTGGTCCAGCTCCATGAAGCGCTGCGTGATGTAGATGTTGTCGAAGGTGTCGTCCCGCAGGTAGCGGCGATGGTAGCGCAGTGCCCTGGGGACACGGATGGATGCTGGGCACCGGCAAGTTGGGTCCCCATCCCCACCGGAGACTGGAGTGGGATCCCAGGCCGCTCACTGGAAGTATGTGTAGAAGATGACCCAGAAGGAGATGGGGACGTTACTGGGCTGGGGACATTGTAGGGCTTGAGGACATCATGGGGCTGAGAACATCACAGGGTTGAGGACACAACGGGGTTGAGGACATCATGGGGCTGAGGACATCACAGGGTTGAGGACACCACGGGGTTGAGGACATCATGGGGCTGAGGACATCACAGGGTTGAGGACACCACGGGGTTGAGGACAGCATGGGGCTGAGGACATCACAGGGTTGAGGACACCATGCGGTTGAGGACATCATGGGGTTGAGGACACCACGCGGTTGAGGACACCACGCGGTTGAGGACATCATTGGGTTGAGGACGTCACGGGGTTGAGGACGTCACTGGGTTGAGGACACCACGCGGTTGAGGACATCACAGGGTTGAGGATGCAGGGATGGAGATGGGGACATTGAGGGACTGGGAAGACCATGAGGTTGGGGGCACGGCAGGGATGGAGCCGAGAGCACTGTGGGGCTGAGGGTACCACGACGTTGGGACCACTGGCACGCAGGGTCTACATCCCCACCAGAGAAGAGCGAGACCCCATCCCACTCACTGGAAGTACATGTAGAGGATGACCCAGAAGGAGATGTGTGTGAAGAGCCCCAGGACCCGGTGCAGGGGCCGCAAGCGTTGGCTCACGTCGTCCATGATGTCCAGGGCCACCTCGCTCAGGGTCTTGCTGGAGTTGAGGCTGATGTTGAAGTGATGCTCGGCCGAGATGTTGAACTCGAACTCCTGACGGACATGGTCCAGAGCGCCTGTGAGAGCTGTGAGGGTGACCAGGGGCTGAGGGGTGCTCGGGGGTCAGGGTGAGAGCCAGGAGGGGATGGGGGGCAGCCAGGGACTCCCCAACCCAACTGTGGCACCAGGATACTCACGGTCTGCGACGTTCCTCTTGAGGAACTCCTGGATGTAGTAGGGGACGACGCAGAAGAGGGTTCCAACTGTGGAGAGAGGGCTAGTCTGAGCCAAGATGGGCAAGGTGATCCACCACCACAGGTGATCCACCACCACCCAACGCTGCAGAAGGATAGGGATGGCAGAGATCCACCACCATCCAACGTTGCAGAAGGACAGGGATGGCAGAGATCCACCACCACCCAACGTTGCAGAAGGACAGGGATGGCAGAGATCCACCACCACCCAACGTTGCAGAAGGACAGGGATGGCAGAGATCCACCACCACCCAACGTTGCAGAAGGACAGGGATGGCAGAGATCCACCACCATCCAACGTTGCAGAAGGACAGGGATGGCAGAGATCCACCACCATCCAACGTTGCAGAAGGACAGGGATGGCAGAGATCCACCACTATCCAACGTTGCAGAAGGATAGGGATGGCAGAGATCCACCACCATCCAACGTTGCAGAAGGATAGGGATGGCAGAGATCCACCACCACCCAACGTTGCAGAAGGACAGGGATGGCAGAGATCCACCACCATCCAACGTTGCAGAAGGACAGGGATGGCAGAGATCCACCACTATCCAACGTTGCAGAAGGACAGGGATGGCAGAGATCCACCACCATCCAACGTTGCAGAAGGACAGGGATGGCAGAGATCCACCACCACCCAACGTTGCAGAAGGACAGGGATGGCAGAGATCCACCACCATCCAACGTTGCAGAAGGACAGGGATGGCAGAGATCCACCACCATCCAACGTTGCAGAAGGACAGGGATGGCAGAGATCCACCACCATCCAACGTTGCAGAAGGACAGGGATGGCAGAGATCCACCACCACCCAACGTTGCAGAAGGATAGGGATGGCAGAGATCCACCACCACCCAACGCTGCAGAGGACAGGGGCCCACTCACGGTTGGCCAGCCTGCAGAGAGACTTGAAGGGAACGATGACGTAGCAGAGGAAGTAGAGGAAGGGGATGGTGCGCTCGCAGCTGTCCTTGGCGTCATCAAAGAGGAGCACACAGCGTTGGTAGGGCTGGCCCAGCTCGCGGTTGCATATCTTGCCGATGTTCACCAACCACAGCCAGACGTTGCGCACGGCTCGGGCTGCGGACAGGAAGCAGGTGTTAGGTGACAGAGACAAGGACAGACCAAGATGGGATGGGAAGAGGTTCTGGAGTCAGGGAGAACCTTGGGGACACCAAAAATAGGAGGCAAGGAGGTGCTGGAGCCAGGAAGACCCTCAGGGACCCACACTCACCGACATAGGTGACTGAGTCTGTGATGGAGTGGAAGAACTTGCGGATGCGGTCACCCACCGCCTTGGCTTTCTGGGCAATGTCCTTGATTTTGGCCAACATATCTGTGGAGAAAGGGGACCCCTGACCATACCCCAAGAGGAAAGGGCAGCTGGGGGGCAACCAGCGTTGCTGGGGGAATCTGCAGTCCCGCTACCTCGACGAATCACAGAATCATGGAATGGTTTGGGTTGGAAAGGACCTCAAAGCCCATCCAGTCCAACCATCTACCATGGGCAGGGACACCTCCCACTGGATGAGGGGCTCCAAACCCCATCCAACCTGGCCTTGAACCCCTCCAGGGATGGGATCTGGGGCTTCTGGTGGACATCAAGATGGAATCATGGAACCATGAGATAGTTTGAGTGGGAAGAGACCTCAAAGCCCATCCAGTTCCAACCATGGGCAGGGAACCCTCCCACCGGCTCAGGGGCTCCAAACCCCATCCAACCTGGCCTGGAACCCCTCCAGGGATGGGACAGCCACCACTGTTCTGGGCAACCTGGGCCAGAGCCTCCCCACTCTCATTATGGAGGATTTCTTCCTAACATCTACTCTAAATCTTCCCGTCCCAAGTTCAAGCCACCTCTGAGCCCCTCCTCTGACCCATCAGCGGCTCCCGGGCGCGTTGGAGCTTCTCAGCCGTCTGGTTGAGGGCGAGCTCAGCCCCACACGACAGTGACTCGGCGGTTTGGGAGAAGTTGTGCAAGATGTTGGTGCAAGGACCCTGCACGGCCATGCCCAGCGCCAGCAGCAGCATCAACATCTTCCCCTCATCTGTGGGAACGGGAGATCCTGGGGCTCAACTGGGAGCCAGCATCATCGCCACCCTGGCGCTCCTGATGGTGGGACCCACAGCTCCTTACTGGTGAAGATGTAGGGTAGCGACAGCAGCACGGTGATCCGCGCCTTGACGGAGAAAGCCATGCCCAAGCCCAGCCCGGCGGCCAGGCTGGACGTGGTGACCAGGCAGTACCAGATGTTGTGGCCCTGCGCCAGCAGCACCAGAGCCCCGTACAAGCTGGCCAGGACCATGCCAAACACGAAGGCACCGGCGCTGCGGGCCAGCTCCCACAGCTTGCTCTCCGTCTCCAAGGGGTGCATCTTGGATCGCCATGCCGTCTTCCACCGGCTCTTCAGCCCACGCAAGGCTCTGCCCAACGCTGAGGTCCACCCCATGTTGGGTTGAGCTCTTCCAAGTGCTTCCTGGTGCTCCTCTAGGCTCCTGGTGGGATGCTCAGCTCACTATGCGCTGGGTTTCAGGTGTGAATCTCGCCGTAACCGGGGGAGCATCTCATCGTAACTGGGGGAGCATCTCATCGTAACCGGGGGAGCATCTCGCCGTAACCAGGGGAGCATCTCGCCGTAACCAGGGGAGCATCTCGCCGTAACCAGGGGAGCATCTCACTGTAAATGGGAGAGCGTCTCGCCATAACTGGGGGAAAATCTCACCATAACTGGGGGAGCATCTTGCTGTAAGCGGGAGAGCATCTCGCCGTAACCGGGGGAGCATCTTACCGTAACCAGGGGTGCATCTCACCATAAATGGGGGAGCATCTCGCTGTAATTGGGGGAGAACCTCACCTTAAGTGGGAGAGCATCTCACCGTAACCAGGGGTGCATCTCACCGTAACCAGGGGTGCTTCTCACTGTAAATGGGAGAGCGTCTCACCATAACTGGGGGAGAATCTCACCTTAAGTGGGAGAGCATCTCACCATAACTGGGAGAGCAACTCACCGTAACCAGGGGTGCATCTCACCGTAACCAGGGGTGCATCTCACCATAACTGGAGGACCATCTCACCATAAGTGGGAGAGCATCTCACCCTGACTGGGGGAGAATCTCACCATAACCAGGGTTGTCTCTCACCGCAACTGGAAGAGCATCTCACCCATAACCAGAGGTCCATCTCACCATAACCAGAGGTGCATCTCAGTGTCAGGGGAACACTCTACCGTCAGACACTCAGCCATGAAACCGGTGCTGGCTCCTAACTGGGAGGTCTCATCTGGGACAGAAGCACATAGGAGGCAGAAACCACCCAACACAAGTGAGTTCCCTTCCCACCCCGCTCCCAGGCAGTGCTGCCCGCGGGCGGCAAGAGAAGCCGGGGCTGACGCTTCCCTCCTCACCCAGCCCTGAAGCGAGCAGTGGTCTCGCTGCTGCCCGTCCCGTGCAGCCGGTTCCTCTGGAGCCAGCCGCACCAGTACCGTGGCAGCAAGTTCTTCCTGGGTGCCGCCTTCGGGACCCTCCTCGGCCTCGGTGAGTGCACCCGGTGCCGGGTACGGTGTAGAGGGGGTGACGGCATAGGGACTCAGCCCATTTGGGGGTGTTTCAGGGCTCTGCCAGCTCCTCATCGTCCCCCTGGACATCACGGAGGAGCGCAAGATGCAGATCTCGTGTGTGCTGGCGGGTGAGGATGGGGCTGGGAGGGACGGTGGGGCTCTCCGAAGCCCCACGGGGGGCGTTTGTCTGCAGGACCGTGGGTTCAACTTTCCTTTCCCTACAGGGGTGACCACCTTGGGTTGGGCCATATCCCCCCACTTTCGCTGCACCAGCCTGCTCATGATCCCCAAGTTCCTGGGCAAGGAGGGTCGGGTCTACGTCCTCTCCTTCGTCCTCGCTGCCATCTACAACGGTAGGGGTCTTCCCATCATCCCCATCATCCCCAACCGCGCGCCGAGGGCCGGTAGGGGCTGAGCCAAGGCTGTTGGCCCCAGGGCCGGTGACAAACACTTGGCACAACCTGGAGGAGGTGACACGCTCCATGGGCTGCGTGGCCGAGATGCAGGTCAACCACAGCCGCCACCTCTGGCAAATGTCGACGGCCCCTCTGCGTGGGATGTTGGACAACATGGTGGTGAGCTTGGGGGGCCGGTGTGGGACCTGTGGAATATGGGGGATGCAGCAGGGAGTTGGCGTTGAGCTTGTGTGTCCTTCTCCCCGGCAGCGGAGCGGGGACAACCTGGATGCTGAGGTGAAGGACATCGCGCACGCCTTCGTGGAGCTGAATGAGGAGGTGGCCAGCGACACGGGCTACGTCCTGCGGCAACACCAGAACCAGAACCACCAGCCGGTCCTCAGCACGCAGGAGATGTACGAGAAGAAGACCAAGCTGCGCTGCGAGTGTGAGCGGGGCAGGCGGGAGGCTGGCAGCGTGCGGGGTGGGCAAGGGATGGAGTTCCTGCAGCCGCATCACCTTGGATGGTGCTCACGGTGCATGAGGGGTTGATGACTCCTTCCCCCTCCAGATGTGATCGAGTTGGGTATGCGGCGGTGCCGGGAGTGGTTCAGTGAGAAGTACGACGCTTGCATGGACACGGTGTATGTGCCCCTCATCAACCACTTCCTCTGCCTGCCCATGAAGACGACGTTCGTCTGCAACATTGTCAAAGGTGGGTGATGCTCAAGACCCCAACCCTGTCCTCCCTCGACGGAGTGGCTCCGATTCTGCCCCTCGTGGCCCCTGGGATGGCAATCGCAGCCTATGCCAGGGTGATGCGTGGTGTTCCTGGCTTTGCCGGCACCGATCCTGCTCCATCCATACAGTCATGCACACCTGGTGCACGAACAACATCCCCGTGGACAGCAACTTTGGGCAGATGTATGACCAGGTGAACGACACCGTCAACAGTTTCAGCCAGGACTTCAGCGCCAGCGTGGTCGTCGAGGTGGGTGCTGATCCCTTGAACCCAGGGCCAGGGCAGGGGATGGATTCTGCCCAGCCACACGGCACCTCTGTCGCAGGAAGAGAGCCGTGAGATGCTGATGGGCATCAACGTGTCGGCGGAGGTGCTGATGGAGGAGGTGACCTTGCACCTGCAGCAGCACAGCACCTACCTGGCCAAGGCCATCTCCATCTTCAGCTTCCTGCTCTCCTTCACCTTCCTCCTCGTCTTCATCTCGTGAGCTTTTGGGATGGGGAGATGCGGGGGCACCCCTGCGTCAGTCACCGGGCATGGAGGGGTGGGGGCTTTCTTTGGTCCTGGGGGGCACAAAGACAAAGGGGGGACCCTGAGGGGCTGAAGGACCCCTCACCCTTGCCAGGTCTTTCTTCTACACCAAGAAGTACTGCCAGGACATCCGCTTCGACAACATCTACATCACCACGTACTTTCGCCAGATCGATGCCCGCCGCAGGAAGCAGGTGAGGGAGCAGAAGAGGTGGTGAGAAGTCCCCCCCACCCCCGGTTTGGGGGGGGGTGGTCCTGGGGGGCTGCGCTGAGTCACCCCACTCTTTCTCTCCCAGCAAAAGCGGACGCTGCTGCCTCTGCGCCGGGCAGAGATCTCGGACGTCATCTTCCCCTGTCGTTTGGCCATACAGTCACCTGAGAGGAAGAACATGGTGAGGAGATGGTGGAGGGTTCTGGGGGGGTGTGGGACAGGGCTGGGGGACAGGTGGTGATAATCCCTGCTTCCTGCAGGTGCTGGAGCTGCTGGAATGTATCCCACCTCTCCTTCTCTTCCTCCTCATCTGCAGCCTGGACCACGTGCTCTTCACCATGCTCAGCATCATCCAGCAGCACTCCTACACCCAGTACTCCTTCTACAGTGAGCTTCCAGCCCCACAGCGCCAGGGGGGCAGCCCCCAGCCCCACCACAAAGGTGTCTCCTCCTTCCACCCACCTCCCCACTACCTCAACCCCACCCCGCAGGCAGCTACCACCTGTCCGTGCACGTGATGGGCAAATCGCTGATGGCACGGCTCTTGCGGAGCACCATCGGTGCCCTCAACGCCTCCTCTACCACCCAACTGGAGACATCCAACATCGGTGAGGTCCCTCAAGGGACAAGACCACCACTCCTCATGTCCACGCCCTGGTGGCCCTACTGGGGTGGCTCAGCACTGCCACCGTGTCCCCAGCTTGCTTGCCACGTCCGCGGGGCATGACGAGGGAGCAGTACGTGAGGAGCTGCCTGCCCTTGGTCGCGTTGGTCTTGCTCTGCTTGGTCCAGGTCTACACCTACCGCTTGCGCCGCGTTATCGCTGCCTTCTATTTCCCCAAGGTGAGCGGCAAAACCGGTGTGCCAGGCACAGCCCAGCCAAAAGAGCCGGTTTTGGGGTGGGTTGGTGTCCCCTGGTCACCTCTCATGGTGTTGGTTGGCCCAGCGGGAGAAGAGCCGGGTGCTCTACCTCTACAACAAGTTGCTGCAGCAGCGGCTGAGCTTCATCCGCCGGCAGCAGAAGCGCATTGCCCAGCGGGCATCGCAGCCGCCGGGACTGGTGAGCAGGGATGGGACCACACCAGGGTGCCATGGGGGGCTTTGCTGCCCCCCGATCCCGGCTTTGCTCCCCCATGGGTTGACCACTCAGCCTCAGGTCACCTCCATCCCCATCCCAGGGGACGTTGTTGCTGCAGTGGTGCCCGTGCCTGCGCCGCTGCATTCGCCGGAGCTGCACGGTGTGTGGGGAGCCCAAGACCCCCCGGGATCGCATCTGCTCCGCACCCGCCTGCGGCGCCTCCTACTGCGGGCAGTGCTGGAGGGAGGCCGGCAGCGTCTGCCTCGCCTGCAGCCCCGCGCTCCACGGCTTCTCGCAGGACAGCAGCGAGGAGGACGTCTGGTACGACGATGCATGAGGTGCCCGGCAATAAAAGTTGTGTTCAAAGAGTAGTGGTGAATGGAACTCAATCCAGTTGGGAACCGGTCACACACGTGGTGCCTCCGGGGCTCTGGGTTGGGCCAAGTCTGTCTAATAACTTCATCCACGATGTGGACAAAAGGGCTGGAGTGCTCCCTTAGTCAGTTTGGAGATGAAACCAAGCTGGGAGAGAGTGTGAAACTGCTGCAGGGTAGGGAGGTTCTGCAGAGGGATCCAGCCAGGCTGGATCCATGGGCTGGAGGGCAGGAAGGCTCTGCAGGAGACCTGGATGCGCTGGAGAGGTGGCCAAGGCCAATGGGATGAGGTTCATCCAGGCTTGTAGGAGCAAGGCTGGGATCGTCCCCCTGGATGTGGCGCTGGTGGGGCCACACCTTGAATCCTGGGTTCAGCTTTAGGCCCCTCACTCCAAGAAACACCATGAGGGGCTGGAGCGCATCTGGAGAAGGGAACGGAGCTGGGAAGGGGCTGGAGAACAGGGGTTGTGGGAGCAGCTGAGGGCTCTGGGGGTGTTTAACCTGGAGAAGAGGAGGCTGAGGGAGACCTCATCGTTCTCTGCAGCTCCTGGAAAGGAGGTTGGAGCCAGGCAGGGGTTGGGCTCTGCTCCTAAGGAACAGGTGAATGGATGAGAGGGAATGGCATCAAGTTGTGCCAGGGGTTTAGATTGGATATTAGACATTGGGTGGGGGTCTCTGGAGCCCAGGATGGAGAAGGTGGGGGTCTCTGGATCCGGGATGGAGAAGGTGGGGGTCTCTGGATCCTGGGATGGAGGAGGTGGGGGTCTCTGGATCCGGGATGGAGGAGGTGGGGGTCTCTGGATCCGGGATGGAGAAGGTGGGGGTCTCTGGATCCCGGGATGGAGGAGGTGGGGGTCTCTGGATCCGGGATGGAGAAGGTGGGGGTCTCTGGATCCGGGATGGAGAAGGTGGGGGTCTCTGGATCCCGGGATGGAGGAGGTGGGGGTCTCTGGATCCACGATGGAGAAGGTGGGGGTCTCTGGATCAGGGATGGAGGAGGTGGGGGTCTCTGGATCCCGGGATGGAGGAGGTGGGGGTCTCTGGATCCGGGATGGAGGAGGTGGGGGTCTCTGGATCCGGGATGGAGAAGGTGGGGGTCTCTGGATCCGGGATGGAGAAGGTGGGGGTCTCTGGATCCAGGAGGGAGGAGGTGGGGGTCTCTGGATCCGGGATGGAGAAGGTGGGGGTCTCTGGATCCCGGGATGGAGGAGGTGGGGGTCTCTGGATCCCGGGATGGAGGAGGTGGGGGTCTGTGGATCCGGGATGGAGAAGGTGGGGGTCTCTGGATCCGGGATGGAGAAGGTGGGGGGTCTCTGGATCCGGGATGGAGAAGGTGGGGGTCTCTGGATCCGGGATGGAGGAGGTGGGGGTCTCTGGATCCGGGATGGAGAAGGTGGGGGTCTCTGGATCCGGGATGGAGAAGGTGGGGGTCTCTGGATCCGGGATGGAGGAGGTGGGGGTCTCTGGATCTGGGATGGAGAAGGTGGGGGTCTCTGGATCCGGGATGGAGAAGGTGGGGGTCTCTGGATCCCGGGATGGAGGAGGTGGGGGTCTCTGGATCCGGGATGGAGGAGGTGGGGGTCTCTGGATCCGGGATGGAGAAGGTGGGGGTCTCTGGATCCAGGATGGAGAAGGTGGGGGTCTCTGGAGCCCAGGATGGAGAAGGTGGGGGTCTCTGGATCCCGGGATGGAGGAGGTGGGGGTCTCTGGATCCGGGATGGAGGAGGTGGGGGTCTCTGGATCCAGGATGGAGAAGGTGGGGGTCTCTGGAGCCCAGGATGGAGAAGGTGGGGGTCTCTGGATCCCGGGATGGAGGAGGTGGGGGTCTCTGGATCCGGGATGGAGGAGGTGGGGGTCTCTGGATCCGGGATGGAGAAGGTGGGGGTCTCTGGATCCGGGATGGAGGAGGTGGGGGTCTCTGGATCCGGGATGGAGAAGGTGGGGGTCTCTGGATCCGGGATGGAGAAGGTGGGGGTCTCTGGATCCGGGATGGACGAGGTGGGGGTCTCTGGATCCCGGGATGGAGAAGGTGGGGGTCTCTGGATCCGGGATGGAGAAGGTGGGGGTCTCTGGAGACCGGGATGGAGAAGGTGGGGGTCTCTGGATCCAGGATGGAGAAGGTGGGGGTCTCTGGATCCAGGATGGAGAAGGTGGGGGTCTCTGGATCCCGGGATGGAGGAGGTGGGGGTCTCTGGATCCAGGATGGAGAAGGTGGGGGTCTCTGGATCCCGGGATGGAGGAGGTGGGGGTCTCTGGATCCAGGATGGAGAAGGTGGGGGTCTCTGGATCCGGGATGGAGGAGGTGGGGGTCTCTGGATCCGGGATGGAGAAGGTGGGGGTCTCTGGATCCGGGATGGAGAAGGTGGGGGTCTCTGGATCAGGGATGGAGGAGGTGGGGGTCTCTGGATCCGGGATGGAGAAGGTGGGGGTCTCTGGATCCGGGATGGAGAAGGTGGGGGTCTCTGGATCCGGGATGGAGAAGGTGGGGGTCTCTGGATCCGGGATGGAGAAGGTGGGGGTCTCTGGATCAGGGATGGAGGAGGTGGGGGTCTCTGGATCCGGGATGGAGAAGGTGGGGGTCTCTGGATCCGGGATGGAGAAGGTGGGGGTCTCTGGATCCGGGATGGAGAAGGTGGGGGTCTCTGGATCAGGGATGGAGAAGGTGGGGGTCTCTGGATCCGGGATGGAGCTCTCGGAGGTCCCCGTCCCCCTCCCCCCTCCCAGCGCTCCCAGCACCGCCGCATCGCACTTCCCGGCGCCGCCCCCGAGGCGCAGCAGCCCCGTTCCCCGCCCGTTCCGCCGCGCTGGGCGTTACCGGGACCGCGCAGGAAGCTCCCCCGCCCCCCCGGGCCGGGCCGGGGCGGGTCCGGGGCCATGCACGGCGGCGGGGGCGGCGGGACAGCCCGGCAGCCGAAAGCCCGGGACCGGGAGGGCGATGGAGCCGCGGGGGATGCTCATCCTCCTCATCCTCCTCGCTGCCGGTTCCGGGGCCAACGGGAGCGGCGGAGGTGAGCGGGGACGGGGGGGTCGCGGAGGATGGGGACGAGGGGTTCGGTGGCTGCCAGTCCCGGGCACCGCACAGCGGCGGGGGAGCGGGACCGGGGGGAGCCGGGTGCTCTGGGACCGGGGGATGCTCAGGGACCGGGGGATGCTCGGGGGTCGCGGGGTGCTCGGGGATCAGGGGATACTCGGGGGTCGCGGGGTGCTCGGGGGTCGCGGGGTGCTCGGGGGTCGCGGGATGCTCAGGGACCGGGGGATGCTCGGGGGTCGCGGGATGCTCGGGGGTCGCGGGGTGCTCGGGGATCAGGGGATGCTCGGGGGTCGCGGGGTGCTCGGGGACCGGAGGATGCTCGGGAACCGGGGGATGCTCGGGGACCAGGAGATACTCGGGGATCGCGGGGTGCTCGGGGATCAGGGGATGCTCGGGAAGGGGGGATCCTGGAGGACGGACGGACGGACGGGGGGGGGGGGGGGTCAATGTCCGCAGCACCGCGGAGCAAACGGGGGTCGGGACTGGGGGTCTTGGGATTTTCGGGGGGAGGGGTGTCCCAGGGTTGAGAGGTGTCGCACAACAGCCGAGAGTCGGGAGCGGGGGTCCCGAAGGATGGGGAAGGGGGGCCGCCAGCTTTGGGCACCGGGCAGGAGCCGGGGGTCCGCACCGGGGGTCTCTAACCCACGAGACACTCGGGGACTGAGGGATGCGCAAGGGTGGTGGGATGCTCGAGGACGAGGGGGTCCCGGGGGTCGCAGGATGCCTGGGGACTGGGGGGTTCTGGGGGGAGTGGGGGGCGTCGGTCCGTGTCCACAGCCCCCCGGGAGTCGAGACTGGGGGTCGCGGGATGCTCAGGATGGGGGTGATGCCAGGACAGGGTGGGTAGGGAGTCCTTGTCCCCCCAGCAGCCGGGGGTCAGGACTGGGGGTCACGGGATGCTCAGGGAGACAGGGGTCCCAGGCGGGGGGGGGGGGCATTATGCAGAAGTTGGGGGTCGCAGGATGCTCGAGCTTTGGTCCAGGCATGGGGGGGCCATGGGGAGTGGGGTCTGTGGGGGCACCTCCAGCACTCCAGCCTCCTGTGGGACCCTCAGGAGGGTGGGGGACCCCTGGAGAGCCGTGAGGGGGGGGGGGCGTTGTGGGGGGTGAGGGGCACTGAGTCAGCCGGACGGGCATCCCAGCCCTGCCCGCTCCCCGAGCTCCTTGTACCGGGCTGACGCAAGGGCTGGCAGGGGTCCCTGTCCGTCCGTCCGTCCGTCCGTCCCCCCCACCCACCTCTGGGCATTGTCCCAGCTTTAGGGGGTGCGGCCAAGGGGTGCTCAGGCTGCACTTTGGGGGACACCCAGGAGCTGCTGGGGTGAGCTTGGGTGTCCTCGTTCCCAATCCCCACTGCCCCCCTGCCCTGGCCCGGGGGGGCTGCACGGGGACAGGTGATGGGAGCACAGGGCTCTGGGCTGTGGCGGCAACTGTGGGGCGATGGGGCTGTGAGGGGTGACTGTGGGGTGACAGGTGACCGTGGGGTGATGAGGCTGTAGTAGGTGACCATGGGGTGATGGGTGACTGTGGGGCAATGGGGCTGTGATGGGTGACTGTGGGGTGATGAGGCTGTAGTAGGTGACCATGGGGTGATGGGTGACTGTGGGGCAATGGGGCTGTGATGGGTGGCCATGGGGTTATGGGGCTGTGACAAGTGACCACAGGGTGATGGGTGACCATGGGGTGATGGTGACCATGGGGCAATGGGGCTGTGACAAGTGACCACAGGGTGATGGGTGACCATGGGGTGATGGTGACCATGGGGTGATGGGTGGCCATGGGGTGATGGTGACCATGGGGCAATGGGGCTGTGACAAGTGACCACAGGGTGATGGGTGACCATGGGGTGATGGTGACCATGGGGTGATGGTGACCACAGGGTGATGGGTGGCCATGGGGTGATGGAGTGGTGATGGTTGACTGTGGGGCAATGGAGTGGTGATGGGTGACCATGGGGTGATGGTGACCATGGGGTGATGGGTGACCATGGGGCAATGGAGCTGTGACAAGTGACCACAGGGTAGTGGGTGACCATGGGGCCATGGAGCAGTGATGGGTTACCATGGGGTGATGGGTGACTGTGGGGCAATGGGGCTGTGATGGGTGGCCATGGGGTTATGGGGCTGTGACAAGTGACCACAGGGTGATGGGTGACCATGGGGTGATGGTGACCATGGGGTGATGGGTGGCCATGGGGTGATGGTGACCATGGGGCAATGGGGCTGTGAGAAGTGACCACAGGGTGATGGGTGGCCATGGGGCGATGGAGTGGTGATGGTTGACTGTGGGGCAATGGAGTGGTGATGGGTGACCATGGGGTGATGGTGACCATGGGGTGATGGGTGACCATGGGGCAATGGAGCTGTGACAAGTGATCACCGGGTGATGGGTGACCATGGGGCAATGGAGCAGTGATGGGTGGCCATGGGGTGATGGGTGACCATGGGGCAATGGAACGGTGATGGGTGGCCATGGGGTGATGGGTGGCCATGGGGCAATGGAGCAGTGATGGGTGACCATGGGGTGATGGTGACCATGGGGTGATGGGTGACCATGGGGCAATGGAGCTGTGACAAGTGATCACCGGGTGATGGGTGACCATGGGGCAATGGAGCAGTGATGGGTGGCCATGGGGTGATGGGTGGCCATGGGGCAATGGAGCAGTGATGGGTGGCCATGGGGTGATGGGTGGCCATGGGGCAATGGAACGGTGATGGGTGGCCATGAGGTGATGGGGCTGTGACAGCAACCGTGGGGTGATGGGGCTGTGATGGGTGACCATGGGCTGACAGGTCTGTGACGGGTGAGCGTGGGGTGACAGAGCTCTGATGAATGACCTTGGGGTGCTGGGGATGCGACGGGTGATGGAGCCGTGACCCGGTGGCCGTGTGCCCCGCGCAGGTGACACCTCGCCGCAGCGCCACGCGGAACCGGATCCCTCCTGGCACGTGACCCCCCAGGTCTTGTTGGACAACCGGACACTCAGCCTGGCAGAGGCGACTCAGGTGACCCCCTGGGGTGTCCCCACCGTGCAGGACCTTGGGATGGTGGGGTGGGGGCTGTCCCATGGCCCCTCCGCAGGCAAGACCGCAGCCTCCACGTCCCCTGGCCCCAAATCCCCAGGGATCCCAGCACTCGTGGTCATTGGGGAGGGGGATTCCCAGTACCCCCCCATCCTCTCCCAGTGCTGGGTGGGACTGGACTGGGATCCCCCTCCCCGGCACCCTTTGCGGCGGGACGGAAGGGCTGAGCCCTCCCCGCAGCCGTTGGGAGTCTCTCCAGCGTTTCCGCCGCCCTGCGCGGTGCAGGAAGCGTTGAGGGGCGCAGGGGGGGCCCTCCTCTGTCTGACCCCCCCCCAGCACAATGAGCTGCGGAGGGAGGGGCGCTTCCTGCGGGGCGTGAGGGTGAGGACCTGGGTGGGCAGGAGAGCCCTTCTGTCCCCTCCCTCCGGGTACCCCCCCTGGCAGCACCCCGCGTTCCGGAGGGTGGGGGGACGGGGGGGGGACACACAGCTCGATGCAGGGGTGGGGGTCCCCCTGTAACCTCTGCTTTTGGCAGGGGGGGTTCCCGGCGCATCTGCGGGTCCTGCTGGAGCTGGACGGGACGAGGCTGGAGCTGGAGCTGAAGCAGAACTGGTGAGACTGGGGCTGGCGGGGGGGGGGACACTGGGGTCCCCTCTCCATGAATGGGGCAGCAGGGGGGGTCCTGTGGGGTCCATCTCCATCCATGGTGGACACAGAAGGACGGTCCTTTGCTCTCCTTCTGCATCCGTGGTGCACACGGGGTGGGGGTTTGGGGGACCCTCTCTCCATCTGTGGTGTATGTGGGGTGGGGGTTTTGGGGGACCCTCTCTCCATCTGTGGTGTATGTGGGGTGAGGGTTTTGGGGGACCCTCTCTCCATCTGTGGTGTATGTGGGGTGGGGGTTTTGGGGGACCCTCTCTCCATCCATGGTGCACATGGGGTGGGGGTTTGGGGGACCCTCTCTCCATCCATGGTGGACACAGAAGGACGGTCCTTTGCTCTCCTTCTCCATCCGTGGTGCACACAGGATGGGGGTTTGGGGGACCCTCTCCCCATCTGTGGTGTATGTGGGGTGGGGGTTTTGGGGGACCCTCTCTCCATCTGTGGTGCACACAGAGAGACAGTCCTTTGTTATCCTTCTCCATCCATGGTGCAATTGGGGTGAGGGTTTAGGGGACCCTCTCTTCATCCGTGGTGCACACGGGGTGGGGTTTTGGGGGACCCTCTCTCCCTCCGTGGTGCACACGGGATGGGGTTTTGGGGGACCCTCCATCCCTCTGTGGTGCACACGGGGTGGGGATCCCATCCTCTCCATCTCCATCGCAGGTGAGGAAGGGTCTGGGGGACCCTTTCTCCATCTGTGGTCTACAAGGGGTGGGGGTCTGGGTGCCCTTCTCTCCCTCCGTGGTGCACATAGAATAAGGGTCCCTCGTTCCCCTTCTCCATCCGTGGTCCACCTGACGTGGGGGTTCCAGGGACCCTGTCTTCACTTAGGGTTCACCAGCAGGGTGGGGGACCCAGGGTCCCCCTTTTCCCTCAACTGGAGTGCTCAGAGTGGGGTGAGTGGGGGGTCTCCGCTGTTGGGGTGACGCGTGCCTCTGGCAGGGAGCTGGTGCTGGGCGCCGGGGCGCTGCTCTACTACCTGCCCAACGGCACACGGGTGACGCAGGAGGCGAGCGAGCAGGTGGGTTCCGTGCACACCGTGTCCCTTGTGGTGTCCCCAAGTGGTTCTGGCACCCCAGGGGGACCCCAGACCCCAAGGGGACCCCAGCACCGGGCTGAGTTCCCCCTCTGCTGCAGGAACATTGCTGCTACCAAGGGACGGTGCGAGGTTTCCCCGGCTCTTGGGCCAAGCTCTGCGCCTGCGCCGGGCTCAGGTGAGCCCCCAGCCCCGCTGTCCCCGAGCTCAGCTCCCACCGCGCCGCTCACACCTCCTATCCCCATCCCCAGCGGCCACATCCAGCTCTCGGAGACCAGGAGCTACGAGCTGGAGTCGGATGCTGACGGCTCCCCGGAGCACCGCGTCGCGTACCAGCCGCGAGAGGTCCGGTTGGCACCGCGGGCACGTGGGCACGGCGCCCTGGACCCCGCCAGGCTGGAGACAGAGGAGACAGAGCCTCCCCAGCTGCAGCGGGTAGGTGACCCCCACGTCTTGCCCCACCAACGAGGGTCCCCTCGCCCGCATCCTGACCCCCATCTCCTTCTCCCCAGGGCAAACGGGCGCTGGTGGAGCAGCAGCGCTTCGTGGAGCTGGTGATGGTGGTGGACCACGCTGCGGTGAGTGCTGGGCAGGTGTCCCCACCTTAGGGGCTGCTCTGCTCCCCCGCTGTCCCCCCTGACCCTCAACCTCAACCCCCCCCAGTTCCAGAATTACCCCGACCTGCAGCGCGTACGCACGCGGACTTTGGAAATCGCCAACCAGGTGGATGCGGTGAGTTGTGTCCATGGCATCCTCCACCTCACCCTGGCACTGCTGTGGGGCCGGCGGGGAGGGGGATGTCTGTGACCCCCTGCTGTGTGCCCCCCCAAGTTTTTCCAGCCACTGGGAGTGCGGGTGGCTCTGCTGGCGGTGGAGGTCTGGAGCGAAGGTGACCGGTTTGTGGTGGGCGGCAGCGCTCGGGCTGCGCTGGAGCGGTTCCTGCGTTGGCGCCACGAGGAGCTGCTGCCCCGGCTGCCCCACGACAACGCGCAGCTCCTGACGTGAGTGAGGAACAAGATGGGGGATCCAAGAAAGAGGGACAAAAAGAGAAATAGAATCATGGAATCGTGGAATGGGTTGGGTTGGAAGGGATCTGAAAGATGATGGAATCGTGGAATGGGTTGGGTTGGAAGGGATCTCAAAGATGGTGGAATTGTGGAATGGGTTGGAAGGGATCTCAAAGATGATGGAATCGTGGAATGGGTTGGAAGGGATCTCAAAGATGATGGAATTGTGGAATGGGTTGGAAGGGATCTCAAAGATGATGGAATTGTGGAATGGGTTGGAAGGGATCTCAAAGATGATGGAATTGTGGAATGGGTTGGAAGGGATCTCAAAGATGATGGAATTGTGGAATGGGTTGGGTTGGAAGGGATCTCAAAGATGGTGGAATTGTGGAATGGGTTGGGTTGGAAGGGATCTGAAAGATGATGGAATCGTGGAATGGGTTGGGTTGGAAGGGATCTCAGAGATGGTGGAATTGTGGAATGGGTTGGGTTGGAAGAGATCTCAAAGATGATGGAATCGTGGAATGGGTTTTGTTGGAAGGGATCTCAAAGATCACGGAATTGTAGAATGGGTTTTGTTGGAAGGGACCTCAAAGATCATAGAATCATGGAATGGGTTGGGTTGGAAGGGACCTCAAAGCACATCCAGTTCCACCCCCTGCCATGGGAAGGGACACCTCCCACTGGCTCAGGGGCTCCAAAGCCCCATCCAACCTGGCCTGGAACCCACTGTATTTTTGTAATTGTATTTTTTTGATGGTTAGGAAGAATGTCCCCCCGAGAGCATGTTTTTTATAGCATGTTTTCCTTCAAGCAGTGTTTCTCCAGACTCTGTTCACTCTTCAGAGGTGAGAAAACCTTGTGCTCAGTCTGATCTGTGCTGAACAGACGTGTCTTCTATCATCACCTCTGTTTGCAGCCTTTCCCCGTCTCAAATGCAAGGTCAGGCAGAGCTGGACCCAGCTCCAAATGAGCAAGAGATTTCACCGGTGTGAAGTTGATAATAACATTAAAATGAGTCCTTTGGAATAGGTGTAAGATTTCTGGGAGAATTTATCTGTACACACGTAAACGGGAAATCTCCTCTGCCCCAGCTCTTGTCTGACTGCACGCGATTGATGGAGATGACGCCCTCGTGTTGTCCAGCCCCGATTAAAGGATGTTGGCTTTCTAAAACTCCAAAACAAGCCTTAATGAGTTGACTTGCTGGCCTGGAGGTGTTCAAGATCAGGTTGGATGGGGCTTGGAGCCCCTGAGCCAGTGGGAGGTGTCCCTGCCCATGGCAGGGGGTGGGACTGGATGGACTTTAAGGTCCCTTCCAACCCAAATCATCTCATAGCTCCATGATCCTCACTTGTCATCAACCAGAACCATGAGATCCCATCCCTGGAGGTGTTCAAGACCAGGTTGGATGAGGTTTGGAGCCCCTGAGCCAGTGGGAGGTGTCCCTGCCCATGGCAGAGGGTGGGACTGGATGGACTTTAAGGTCCCTTCCAACCCAAATCATCTCATAGCTCCGTGGTTCTCACTTGTCATCAACCAGAACCATGAGATACCATCCCTGGAGGGGTTCCAGGCCAGGTTGGATGAGGTTTGGAGCCCCTGAGCCAGTGGGAGGTGTCCCTGCCCATGGCAGGGGTGGGACTGGATGGGCTTTGAGGTCCTTTCCAACCGAAATCATCTCATAGCTCCGTGATTCTCACTTGTCATCAACCAGAACACTGAGATCCCATCCCTGGAGGTGTTCCAGGCCAGGTTGGATGAGGTTTGGAGCCTCTGAGCCAGTGGGAGGTGTCCTTGCCCATGTCAGGGGGTGGAACTGGATGGGTTTTGAGGTCACTTCCAACCCAACCCATTCTATATTATGATTTTCGGTCTCATTTGGACGGGGTGACGCGGGGCGTGCATGCAGCACCCCCAACCCTGGGCTCTCTTTCCCTCCCCAGGGGCGCCCGTTTCGAGGACGTCGCCGTTGGGATGGCAACTCAAACCTCCATGTGTTCCCCTACTCGCTCCGGGGGGGTCAGCATGGTGAGTACCCCCTCTTCCCCCCATCCCCTCCCTGCCGGCTCTCTGTGACACCCCTCTGATCCCGTAGGACCACTCCGTCAGCGTCCTCGTGGTCGCCTCCACCGTGGCCCATCAGCTGGGGCACAACCTGGGCATGCGGCACGACGACGCCAAGCGCTTCTGCGACTGCAGCGACCTCCGGCAGGACCGCGGCTGCATCATGGCATCGCCCACGGGGTGAGGGGAAGCGCGCACGGCTTGAGGGGGGCTGGGGATCACAGAATCATAGAATCACCAGGTTGGAAAGGACCCATTGGATCATCGAGTCCAACCATTCCCAACACTCCCTAAACCATGTCCCTCAGCACCTCATCCACCCGTTCCTTAAACACCTCCAGGGAAGGCGACTCGACCCCCTCCCTGGGCAGCTGTTCCAGTGCCCCATGACTCTTTCCGTGAAGAATTTTTCTCTGATATCCAACCTGACCCTCCCTTGGCGGAGCTTCAGGCCATTCCCCCTTGTCCTGTCCTCAGTCACTTGGGAGAAGAGCCCAGCTCCCTCCTCTCCACAACCTCCTTTCAGATAGAGAGTAATAAGGTCTCCCCTCAGCCTCCTCTTCTCCAGGCTAAACACTCCCAGGTCCCTCAGCCGCTCCTCGTCAGACGTTCTCCAGCCCCTCACCAGCTTCGTTGCTCTTCTCTGGACACACTCCAGAGCCTCAACATCCTTCTTGTGGTGAGGGGTCCAGAACTGAACACAGTATTCAAGGTGCGGTCTCACCAGTGCCGAGTCCAGAGGGAGAATCCCCTCCCTGGCCCTGCTGGTGACCCCATTTCTGATCCAAGCCAAGATGCCATTGGCCTTCTTGGCCACCTGGGCACACTGCTGGCTCATGGTCAGTCGCTGTCAACCATTCCCCTCAGGTCCTTCTCCTCCGTGCAGCTCTCCAGCCACTCTTCCCCCAGTCTGTAGCACTGCACAGGGTTGTTGTGCCCCAAGTGCAGGACCCAGCGTTTGCCCTTGTTGAACCTCATCCCATTGGTCTCATCCCATCTCTCCAGCCTGTTCAGATCCCTTTGCAGAGCCTCCCTACCCTCCAGCAGATCCACACTTCCACCCAGCTTAGTGTCACCCGCAAACTTGCTGAGGGTGCACTCGATGCCTTCACCCAGGATGAGCCCCCTCCTCACCTCAGCGACCCCCCCTCTGCTCCGCAGGCTGACGCCGGGCTTGAGCTTCAGCAACTGCAGCCGACAGGAGCTGCAGCGCAGCCTGCGGCGCGGCCAGGGCTGGTGCCTCTCCAACGTCCCCGAGCCCCTGCGCTTGGCTGCAAGTCCCCGCTGCGGGAACGGCTTCGTGGAGCCCGGAGAGAGCTGCGACTGCGGCCTCAGCTTGGTACGGGGGAGCTCTGGGCAGGTTGGGGTCCCCCCTTGAAACCCCTCACCTCATCCTGAGCCCAAGGGTGCCCGTGGCAGAGGTGCAGTGGGGTGCGTGGGGTCCCCTTTGCAAACGCCACTTGTCCTGAGCCTGGGGGTGCAGTGGGGTCCCCCCCTGCAGCCACCCCTTCCTTCGTCCTGAGCTCACGGCTGCTCATGCCGTGGGGGGCAGTGGGGGGCTTTGGGGTCCTCCTTGCAGAGTCACGCCTTGTCCTGAGCTCGAGGTTGCTGTGGGGTCCCCTCTGCAGCCCCCCCTTGTCCTGATCCCAGGGCTGCCCACACCATGGCTTTGCTTGTGGGGTGCAATGGGGTCCCCCCTGCAGCCCCCTCTTTGTCCTGAGCTTGAGGTTACTCTGGGGTCCCCCCTGCACCCCCTCCTTGTCCTGAGCTTGAGGTTACTCTGGGGTCCCCCCTGCACCCCCTCCTTGTTCTGAGCTCTGGGTTTCTGTGGGGTCCCCCCTGCACCCCACTCTTGTCCTGAGCTCCGTGTTTCTGTGGGGTCCCCCCTGCATCCCCTCCTTTGTCCTGAGCTCGAGGTTACTCTGGGGTCCCCCCTGCGCCCCCTCCTTGTCCTGAGCTTGAGGTTACTCCCACACCATGGCTTTGCTTGTGGGGTGCAATGGGATCCCCCCGTGCAGCTCCCCCTTGTCCTGAGCTCGAGGTCTCTGTGGGGTCCCCCCTGCAACCCCCTCCTTGTCCTGAGCTCGAGGTTGCTCTGGGGTCCCCCCTGCACCCCCCCTCATCCCGGCTTCCCATGCCATGGCTGTGGGGGTGCTGTGTCCCCCCTGCACCCCCCCCTCACCCCGGCTTCCCATACCATGGCTGTGGGGGTGCTGTGTCCCCCCTTCACCCCCCCCCTCATCCCGGCTTTCCATGCCATGGCTGTGGGGGTGCTGTGTCCCCCCTTCACCCCCCCTCATCCTGGCTTCCCATGCCATGGCTGTGGGGGTGCTGTGTCCCCCCTTCACCCCCCCTCATCCTGGCTTCCCATGCCATGGCTGTGGGGGTGCTGTGTCCCCCCTGCCCCCCCCCCTCATCCCGGCTGCCCATGCCATGGCTGTGGGGGTGCTGTGTCCCCCCTGCCCCCCCCTCACCGCAGCCCCTCTCCCCGCAGGAATGCACCGATCCCTGCTGCAACAGCACCTCGTGCCAGCTGCTGCCCGGTGCCGCGTGCGCCGCAGGCGACGCCTGCTGCCAGGACTGCCAGGTTTGTGCCTACACTTTCACCCCTCCAGCCACTCCCTGGGGTGTTTTTTTTGGGGGGATCCCTGCTCACCTGACCGTACCCCTCTTCCCAGTTGCTCCCTGCTGGCCACCCCTGCCGCGAGCCGCTGGGCGAGTGTGACCTGCCGGAATTCTGCGACGGCGTCTCACCGCGATGCCCGCCCGACGCTTTCGTGCAGGACGGGCAGCCCTGCGCCGGCAAGCGGGCGCGCTGCTACGGCGGCGCCTGTGCCACCTACGAGGGGCAGTGCCAGCAGCTGCTGGGGCCGGGTAGGAGGAGGAGGAGGAGAGTTTAGGGGGTGCTGGGGGACGGGGGGGTTGGGGGACGCTGAGCTCTCTGCTACCCCTTCTGCAGGTGCCGCACCCGTCTCCAGCGCCTGCATGGTCGCCCTCAACGCCAGAGGGGATGAACGTGGTCACTGCGGGCGGATCGCCAACGGCTCCTACACCGCCTGTGCCCAGCAGTGAGTGCTGTCCCCCCCAATTTGGTTCCCCCCACCATTGCTGTTTTCCATCCATTCATCACCCTCTTCCCCCCTTCTTTGCTCTTTTTCCCCCATCTTTACTCTTTCCCCCTCATCTTTACTCTTTCCCCCTCATCTTTACTCTTTCCCCCTCATCGTTCCTCTTTTCCCCCTCATCTTTACTCTTTCCTCCTCATCTTTTCTCTTTCCCCCTCATCTTTACTCTTTCCCCCCATCTTTGTTCTTTTCACCCCGTCTTTACTCTTTTCCCCATCGCTGTTTTGCCCCCATCGCCGTTTCCACCCCATTGTGCTTTTCCCCCCCCATCATCACCCTTTTCTCCCTCACCGCCTGCTTCCCCCCATCCTCCCCGTTCCCCCGTCACCCTCTTCATCCCATCATCACCCTCTTCATCCCATCATCACCCTCCTCACCCTCTCCCCCATCATCACCTTTTCCCCCCCATCACCCTTTTCCCATCGCACTTTCTCCCCATCATCACCATCATGTTCCCCCCACTGCCCTTTATCCCCCACCCATCACTGCATCCCCCATCATCACCGCGTCCCCCCCATCATCATCACTGTCTCCCCATCATCACCGCGTCCCCCATCATCACCGCATCCCCCCATCATCATCACTGTGTCTCCCCATCATCACCGCGTCCCCCCCATCATCACCGCATCTCCCCATCATCATCACTGCGTCTCCCCATCATCACCGCGTCCCCCCCATCATCACTGCGTCCCCCCCCATCATCCTCACCCCGTCCCCCCATCATCACCCCGTCCCCCCCATCATCACTGCGTCCCCCCCCATCATCCTCACCCCGTCCCCCCATCATCACCCCGTCCCCCCATCATCATCACTGTGTCTCCCCATCATCACCGCGTCCCCCATCATCACCGCGTCCCCCCCATCATCATCACTGCGTCTCCCCATCATCATCACTGCGTCTCCCCATCATCCTCACCCCGTCCCCCCATCATCACCCCGTCCCCCCCATCATCATCACTGTCCCCCCATCATCACCGCGTCCCCCATCATCATCACTGTGTCTCCCCCCATCATCACCGCGTCCCCCCATCATCACCGCGTCCCCCCATCATCACCGCGTCTCCCCATCATCACCGCATCCCCCCACCATCACCGTATCCCCCCCATCCTCGTGTTCCCTCCGTCGTTGCCTTCTCCCTCTCTTGCCGTGTCCCCCCACCTCGCCACGTTTCCCCCCATCACCCCCAGTTTAACCCCCCTCCCCCTTTTCCGCAGGGACGCGGGCTGTGGGCTCCTTCAGTGCCAGCGTTCCCCCCCTTCTCCTGGCGCAGCCGCAGGGTCCTGCCAGGGCCCCCCCGTACCCGGGGACGAGGACGTGAGCGACGCATCCATGGTACTGCCCGGCACTGCCTGCGGCGCCGGCAAGGTGAGCGCCAGGGTGGTGGGAAGGGGGATTTTGGGGCGCTCAGACGATGCTGACCCCCTATCCGACCCCCAGGTTTGCCTCCGACACCGCTGCCAGGACGTGGCTGTGTTGGTTGACCGGCAGTGCCAGGACAAGTGCCACGGGCACGGGGTGAGTGCGCTGGCGGAGGGGGAAGTTGGGGGGCAATGAAGGCTCCGTGTCGCCCACCCAGGTGGGGGCTCTGTGGTGAGCCCGGAAAGTTGGGGTGAGGGGAGCAAACCCAGTTTAGGGACCGATCCTCTTTAACATCTTCATCGGCGTTGGGGAATGAAAGGATCAAATGCAACCTCAGTTTGGAGATGACACCAAGCTGGGTGGGAGTGTGGATCTGCCGGAGGGCAGGAAGGCTCTGCAGAGGGGTTGGGACAGGCTGGATCCATGGCCAAAGCCAACGGGATGAGGTTCAACAAGGCCAAGTGTTGGGTCCTGCCCTTGGGTCACAACAACCCCACGCAACCATCCAGGTTTGGGGAAGAGCCACTGGAAAACTGCCCAGTGAAAAACGCCCTGGAGGTGTTGGACAACATGAGCCAACGGTGGCCCAAGTGGCCAAGAAGGCCACCAGCGTCCTGGCTTGGATCAGCCATAGGGTGGCCAGTGGGACCAGGGATGGGATTGTCCTTGAATCCTTGAATCCTGGGTTTGGTTTGGGGATTTTTGCTCCAAGAAAGACCTTGAGGGGCTGGAGCGCATCCAGAGAAGGGAATGGAGCTGGGAAGGGGCTGGAAAACAGGGGTTGTGGGAGCATCCGAGGGCCCTGGGGGTGTTTATTCTGGAGAAGAGGAGGATGAGGGAGACCTCATCGCTCTCCACAACTCCAAGAAAGGAGATTGGAGCCGAGTGGGTGTTGGTCTCTGCTCCCAAGGAACAAGTGATGGGATGAGAGGAAACGGCCTCTCCACTATCCAATTAGATTGGATAACGGGAAAGATTCCTCCATGGAAAGGGTTTTCATGCGTTGGCAGAGATGCTTCCCAGCGCGGTGGCGGTGTCCCCATCCCTGGAGGGCTTCGAAAGCCCTATAAGCTGTGGTGCTTCAGGACACGCTTTGGTGGGCGCAGAGACGTTGGGTTGATGGTCGGACTGGCTGAGCTTTGAGATCTTCTCCCCCGTCACCAATTCGGTGGGGTTTTTTTTTCCCCCCCCCAGGTGTGCAACAACCACGGCCACTGCCACTGCGAGCGCGGTTGGGCCCCCCCGACCTGCGAGAGCGCCGGCGCGGGCGGCAGCCAAGACAGCGGCCCCGTCGCCCCGCTGCGAGGTGAGCGCAGCGCCCGCTGCCACGCACAGAATGGGGCTTTGTGCAGCCGGCGCTGCCGGAGCCGGCGTGGGGTGCAGCGGCCGGCGTTGGGGGGGGGGGGGTTGTATGGGGGTGTCCCTGACGTGCTGCTCTCCACAGGCGGGAGCACGCTGCCCACCGCGCTGCTGCTGAGCGCGCTGCTGGCGCTGGCGCTGGCGCTGGGGCTGCGCTGCGCCCACCGCGCCGGCTTGCACAAACACCTCTGCCAACTCGGCAAAGGCACCTCCTGCCAGTACAGGTAAAACCGCGCCGGCGGGCACAGAGGGAGGGGGGGCACACGCGTCTCGGGGTAAAGCAAGCGCTTGCACACGCGTGTTTGCATGTGCACTCCCGTGGCAGCTGCATGAGGGTTTGCACAATGCATCCTGTGGGGACTGCATGAGGGTTCGCGCGTGCATCCCGTAATGCCTGCGGGGGTGTTTGCACACGCGTCACATGGGAGCTGCACGCATGTTTGCACGCACATCTCGTAGCAGCTGCAGTTTGCATGTGCATCCCACGGCAGCTGCGTGTGCATTTGCACAGCCATGAACACCCCATGGCAGCTGTGTGGGTGTTTGCATGTGCATCCTATGGCAGCTGCGTGTGCATTTGCACACCCTATGGCAGCTCTGTGCATGTTTGCACGTGCATCCCACGGCAGCTGTGTGTGCATTTGCACACCCCATGGCAGCTCTGTGCGTGTTTGCACGTGCATCCTATGGCAGCTGCGTGTGCAATTGGACACCCATGCACACCCCATGGCAGCTGTGTGCGTGTTTGCACGTGCACCCCACGGCTGCTGCGTGTGCATTTGCACAGCCATGAACACCCCATGGCAGCTGTGTGGGTGTTTGCACGTGCATCCCACGGCAGCTGCGTGTGCATTTGCACACCCCATGGCAGCTCTGTGCATGTTTGCACGTGCATCCTTTGGCAGCTGCGTGTGCATTTGCACACCTATGTATACCCCATGGCAGCTGCGTGTGCATTTGCACACCCATGCACGCCCCATGGCAGCTGCGTGCATGTTTGCACGTGCATCCCACAGCAGCTGTGTGTGCATTTGCACACCCAAGCACACATCTTTGCACACATCTTTGCACACGCATCCCCCGATGGTTGCACGCATGTGTCCCCGTCTGGGTGCACATCACCCCGGCGCAGGCAGCAGCCCCTGTCCCGCATCGTCACCCCACGTCACCGTCATCCCACCCCGCATTGTCGCTGCATTTCCCACCGCCGCCTCCCCCCCCCCTCGCCCCCGCTGAGCCCCCCAACTCTTCTCCCCACAGCACCGAGCCCCGGCTCCCATTCCTGGGTCCAGAAGCCCCAGACGGCTGGAGCGGGTAACGTTGCTGCCGGAGCGCAGCCGTGGGGCTGTCCCCGAGCCATCCTGCTTCGCAAGGTGTGCGGCGCTGCGCTGTCCCCCTGCCCGCGCCGTGGGGTGCAGGGGGGTCACCTCCGCCGCTGCCAAGGGGTTCGTTTCTCTTGGGCTTCTGCTGGTGTCGCTTGGGTGCTCTGCTGGGTCCCCCTTCCCTGAGTGCACCGGAGCGAGAGAGGTCTCATCCTGTGTCTCCGCCGCAGGATCTCGCAGCCGGAGCCGCGCTCGGGCAGTCAGGGTCCCCCCGAGCGACCACCGCCGCCGCAGTGGCGCCAGGCCAGGGAGCTGCAGGTCATGCATAGCAGCAAGGTGAGAGCGGGGTGCAGCGATGCAGGGGATGGTGGTGCTGGGGGTGCAGGGGATGGTGGTGCTGGGGATGCAGGGGATGGTGGTGCTGGGGATGCAGGGATGGTGGTACTGGGGGTGCAGGGGATGGTGGTGCTGGGGATGCAGGGGATGGTGGTGCTGGGGATGCAGGGGATGGTGGTACTGGGGATGCAGGGGATGGTGGTGCTGGGGATGCAGGGGATGGTGGTGCTGGGGGTGCTGGGGATGGTGGTACTGGGGATGCAGGGGATGGTGGTGCTGGGGGTGCAGGGGATGGTGGTGCTGGGGATGCAGGGGATGGTGGTACTGGGGGTGCTGGGGATGGTGGTACTGGGGATGCAGGGGATGGTGGTACTGGGGGTGCTGGGGATGGTGGTGCTGGGGATGCAGGGGATGGTGGTGCTGGGGGTGCAGGGGATGGTGGTGCTGGGGATGCAGGGGATGGTGGTGCTGGGGGTGCTGGGGATGGTGGTGCTGGGGGTGCTGGGGATGGTGGTGCTGGGGATGCAGGGGATGGTGGTGCTGGGGATGCAGGGGATGCTGGCGCCATGGGAACGGGTGCTGGTTGCCGTGGGGACCAGGCCCTGGGCTGGTTGTTGCTGAGGAGACAGCCCTGGGTACCAGCTCGGAGCATCCCTCCTGCCGGGGCCGTGGGGTTTGACATGGTGGCACTCGGGGAGAGGAGCAGCCTGGCACAGCCTGGGATGGTGCTGCTGCGGTGCCCTGTGCCACGTTCAGCACCAGTAGCGATGCACTGTGCCACGCTGTGCACTGGTCGCGATGCCCTGTGCCACTCTCAGCAGTGGTCACGATGCCCTGTGCCATTCTCAGCAATGGTCGCGATGCCCTTTGTGCCACTCTCGGCACTGGATGTGATGCCCTGTGCCACTCTCAACACTGGTCGTGATACCCTGTGCCACACTCAGCACTGGTCGCAATGCCCTGTGCCACTTTCAGCACTGTTGTGATGCCCTGTGCCACTCTCAACACTGGTCGCGATGCCCTTTGTGCCTCTCTCAACACTGTCATGATGCCCTGTGCCACTCTCAGCACTGTTGTGATGCCCTGTGCCACACTCAGCACTGGCCGCAATGCCCTGTGCCACCCTCAGCACTGTCGCGATGCCCTGTGCCACCCTCAGCACTGTCACGATGCCCTGTGCCACACTCAGCACTGGTCGCGATGCCCTGTGCCACTCTCAGCAGTGGTCGCAATGCCCTTTGTGCCACTCTCAGCAATGGTCGCAATGCCCTGTGCCACTCTCAGCACTGTTGTGATGCCCTGTGCCACCCTCAGCACTGTCACGATGCCCTGTGCCACACTCAGCACTGGTCGCAATGCCCTTTGTGCCACCCTCAGCACTGTTGTGATGCCCTGTGCCACTCTCAGCAATGGTCGCAATGCCCTGTGCCACCCTCAGCACTGTCACGATGCCCTGTGCCACACTCAGCACTGGTCGCGATGCCCTGTGCCACCCTCAGCACTGTCACGATGCCCTGTGCCACTCTCAGCAGTGGTCTCGATGCCCTTTGCCACTCTCAGCACTGGTTGCAATGCCCTTTGTGCCACTCTCAGCACTGGTCGTGATGCCCTGTGCCACCCTGAGCACTGTTGTGATGCCCTGTGCCACTCTCAGCACTGTCGCGATGCCCTTTGCCACTCTCAGCACTGGTTGCAATGCCCTTTGTGCCACTCTCGGCATTGGTCGTGATGCCCTGTGCCACCCTCAGCACTGTCGCGATGCCCTGTGCCACACTCAGCACTGGTCGCGATACCCTGTGTGCCACTCTCAGCACTGTCGCGATACCCTGTGCCACTCTCAGCACTGTTGTGATGCCCTTTGTGCCACCCTCAGCACTGTCGCGATACCCTGTGCCACTCTCCGCACTGACCGTACGCCCCCAGGCTCCGTGCCAGGCAGTGGCCACCCATGCCAGGGTTGCATGCCCTTTGCCGGGGGGGGGGGGGGGGGTGTTTCTATGCTTCGCAGGGGGCAGGGGTCTCTGCATGCTGCATGCTGCATGGCTGCATGGCGCGCAGCCCCCCTCTCCCTCTCTCCGCAGCCGCCTGCCCAGGCTTTGGCGCGCCCCGATCCACCCTGCCGGCCTCTCCCTCCGGACCCCCCCCCCAAGGTAACGGCAAAACCAGGGAGGGGGGGGGGTCCCACGCTGCATCCCCTCCGGCCGCAACCGCATGCGTGGCTGCGCACCAGCTGCACCTGCAGCCCTTCCCACCTGGAAAAACTCCTTCCCCCCCCCACTTCCCACGCTAGCCCACCTGGCTGTTTCACTAGCCATGCTCTGTCTGCCAGGCCCCCAACTCGGACAGGCCGCCCCCCCCTACACGCCCGCTGCCCGCGGACCCCACGACCCCCAGCACGCAGGTAATGGCATGTGGGGCAGGACAGTGTGCCCCCCCCCCCCGCAGCAAGAGGAGGGGGTTTGTGGGTGTCCCCCCCCCAACCCCAAACACGTTTTGGGGGGGGGGTTCTATATGCCACAGCGTTGACACCCCCTTCCCCATGTTTCTCTGCAGCCCTCAGGTGCAGCCAAGCCCCCCCCCCCACAGCGGCCGCTGCCTGAGGACCCCCTGGGACCCCCACACCCCCTCAGTGAGAGCCCCCCCACGCACCCCTATGTCACTGTGGTTCCATCCCGGTGAGTTGGGGGGGGGGCAGGACTGGGCTGGGAGGGTTGGGGAGAGGGTTGAAAGGGTTAAGGTGGCGGTTTGGGGGGGCAGAAAGTTGAGGGGGGGGTGGAATGGGGTGCTGGGGCTAAATTGGGGGCTCAGGTGGGGGGGCAAAAGGCTGCAGGTGGGGCTAGGTGGGCAGAGGGGGGGGCGAAAAGGGTGGAGGTGGGGACTTGGGGGGTCAGAGTGGGGGGCAGAAAGAAGGAGGGGGGATTTGAGGGGGAAGAAAGGGTGCAGGGGTGGTGTGGGGGGGGCGCAGAATGGGGGTCAGAAAATTAGAGGGGGGATTCGGGGGGCAGAAAGGGTGAAGGTGGGGGCTAAGGGGAGCAGGAGGAGACTGGGGGGGCTGAAAGGGATGCAGGAGTCAGAGTTGGGGGGCAGAAAGGGGTGGAGGTGGAGGTCTGGGGGGGCAAAAAGGGGTGTAGGAGTCAGAGTTGGGGGCTGGGGGGGCAGAAAGGGGTGCAGGAGTCAGAGTGGGGGGCAGAAAGGGGTGGAGGTGGAGGTGGGGGTCGGGGGGGGCAAAAAGGGGTGTAGGAGTCAGAGTTGGGGGGGCAGGGTGGGCGTTGGGGGGGTCTGGGAGCTGCCCCCCCCCCCCCTCATGCCCCCCTCCTCCCCACAGCCCAGCGCCCCCACCGCCGCGGGAGGCCTGAAGCGCGGGGCAACGCCTCCCCACCCCCCCGGACCTTCTCGCCCCATTGTGCCCCCCCAGACCCCAATAAAGGCGCTGTGAGCCGCCCCTCCGCCTCCGCCGCGCCGGGGGGAGGGAGAGGGGGGTCCGGGTGGGGCATAGAACTACAACTCCCAGCAGCCCCTGCGGCGCAGACCGGAAGCGCCGGGCTTCGGGCAGGAAGTGGCACTGGGGCGCGCGCGCCCTCTGGCGGGAGAAGTGGGGGAGGGAGTCACGTGGGAGTAAGTGGGCGGGGTCCTGCGCGCGGGAGTCACGTGGGCGAGGGCGGGAGGGAGGGGCCGTACGCGCCGGCAGGCGGGGGGCGGGGGGGGGGGGGCGCGTGTGCAAGAGCTGTGTGCGCGCACAGGCACGCGTGTGCAAGGGGTGACCCCTGTGCATGGGTACGTGTGCCAGAGCTGCTCCCGTGCAAAGAAACACGTGTGCAAAGAGCTGCCCCCGTGCACAGACATGCTTGTGCAAGAGCTGGCCCTGTGCAAGGGAACATGTGTGTGCAAGAGCTGCCCTGTGTGCACAAGCACATGTGCATATATGCACAGACACGTTTGTGCAGGTGCTGCCCCATGCATGCAGCTACGTGTGCGCAGGAGTTGCCCCTTGTGCACACACACGTGTGCAAGAGCTGCCTGTGTGTACAGACATGTGTGTAAGCTCTGACCCCCTGTGCACGGGAACACGTGTGCAAGAGCTACCCCGTGTGCAAGAGAACACACGTATGCAAGAACTGTCTGTGCACAAATACCCGTGGGCAAGAGTTGCCCCGTTTGCACGGCCGTGTGCAAGTGATGATCCCTGCGGACGGACACACGTGTGCAAGAACTGCCCTGTGTGCAGGCATGCGTGTGCAAGAGGTGACCCCTGTGCACGAACACACGTGGCTGCAGGAGCCCCCCCTGTTTGCACACAAACACACGCGTGTGCCGGAGCCACCGTGTGTGCACAGAGACGTGTCTACAGGAGCCACGTCCGTTTACACACACACACGCGTGTGCAGGACCTGCTCTGTGTGCACGGACCGGCACCGGGTCCCCCCAGGCCCAGCCGGTACCGGTACCGGTGCCGGTGCTGCCCGGTAGGGGCGGGGCAGGGCGGTGGGGAGCACCCGGTGCTACCGGTTCCGAATTACCGGGGCGATGCTGGGGTGCCGGTCCCGGTCCCGGGGCGCCGGTTTCGGTGCTAGAAGTGCCGGGTGGGTCCCGGGGTACCGGTCCCGGGGTGCCAAGTGGGTCCCGGGGTACCGGTCCCGGGATGACGGTGGTCCGGAGGTGCCAGTCCCGGTCCTGGGGTACCGAGGGGTGTCGTGGTCCCGGGATACCGGTACCGGTGCCAGGCGGATCCCGGACTGCCGGTGCCGGTCCTCGAATATCAACCCCGGTGCCATTCCCGGAGTACCGATTGGTCTCGGGGTTCCGGTTCTGGGATACCTTAGGGATGCCGAGTGGATCCCGGGGTACCAATAGCGGTCCTGGAGTACCGGTGGGTGCCAGGTGCGTCCCGGATGGCCCCCAAGATACCGGTGCCGGTCCCGGGATACCTGTCCCTGGTTACCAATCCCGTTCTCGGGATGCCGGGGGGATGGATCCCGAGATACCGGTGCCGGTCCCGGGGTACCAGCCCCGTTCCCGGGGTGCCGGGGGGATCTCGGGGTACCAGCCCCGTTCCCGGGATGCTGAGTGGATCCCGGAGTGCTAGGTGGATCCCGAGGTACCGGTGCCGGTGCCGAGGTATCAGTCCCGATCCCGGGATGCTGAGTGGGTTCCAGGTGGATCCCGAGGTACCGGTGCCGGTCCCGGGGTACCAGCCCCGTTCCCGGGGTGCCGGGTGGATCCCGGAGTACCGGGTGGATCCCGGAGTGCCAGGTGGATCCCTAAGTACCGGTGCCGGTCCCGGGGTACCAGTCTCGATCCCGGGATGCCGGGGAGTTCCAGGTGGATCCCGGGGTACCAGTCCCGTTCCCGGGATGCCGGGTGGATCTCGGAGTACCGGGTGGATCCCGGAGTACCGGTGCCGGTCCCGGAGTAATAGCCCCGTTCCCGGGATGCCGAGTGGATCCCGGAGTGCCAGGTGGATCCCGAGGTACCGGTGCCGGTCCCGGGATGCCAGTGGGTTCCAGGTGGATCCCAAGGTACCGGTGCCGGTCCCGGGATGCCGGTGGGTTCCAGGTGGATCCCGAGGTTACCGGTCCCGTTCCCGGGATGCCAGTGGGTTCCAGGTGGATCCCGAGGTACCGGTGCCGGTGCTGGGGCACCGGTGCCGGGGTACCGGTCCCGTTCCCGGGATGCCAGTGGGTTCCAGGTAGATCCCGAGGTACCGGTCCCGTTCCCGGGATGCCGGTGGGTTCCAGGTGGATCCCAAGGTACGGTGCCAGTCCCGGGATGCCGATGGCTTCCAGGTGTCTCCCGAGGTTACCGGTGCCGGTCCCGCAGAGTACCGGTCCCGTTCCCGGGATGCCGGTACCGCCCCCCCAAAGGGTTAATGGCACTCACCGAAGTTGCCGGGCGGCGGCGCGGCGCGGATTGGCCCGAAGTTGGCGGCGAGGGCCGGGCCGTGCCGAGCCCCGCCGCGCCGGGCCGCCCCCGCCCCCGCCGGCCCCCGCCCCGGCCCCGCCACCGCCTCCCCCCCCCCTCCCACCCCCCCCTCCGCCGCCACCGGCGGAGCCATGCGCCCCGCGCCGCTGCTCGCGCTGCTGCTCTGGGCGCCGCTGCTCTGGGCGCCGCCGGTGCGAGACCACCGTCACGGCGTCCACTGGAACGGCAGCAACCCCAGGTACCGGCCCCGCCGCCTTTGTGCGCCCCGGGCCCCGCCAAACGCCCGGGAAACGGGAGGAGGGAGGGGGGAACCGGGAGGGGCTACTGAGCACCCACCGAGGGAATCGAGCCCCGGGTGGGACCGAGACACCGGGCAGCTCCAGGTGATACCGAACCGCTGGGCATCCCCGGTGGCGTCGAGTCCAGGGAGATACCGAGCCCCAGGAGGTACTGAGCCCCTGGGCATCCCCAGTGGTGCTGAGCCCCGGGAGGTACCGAGCCCGTGGGCATCCCCCGTGGTGCTGAGCCCCAGGAGGGACCGAGCCCCGGGAGGTACCGAGCCCGTGGGCATCCCCGGTGGTTCTGAGCCCCGGGAGGTACTGAGCCCCGGGAGGTACCGAGCCCGTGGGCATCCCCCGTGGTGCTGAGCCCCGGGAGGTACCGAGCCCATGGGCATCCCCGGTGGTGCTGAGCCCCGGGAGGTACCGAGCCCCGGGAGGTACCGAGCCTATGGGCATCCCCCGTGGTGCTGAGCCCCGGGAGGTACCAAGCCCATGGGCATCCCCGGTGGTGCTGAGCCCCGGGAGGTACCGAGCCCGTGGGCATCCCTGGTGGTGCTGAGCCCCGGGAGGTACCGAGCCCGTGGGCATCCCCGGTGGTGCTGAGCCCCGGGAGGTACCGAGCCCGTGGGCATCCCCGGTGGTGCTGAGCCCCGGGAGGTACCGAGCCCGTGGGCATCCCCGGTGGCACCAAGCCCGGGTGGCACTGAGCAGGTGAGTGACACTCCTTAAGCGGTACCGAACCGCTGAGCATCCCTGGGTGGGACTGAGCCGGTGGTACCAAACCCCAAGTGGTACTGAGCCGCCGGTTACCCCCAGGTGATACTGGGCCGGTGAGAACCCCTGGTGGCACCGACTCTCGGGCATTGCCAGGCTGCTGAGCACCTCTGGTGGTGCTGAGCCCCCTGTGGTGTTTAGCAAGGGAGTCCCCTCAGGTGACACCGAGCTCTGGGTGGTACCGAGCTGATGGGCAGTACTGGTGGCACCAAGCCCCAGGTGGTCGCTCCTGGTGGTGCCAACTCCCAGGTGGCTCCAAGCCCAAAGTACTTCCAAGCTAGTGGTCACTCCTGGTGGTGCCAAGTCCCAGGTGGCTTCAAGCCCAAGGTGGTACTAAGCTGGTGGTCACTCCTGGTGGTGCCAACTCCCAGGTGACACCAAGCCTGAGGTACTTCCAAGCTGGTGGTCATTCCTGGTGGTGCCAACTCCCAGGTGGCACCAAGCCCAAAGAGTTTCCAAGCTAGTGGTCACTCCTGGTGGTGCCAACTCCCAGGTGACACCAAGCCCAAAGTGTTTCCAAGCTAGTGGTCACTCCTGGTGGTGCCAACTCCCAGGTGGCTTCAAGCCCAAGATGGTACTAAGCTGGTGGTCACTCCTGGTGGTGCCAACTCCCAGGTGACACCAAGCCTGAGGTACTTCCAAGCTGGTGGTCAGCCCTGGTGGTGCCAACTCCCAGGTGGCAACAACCTGCATTCGGCGCGGGCATCCTTGGTGGTACAGAAGCTTTGGGCATCCTCAAGGAGCACCTACGCCCCTGGGAGCAGGGATTGCCGATGGGAGAACCCCCCCAGCCTGGGTGCCCCTCGGCGGGCTCAGGGCAGGACCCCAGCCCCCCACAGCCCCTGCCCGGATGCTGAGTCAGCAGGGAGCCTGCACCCGGTCCTGCCCTGGAAGAACACCCCCGGCTTGGGGGTTGCCCGTGACCGGAGCCACCCCAACAGCGCTGCCGGCCCGGTGATTGATGCCCCGCTGCCAGGAATTCATGCCTGGTGTAAACACCGCCCGCGCCTGCGCCACAGCGTGAGGAGGGGGCTGGAGCCGACGCCCCCCGAGTCCCCGTCGCAGTGGGATGGGGTGACCCTGCAACGCGACCCCCTTGGTGCCCCCCAACCCCCTCATACACCCCACCCCTGGTTGCATCCCAAAGCCGTGTTGAACCCTACCCCGGTTCCATCCAGAGCCCCAGCGCATCCGCGCTCTCTCCTGCACCCCAACTCCAGTTCCATCCAGATCCTCAGTGCAGCCCAACCACCTCATGCACCCCAGTCCTCCTCATGCACCCCAACCCCTTGGTGCGCTCCAAGGTGTCCAAACACCCCAACCCTGGCTGCATCCCAAAGCCCTGTTCACCCCAATCCCCGTTCCACCCAGAGCCCCAGTGCACCCTCACCCTCTCCTGCACCGTGACCCGAGTTCTATCCACATCCTCGATGCACCCTGACCACCTCGTGCACCCCAATCCTCCACGTGCCCCCTGAACCCTATTGCATCCAGATCCATGGGTGCAGCTGGACCCCTCCTCCCCCCCAGCTTGTCCCCCAACCCTGGTTGCACCCAGACCCTTGGTGCACCCCAAGCCCCGTGGTCACCCTCACCTCCGTTCATCCTGAGCCCCAGTGCATCCTCACCCTCTCCCGCACCCTAATCCTCCCCATGCACCCCAATCCCTGGTGCATGCAGATCCCTGGGTGCAGCTGGAGCTCTTCCCCATGCCCCCCAACCCTGATTGCACCCATACGCATGGTGTACCCCAACCTCCGTTCACCCCAAGCCCCAATGTGCTGGATTGGGAGGCGCTCAGCCTGTGGCAGGATGCGTCCGGCTGCATCCGAGGATGCAGCGCAGAGGGACTTGGAAGGGGCTGAAGGTCTCCAGGTGCCTATGTGGGCAGACACGACTAAGCGTGTGCACATGCGTGTGTGCGCGTGTGCGCACATGCATGTGTGTGGATGCATGCACTCGTGTGCATGCACGTGCGTGTGCATGTGTACGTATGTGTGTATGTGCATGTGTGTGTGCATGTACTTGTGTGGACGCACATGTGCACGCGTGTGTATGTGCACGCGTGTGCACGCATGGGTGTGCCCACAGAGGTGCCCGCTCCATCCTTCTTGCCCAGGCATCAGCTCCTGTGGCCACACCAGCGCCTGCCCGCGCAGGTACCCGCGCTGGGCCCCCTCCCCTGCCAGCGCAGCCCCCCGACCCCGGCCCCCCTGAACCCCCCGTGCGGTGCAGGCGGCGTCGCAGCCCCCGCTGCCGTGTCAGCGCCGATCAGCACCGGGGGCGCTGAGGCGGGTGGCGTGGGGCGAGGGGCTTTGTGCCTTTGGCCAGCGTGGCTGGGCTTCCCTCGGCCGCAGCGGGCAAGCCCATTCAGGTCCAGTGGCCTGCGGCTAATCCGAGCTGATGTCTGGTTGTGTCGCGCAGGCAGGTGCCTGGAAGCTGGTTTGGCCAAAGCTTGGCCACCAGCTTTGCTGGACTTGGAGGAAAAGATGAGGAGGTCCCTCTCTGGGGATGGTGGGACCCCCAATTTGCCCTCCCTGGCAGGTTTTTGCGGGACGACTACACCATCCAGGTGGCCATCAATGACTACTTGGACATCTACTGCCCACACTACGAGGGGACTGTGCCCGCCGGCCGGGCAGAGACCTTCACACTCTTCATGGTGGACCAAGAAGGTTATCGTGGTTGCTACGAAACCCCCGGTGCCTTCAAGCGCTGGGTGTGCAACCGACCCCACGCGCCCTTCGGCCCCGTCCGCTTCTCCGAGAAGATCCAACGCTTCACTCCCTTCTCGCTCGGCTTCGAGTTCCAGCCGGGAGAGACCTACTACTACATCTGTGAGTCCCTCTTGGGGTGCAGTTGTGGTTGGGTCCCACCAGTGTCCGACTTCAACCAGGGGTCCGTGTGGGACCAGATTTGGGGCGTGCAAGGAGCTTGGGGTGCACCAAGGGCTTGGATGGAACTGGAGCTGGGGGGCAAAAGAGGGTGTGGCTGCACTGGGGCTCTGGGTGCAAGCAAGGTGTCCAGGTGCAATCAGGTTTGGGACATGAAAGAAGGTTGGGGTACACTGAGGAATGGGATGGAGATGGGGTCAGAGTGAAGGAGAAGGTACAGATGCACTGGGGCTCTGGATGAACTGGGTTTGGGTGAACAGGGGGGTTGGATACACCCAGAGGTCTTGATGCAACAGAGATTGGGGTGCATGGGGAAGGACTGGGGTGCACGAGGTGGTTGAGGTGTACTGAGGGTCTGGAGGGAACTGGAATTGGGGTGCAGGAGAGGGTGAGGATGATCTGGGTGCAACCAAGGGTCCGGGTGGAACCAGGTTTGGGGCATAGAAGACCGTTGGGGTGCACTGTGGATGTGGGTGGGACTGGGATTGGGGTGAAGATGGGGGGTCTGAGTGTAGCTGGGGTTGGGGTGCAAGGAGGGAATCCAGCTGCACCCACGAGTGTGGATGCAACAGGGGTTGGGGTGCACAGGGAGTCTGGATGCCCCAAGGGTTGGGGTGCAGGGGGGGGTCCAGATGCCTGTGGGGTTGGAGTGCATGGGGGTCTGGGTGCCCTGGCGTTGGGGTGCACTGGTGGGGGGGGTCCCGCTGCACCCAGTGTTGATGCCACAGGGTGCCTGGGGAGGGTCGGGGTGCCCGGGGGGGGAAATCGGGGTGCAGGGGGTCCAGCTGCCCCAGGGTTGGGGTGCACTGGTGGGGGGGTCCAGCTGCACCCAGGGTTATGGATGCCACAGAGATTGGGGTGCCCGGGGAGGGTCGGGGTGCCCGGGGGGGTTCGGGGTGCCCGGGGGGGGAAATCGGGGTGCCCGGGGAGGGTCGGGGTGCAGGGGGTCTGGCTGCCCCAGGGTTGGGGTGCACTGGTCGGGGGGTCCAGCTGCACCCAGGGTTATGGATGCCACAGAGATTGGGGTGCCCGGGGAGGGTCAGGGTGCCCGGGGGGGGGGTCAGGGTGCCCGGGGAGGGTCGGGGTGCCCGGGGGGTTCGGCTCGGGGTGCAGGGGGTCCATCTGCCCCAGGGTGGGGGTGCAGGGGTGCCGCCCCGCAGCCCGCCAGGAGGGGGCGCCCGAGTCCCGGCTCTGTCCTGTCCGTTGGGGGCTCCGGTCCCGGATTAGGGGCGCAGTGCGAGGAGCGGGGGGACACCCCACTGATGTGTCCCCTCTCCTCAGCCATTCCCAGCCCCGAGAGCACCGGGCGCTGCCTGAAGCTCCGCGTCTACGTCTGCTGCAGAGGCACCAGTGAGTCCAACTGCACCCCAAATCCCTGGGGCTCCCCCTGCCCTGCCCCTGGGGCAGCCTTCTCCCCACTGGGGATACTGGTTTGCACTGGGGCCTTGAAGGGGGGTGTGGGGGGAACACTGTGCACCCCAGGGGAGCCGTTCACTCACCCCGTTGGGGTTCGTTTCAGCGCCGGAGCCGGTGACGGAGGTTCCCAATTCGCAGCCCCGTGGACGTGGGGGTCCGGAGGGTGAGTATGGGGTGGGAAGGGGGTGGGAAGGGGGGGGAGGTCAGGGGCAAGTGGGGGGGTCATGGAGCCGGATTGCCCTGACGTCTGCTCCCACCCTGCCCTCTGCTCCCACCCCAGCAGACGCGGTGCCCGCTCGAGGCGTCGCAGCGCCGCTGCAGCCCTGCACCCCGTGCCTGGTGCTCGTGCTCCTCGCCCTACTCCGGATCTGACCCCTCCACGGTGGGGATACGGGCTCTTCTGCCCCACTGCCCGCTTCCAGAATCTTCCTCCGCAACCGTCCCCCTCCCCACACCCTGAGCCCACGGGGCAGCCCCAGGACCCTCACGGAGCCAAGCCGGGGCCAGGAGCTCTGGGATGGAAGGTGAGGGGCGCACAGGGGAGGCTGGGGGGTGTCCCTGGGGAAGGGGAAGGGGGGGGCTGCGCCCCCTTGCAGCATCCCCTCATGGGTCTCTCTCCCCATCCCAGGGATCTCGCTCCCCGCTGGCATCACCAAAACACCGGCCCCGCTGGCCATCCTGCCCCGGTGCTGGGCTCCCTGCGGACCCTGCTCTGCCCCAGGGCCGTCACCTCATCTCGTGCCTTTCCCCATGGACCCTCTGCCCCGGGGGGGGCCGGGGACCCCCAGGCCCTGGAGCGGGAGGGGGGTACCGGATGCGGCCCCTCTGCTGCCTTGTCCTCCTGCGAGGACACACACGGATCTGTCTTCTGGGAAGACGCCCTCCTCAGTGCCGTCGTCACCGGCCCCTACGGTTTGGTTTTAACCCCTGGTAGTGACTGAGCCGAGCAATACAGTGTTTGCAAGATCGCTGCGCCCTCCGTGCAGCCCCCACCCCTGGCATCGCGCTGCCCGCTGCCCCCATCCCGCAGTCCCCTCCGGTGGGCCGTCCCCACGGTGCCCCCATGCCCACTGTCCTCTGCCCACTTTCCCCTCCTGCCTAACATCCCTTCCCCATGGTCCCATCCTGCCCACAATCCCCTCCTGCCCATGGTCCCAGCCTTCCTGTGGTCCTTTACCCATGGTCCCATCCTTCCCGTGGTTCTTTGCCCATGGTCCCATCCTTCCCATGGTCCTTTGCCCATGATCCCATCCTTCCCACGGTCCTTTGCCCATGGTCCCATCCTTCCCGCGGTCCTTTGCCCATGGTCCCATCCTTCCCGCGGTCCTTTGCCCACGGTCCCATCCTTCCCGCAGTCCTTTGCCTATGATCCCATCCTTCCCACGGTCCTTTGCCCATGGTCCCATCCTTCCCGCAGTCCTTTGCCCATGATCCCATCCTTCCTGCGGTCCTTTGCCCATGATCCCATCCTTCCCGCGGTCCTTTGCCCATGATCCCATCCTTCCCGCGGTCCTTTGCCCATGGTCCCATCCTTCCCACAGTCCTTTGCCCACGGTCCCATCCTTCCCACGGTCCTTTGCCCATGGTCCCATCCTTCCCGCGGTCCTTTGCCCATGATCCCATCCTTCCCGCGGTCCTTTGCCCACGGTCCCATCCTTCCCGCAGTCCTTTGCCCATGATCCCATCCTTCCCGTGGTTCTTTGCCTATGATCCCATCCTTCCCGCGGTCCTTTGCCCACGGTCCCATCCTTCCCGCGGTCCTTTGCCCATGATCCCATCCTTCCCGCGGTCCTTTGCCCACGGTCCCATCCTTCCCGCGGTCCTTTGCCCATGATCCCATCCTTCCCGCGGTCCTTTGCCCACGGTCCCATCCTTCCCGCGGTCCTTTGCCCATGATCCCATCCTTCCCGCGGTCCTTTGCCCATGATCCCATCCTTCCCGCGGTCCTTTGCCCATGATCCCATCCTTCCCGCGGTCCTTTGCCCACGGTCCCATCCTTCCCGCGGTCCTTTGCCCATGATCCCATCCTTCCCTCGGTCCTTTGCCCATGGTCCCATCCTTCCCGCGGTCCTTTGCCCATGATCCCATCCTTCCTGCGGTCCTTTGGCCCACGGTCCCATCCTTCCCGTGGTCCTTTGCCCATGATCCCATCCTTCCTGCGGTCCTTTGCCCACGGTCCCATCCTTCCCGTGGTCCTTTGCCCATGGTCCCATCCTTCCTGCAGTCCTTTGCCCATGGTCCCATCCTTCCCGCAGTCCTTTGCCTATGATCCCATCCTTCCCGCGGTCCTTTGCCCATGGTCCCATCCTTCCCGCGGTCCTTTGCCCATGATCCCATCCTTCCCGCAGTCCTTTGCCCATGATCCCATCCTTCCCACGGTCCTTTGCCCATGATCCCATCCTTCCCGCAGTCCTTTGCCCATGATCCCATCCTTCCCATGGTCTTTTGCCCATGATCCCATCCTTCCCATGGTCTTTTGCCCATGATCCCATCCTTCCCACGGTCCTTTGCCCATGGTCCCATCCTTCCCGCAGTCCTTTGCCCATGGTCCCATCCTTCCCATGGTCTTTTGCCCATGATCCCATCCTTCCCGCGGTCCTTTGCCCACGGTCCCATCCTTCCCGCAGTCCTTTGCCCATGATCCCATCCTTCCCGTGGTTCTTTGCCTATGATCCCATCCTTCCCGCGGTCCTTTGCCCATGATCCCATCCTTCCCGTGGTCCTTTGCCCATGGTCCCATCCTTCCCGCGGTCCTTTGCCCACGGTCCCATCCTTCCCGCGGTCCTTTGCCCACTGTCTCATCCTTCCCACCGTCCTTTGCCCATGATCCCACCCTTCCCGCGGTCCTTTGCCCATGATCCCATCCTTCCCGCGGTCCTTTGCCCACCATCCCCTCCTGCCCACGGTCCCCCCTGCCCACCATCCCACCGCCCCCTGCCCTCTGCCCTCTCCCCACCGTGCCCTCCCCACGGTCACCACTGCCCACCATCCCCTGTGCCCACTGTCCCCTGTGCCCACTGTCCCCTCCCCACGGTCACCACTGCCCACTGTCCCCCGTGCCCACCACCCCCTGTGCCCACTGCCCCCTCCCCATGGTCACCACTGCCCACTGTCCCCCGTGCCCACCATCCCCTGTGCCCACTGCCCCCTCCCCACGGTCACCACTGCCCACTGTCCCCCGTGCCCACCACCCCCTGTGCCCACTGCCCCCTCCCCATGGTCACCACTGCCCACTGTCCCCCGTGCCCACCATCCCCTGTGCCCACTGTCCCCTCCCCACGGTCACCACTGCCCACTGTCCCCCGTGCCCACCATCCCCTGTGCCCACTGCCCCCTCCCCACGGTCACCACTGCCCACCGTCCCCCGTGCCCACCATCCCCTGTGCCCACTGCCCCCTCCCCACGGTCACCACTGCCCACTGTCCCCCGTGCCCACCATCCCCTGTGCCCACTGCCCCCTCCCCACGGTCACCACTGCCCACTGTCCCCCGTGCCCACCATCCCCTGTGCCCACTGCCCCCTCCCCACGGTCACTGCTCCCCACTGTCCCCATTACCCCCATCCCCTCCCCATCTCCCCACAGGGATATTGGGGTGCAGAGGGGGATGGGGCTGCCCTGCACCCCTCGCTGTGACTTTTCAGGCCGGAGATGGGGGGGTTTGTGTTGAATGGCGGCGATCGCTGTGGAGCCCTCGGCTCATGTCCAGGGAGAGCTTTAATTACAACCACACTGCCTGCGATTAGTGCGACCCGCACTAATTGGGGGGGGCGGGAGGGGGGGGTCACTCATATGGAGCCCCCAGTTGGCTGTCCAGGTCCTCTGTCCGTCTATCTGTCCGCCGTGTGCTCTGTGAGGATGCACTGCAAAGGAGGGCTGAGGGGGGGGGACACACACAACACCGGCATCGCTGGGGGGTGGGCAATGTCATGGGGGGGGCAAGGGGACCCCCCCCCCCCCCATGTTGGGATTCTGGGGTGAGGAGGGGGGTACTGTGCTTTGTGGGACCCCCAAAGTGTGGGTGATGCCATCAAGGGGAGGGAGCTGTACCCCCCCAAAGGGACCCCCATGTGGATTACAGTGGGGTGCTGTGCCTTGTGAGACCACCCCCCCCCCAAAATCTGGGGGGGCTGTGACCAAAGGACTCCCATGTGACAATCCTTGGGGGGCACTGAGCCTGTTGGGACCCCTCAATGTGGGGGTGATGCCATCTGGGGAGGGGCTGTGCCCAAAGGATTCCCATGTGACAATCCTTGGGGGGCACTGAGCCTTTTGGGACCCCTCAATGTGGGGGTGATGCCATCTGGGGAGGGGCTGTGCCCAAAGGATTCCCATGTGACAATCCTTGGGGGGCACTGAGTCTTTTGGGACCCCCCAATGTGGAGGTGATGCCATCTGGGGGGGGTGTACCCAAAGGACCTCCATGTAGGGATTCTGGGAGGAGATTTATGCTTTGTGGGACCCTCGAATGTGGGGGTGATGCCAGCTGGGGGGGGGACACCACGTCCTGCCGCCGCGGTGCCAGCTCCGGTGCAGCCGGACGATGGCATGGCAGTGCTGGGCCCCTGGCGTGCCCGCTGCCAGGGAGGTGCTGGAGTCTCTGCAGAGGCTCCTGTCCCCCCACTCCCCTTTTTGGGGTGCTCAGCCAGGTGTGACACCCCCCCCCCCTTGCTCTTAGCCCGCCCCCCCCCCCCCCAGTCCTTGCGCCGCGCAGGCGTTGCCGCAGTGGTGCTGAGCACGTCAGACGGGTTTTATGGTTTTATGGCTTCTGAGCGAAAGCATCGACCGTGCTGTGCCCCTCCCTGCTGCGACGCCTGCCCTGCCCCCACTGCACCCCGAACCCCAGTCTTGCAAGTTGGGGGGGGGGAGGGGGTCCCCCAAGCCCCATAGAGGGCAATGGGCCCTGGGGTGGGGGGTGCTTGGAGGCTGTGCAGTGGGGGATTCTCTATGTCCTGTGGGGATCCTGGGGGGGGGAAGCGCTTTGGAGACCCCTCTATGTGGGGGTGATGCCATCTGGGGGGGACTGTACCCAAGGGACCCCCCATGTGGGGCTTGGCACGTTGTGCTTGTGGGTCACTGAGGTCACTATCGAGGCCAATCTCATGGCATGGCCAAGGGATCCCCCCGACCCTCCATCCCCGTGGGGTTTCTGGGGGTGTATTGTGCTTTGCAGGACCCCCCAATGAGGGGGTGATGCCTTCTGGGGTGGCCATACTCAAGGGACCTCCATGCAGGGATTCTGGGGGGACATTGTGCCTTGAGAGACCCCCATGGAGGGATGTCAGGCATTGGGGTGCCCTATGGGACCCCCATGCAGGGATTCAGGGGGGACACTGTGTCTTGAGAGACCCCTCCATGTGGGAATGTCAGGTTTTGGGGTGCCCTATGGGACCCCCATTCAGGGTATCTGGGCGAACACCGTGCCTTGAGAGACACCCCCCACCATGCAGGGGTGCTGGGGAGACACTGTGCCTTGAGAGACCCCCCATGCAGGGATGTCAGGTGTGGGGGTGCCCTCTAGGACCCCCATGAAGGGATTCTGGGGGGGACACTGTGCATTGAGAGCCCCCCTCCATGCAGGGATGTCAGGTGTTGGGGTGCCATATGGGACCCCCATGCAGGGATTCAGGGGGGACACTGTGCCTTGAGAGACCCCCCATGCGGGAATGTCAGGTGTTGGGGTGCCCTCTGGGACCCCCATGCAGGGGTGCTGGGGAGACACTGTGCCTTGAGAGACCCCCCCATGCAGGAATGTCAGGTGTTGGGGTGCCCTATGGGACCCCCATGGAGGGATGTCAGGTGTGAGGTGCCGTATGGAACCCCCATGAAGGGATTCAGGGGGGACACTGTACATTGAGAGCCCCCCCCGCAGGGATGTCAGGCGTTGGGGTGCCCTATGGGACCCCCATGGAGGGATGTCGGGTGTTGGGGTGCCCTATGGGACCCCCATGAAGGGATTCAGAGGGGACACTGTACCTTGAGAGACCCCCCCATGCAGGGATGTCAGGCATTGGGGTGCCCTATGGGACCCCCATGGAGGGATGTCAGGTGTTGGGGTGCCCTATGGGACCCCCATGGAGGGATTCAGAGGGGACACTGTACCTTGAGAGACCCCCCATGCGGGAATGTCAGGTGTTGGGGTGCCCTATGGGACCCCCATGGAGGGATTCAGAGGGGACACTGTACCTTGAGAGACCCCCCATGCAGGGATGTCAGGTGTTGGGGTGCCCTATGGGACCCCCATGGAGGGATTCAGAGGGGACACTGTACCTTGAGAGACTCCCCCATGCGGGAATGTCAGGTGTTGGGGTGCCCTCTGGGACCCCCATGAAGGGATTCAGAGGGGACACTGTGCCTTGAGAGACTCCCCCATGCGGGAATGTCAGGTGTTGGGGTGCCCTATGGGACCCCCATGGAGGGATGTCAGGTGTTGGGGTGCCCTATGGAACCCCCATGAAGGGATTCAGAGGGGACACTGTACCTTGAGAGACCCCCCCATGCGGGAATGTCAGGTGTTGGGGTGCCCTCTGGGACCCCCATGCAGGGATGTTGGGGGTCAGGATGCCCCACAGCACCCCCATACATGGAAGTGAGGGTGCTGTACCCATCTCCTTGCCCATGTCTCCCCCCAACCCTGCAGGACTCTCCCAGGTGAGGCCGAGGGGGTCCCCAGGGTAGGATCGGGGTGTCCTTGAGCTGGGAATCGCTTGGTATGCAGGAGCTGCTGCCGCCGGCTTCAAATCCCATCGACTTCCAATGAGCAATGCCATCAATAAACGCTAATTGATGGCACGGCCGCTCCAAATCAGATTCTCCGTCCCCTGAATCGAATTGATGGCTCCGCGCCCCGCAGCCAACGGCGGCAGAAATGGAATCTATTAAAGGAATGGGCTCCATTAGCCCAAACCTTCTGGCTCGCAGCCTCAGGGCTCCCCCCGCACCGCCACCCGTCTCAACTGGGGTGTTGGGGTCCCACTGGGGAGGGTTGTGGGGTGAGGGTACCTGGCGCTCGCTGGAGGCTTCGGGTGGTGGGGGTTAACGCTTCCGAAATTGGAAAGGGAAAAGGGATCGTTGGGAAGAGAAATAGGTGAAATGATAAAAGGGAGTCTGGAGGTGAAGAGGATCTGGATGGAACGGGAGTTGGGGTGCAGGAAAGGGTGTGGATGCTCTGAATGGAACTGGAGTTGGGGTGCAGGAAAGGGTGCGGATGCTCTGGATGGAACGGGAGTTGGGGTGCAGGAAAGGGTGTGGATGCTCTGAATGGAATTGGAGTTGGGGTGCAGGAAAGGTTGTGATGCTCTGAATGGAACTGGAGTTGGGGTGCAGGAAAGGTTGTGATGCTCTGAATGGAACTGGAGTTGGGGTGCAGGAAAGGGTGTGGATGCTCTGAATGGAACTGGAGTTGGGGTGCAGGAAAGGGTGCGGATGCTCTGGATGGAACGGGAGTTGGGGTGCAGGAAAGGGTGTGGATGCTCTGAATGGAATTGGAGTTGGGGTGCAGGAAAGGGTGCGATGCTCTGAATGGAACTGGAGTTGGGGTGCAGGAAAGGGTGTGGATGCTCTGAATGGAACTGGAGTTGGGGTGCAGGAAAGGGTGCGATGCTCTGAATGGAACTGGAGTTGGGGTGCAGGAAAGGGTGCGATGCTCTGAATGGAACTGGAGTTGGGGTGCAGGAAAGGGTGCGATGCTCTGAATGGAACTGGAGTTGGGGTGCAGGAAAGGGTGCAGATGCTCTGAACGGAACTGGAGTTGGGGTGCAGAAAAGGGTGTGGATGCTCTGAATGGAACTGGAGTTGGGGTGCAGGAAAGGGTGCGATGCTCTGAATGGAACTGGAGTTGGGGTGCAGGAAAGGGTGCGATGCTCTGAATGGAACTGGAGTTGGGGTGCAGGAAAGGGTGTGGATGCTCTGAATGGAATTGGAGTTGAGGTGCAGGAGAGGTTGCGATGCTCTGAATGGAATTGGAGTTGGGGTGCAGGAAAGGGTGTGGATGCTCTGAATGGAATTGGAGTTGGGGTGCAGGAAAGGGTGCGATGCTCTGAATGGAATTGGAGTTGAGGTGCAGGAGAGGTTGCGATGCTCTGAATGGAACTGGAGTTGGGGTGCAGGAAAGGGTGCGATGCTCTGAATGGAATTGGAGTTGGGGTGCAGGAGAGGTTGCGATGCTCTGAATGGAACTGGAGTTGGGGTGCAGGAAAGGGTGCGATGCTCTGGATGGAACTGGAGTTGGGGTGCAGGAAAGGGTGCGGATGCTCTGAATGGAATTGGAGTTGGGGTGCAGGAAAGGGTGCGATGCTCTGAATGGAACTGGAGTTGGGGTGCAGGAAAGGGTGCGATGCTCTGAATGGAATTGGAGTTGAGGTGCAGGAGAGGTTGCGATGCTCTGAATGGAACTGGAGTTGGGGTGCAGGAAAGGGTGCGATGCTCTGAATGGAACTGGAATTGGGGTGCAGGAAAGGGTGCGAATGCAGGGCAGGGTGATCAGAAAATGATGTGAAATGGGAATGGTCAGCCCTGAGGTGAAGACGGGCATAAAGAGGTGTGGAGATGAGCCAACAGCTTGGAAGGTGAGGATGGAGTGATGGCACGGCTCTGCGTCCCAGCTCAATCCTGGGGTGTGCTTGAATGAGCCTGGGCACTGCGCCCCAATCTCGTGGTGCTCCTGGCGGTGTGTGAGGATGCTCCTGGCATTGCGTTCCTTGTCCGGTCGCACCGCTGAGGTCCCCTCACCCTGACACCACTCACAGCGTAGGGTGGAGGAAGGAGTCAGACACGGCAGCCATCCTGGGGCAGCCCCAGGACATGCAGGGCAGGATGTGGGGCCCAATAGCCCCCCCCAAAAAAAGGGCTGGATGGGAGGAGCGTGCTTCCCCCAGGGCGGTGGGGGCCACCCCTGCCCATCTCCCATGGGCGCAGGGCAGCAGCGCCAGCCCCCACCCAAGAGCTGCTGAGAGCATCCTGGAGATGGGAAATAGCTCTATGTCACCATGGAAACGGGGCCACGGGCTCGCCATGCCGAGGGGACACAGCGAGCTGAGGGGACACAGTGTGCCGAGGAGTGAGCACCGGGCACCGGGCACAAGCCACAGGCTCCCTAGGGCCACCCCACGCAGCCCATCACCCGCCTCGGTCCTGCTCCATCACCCGGTCATCGTGGGCACATGGTGGGATGCCAGCCCGGTGTGTTGCCATCCCAACCGGGCATCTCTGCCCTGGTGCTGGAGCCGGTTGCTCCCTGAGCAGCTGCCTGATGTGCATCGTCAAGGTTATAATTTAGTAAAACACTCAGCAGGGGCTTCGGATGGAGCCGGCCGGTGCCAGCTAATTAACCGGAGCTGCACGCACCGAGCCCGCGCCTGCCATAGCAATGAGGGCGCGAGCGCCAGGCGTGCCGGCTCGCACCGGCGTAGCACGTGGGCAGGAACCATGGCATCCCGCTTGCATCCCAGGGTGGAGCACTACTGGGCAATTCCCGCTGCCGAGGTCGGAGTAGAGGGCATCACTTCTTGTCTCTGCGGCGGGGAGAGCGCGTGGAGCGCGGGGCACGCCGCTGCCAGCCTGGCCACTGGCAGGGTTGCGCGGTTGGGGCTACAGGCGCAAGAGGATGCTGCGTGCGTGCATCTCTGCTGTGTCTGTCCATCCCTGTCTGTCTGTCCGTGTCCCTGTGTGTCCTGGGGTGGCAGATGCTCCCCCTCAGCCGGCTGGAGTCCTGATGGACAATAATCCTGCTGTGCTGGAGCCGGAGCTGCCCTTGCAGTGCAATTCAGCTGCAAGCTCTGTCCGTGCCGCCTGCATTTGCTGCATATTAAGGGCCCTCAAAGCTGGATCGAGCTTTGCCGTGCGATGGGTTCTCCGCACTGGGACCCACCCTGAATCCCCAGGGATGAGGCTGGTGGCACGTGGGATCCCCAAACCAAAGCATGAGATCTGAACAATACAAGAAAGACCTTGAGGGGCTGGAGCGCATCCGGAGAAGGGAACGGAGCTGGGAAAGGGCTGGAGAACAGGGGTTGTGGGAGCGGCTGAGGGATCTGAGGCTGTTTAGTGTGGAGAAGAGGAGGCTGAGGGAGACCTCATCGTGCTCTGCAGCTCCAAGAAAGGAGGTTGGAGCGAGGTGGGTGCTGAGCTCTGCTCCCAAGGAACAAGTGATGGGATGAGAGGAAATGGCCTCAAGTTGTTGCACCAGGAGAGGCTGAGATGGGATATTGGGAAAGATTCCTTTGCTGTCAGAGTGCCCTGGAAGAGGCTGCGCAGGAAGACGGTGGTGTTTCCATCCTTGGAGGAGTTCAAAAGCCGAGTGGACGAGGTGCTCAGGGATGGCTCAGTAGTGGACAGGAAGGGTTGGACTCGATGATCTCAAAGGTCTTTTCCAACCAAACAATTCTATGGTCTTCCAAGGGTGCTGGAAGCGGGTGCTGGATGCTGGGGTTTCACCACAGCGATGTGGCCACACAGCCATCACTGCCCATCCATCCGCTCCAGGCGTGTGTCCGGTTGCGAGAACACTGGGAAGGATGGAGAATCCCCAGCGCCAAAGGCTGAAGCCGCAGGCTCAGTGCCCAGGGGTGGGGTGGAGGTGAGTCCCCAGGGGCTGCAGGGCTGGTGAGCTCCTGCACGGAGGTCCCACCTCATGCCAAGGTCCGCGGTGCAGGAGTCCTGCAGTTCGTCTGTGTCTGTCGCCCGTGTTCATTGATCGCCCCCGTGTTCCTTTGCTCCTCAGGCTGCTAACGAGCTTCCCTGGCAAAGCCTTCGTTAGCCACGCCAGAGCATCGTGTTGCACGGCCAGAATCTGGCTTGCTGGACACGGCGCTGCTGTGCCCGGCTGCAATGTGGGCAACCTCGTGGGTCCCTGCCAGTGCCAACGCAGGGACAGGCGAGTGCCGGAACGCAACCAGAAGCAGGAGGTGGATCGATACACTGAATTATTTAGCAACGGAGCGTGAGGTGGCTGCGACGGCAACGTGGGGGCACGCGGCTGCACTCGGGCACGGGACCTCCTGGCCGGGCACTTGATGCCAGGCTGCAGGGATGGTGATCTCCTCAAGATCCTCTGCCACCCCCTTGTGCTCGGGCACAGGACCTCCTGGCCGGGCACTTGATGCCAGGCTGCAGGGATGGTGATCTCCTTGAGATCCTCTGCCACCCCCTTGCGCTCGGGCACGGGACCTCCTGGCCGGGCACTTGATGCCAGGCTGCAGGGATGGTGATCTCCTCAAGATCCTCTGCCACCCCCTTGTGCTCGGGCACAGGACCTCCTGGCCGGGCACTTGATGCCAGGCTGCAGGGATGGTGATCTCCTTGAGATCCTCTGCCACCCCCTTGCGCTCGGGCACGGGACCTCCTGGCCGGGCACTTGATGCCAGGCTGCAGGGATGGTGATCTCCTCGAGATCCTCTGCCACTTTCTTGCACTCGGGCACGGGACCTCCTGGCCGGGCACTTGATGCCAGGCTGCAGGGATGGTGATCTCCTCGAGATCCTCTGCCACCCCCTTGCGCTCGAGCACGGGACCTCCTGGCCGGGCACTTGATGCCAGGCTGCAGGGATGGTGATCTCCTCGAGATCCTCTGCCACTTTCTTGCACTCGGGCACAGGACCTCCTGGCCGGGCACTTGATGCCAGGCTGCAGGGATGGTGATCTCCTCGAGATCCTCTGCCACCCCCTTGTACTCGGGCACAGGACCTCCTGGCCGGGCACTTGATGCCAGGCTGCAGGGATGGTGATCTCCACAAGATCCTCTGCCACCCCCCTGTGCTCGGGCACGGGACCTCCTGGCCGGGCACTTGATGCCAGGCTGCAGGGATGGTGATCTCCTCAAGATCCTCTGCCACCCTCTTGGGCACTGGGTGCTGGTGACGTGGGTGACCCCACATCGCCCAGCGATGTGCTGTGCTGGCCGTGCCAGGCTGTCCCCGGTTGGTGCCACCACCACCACATACGCTGTCCCGTCTGAGCCCTCAGCTCCTCGGCACCACGGCAGCAGCACCGTGGCACCGGTGTGGCTGCAGCTGGCAGAGGGATACCCCTTCCAAGGTTTTCACCATGACCCCCAGTGGGGTGCTGCATCTCGGGGGTAAGCGCTGAGCCGTGCCCGCTGCTGCCCTGCCCCTCTCGCCAGCCTTTTATAAGCCATGCATTATTAAAACTACCCCGCGCCATCGCTCACGGCCAGCGTGACGGCAGACACCGCATCAAACCTGATGAATATTTCAGGCCCTGAAATCTTCTGTGCCTGCACGCTTTATCCTCCGCCCCACCACCACCACCACCGCACACAATTTATTAGCTCATTTGCTTCCCCGAGCTTCTGCCCAGCACCAAAGGCGCGGCAGAGCAGGGGCACCGCATGCGCCCGACCTCTCTCTCCATCCCCAAACTGAGAGGTCCCCAACCGCCACCTCCAGCCTGGGATGTCCCCAAGGGGCAGGTGGGTGATGCTGGAGCTTGCACATCCCCAGGCTGGCACCCTCCACGTCACCCCTTCCACCTCCTCCAGCGCTCCCGATCGCAGCAGATATTAATTGCAATATAATCTATGCATGGTGAGAGTGGGATATTGATGCTGCCTGTCACCCCTCGATCAGATTAACGTCACTTAAGCACCGGCAGTGGCAGCTCAGACATCTCCCACCAGCCTGGAGCAGGACTGGCAGAGGCTTCGGCACCACTGTCCTGTAGGTGCCACATGGTCCAAGCAAAAGGCGGTGCTCCGGGAGGGTGAGATGCTGCGGCGCTGAGCAGGGCTGAGCCCTGGGGACACTGTGAGACCTTGTTAGGGTGACTCTGAGGCTCAGGGTTCCTTGCAGGGAGATCAGGTGCAGGCAGTGTTTGAGAACTGCGAAATGTACCCACGCCCTTGATGCACCCCAACCCTGCGTGCATTCCAACCCCCCCTTCACCCCAACCTCAGCTGCATCCGGAGCCCCAGCGCAGCTGCACCCTCTCCTGCACTTCAGCTCCAGTTCCACCCAGAACCTCGGTGCACCCCAACTGCCTTGTGAACCCCAATCCTCCCCCACGTACCCCAATCCCTGTTCCATCCAAACCCACGAGTGCATCCAGATCCCCCTGGCCAGGCTGACCCCAGTTCCATCCAGATTCTGGGTGCACCCCAACTACCCTGTGCCCCTCAGTCTGGTTCTGAGCAGGGCTGAGCCCTCCGGGTGCTGCAAACCCTTGCCAGGGTGAATCTGGGGTGCAGGATCCCTTGCAGGGAGCCCAGGTGCAGGCAGCGTTCTAGGAAGATGAGATGCTGAGCCCTGGGGACACTGCATGACCAAAGCAAGGGCAAATCTGGGGCGCAGGATTCCTTGCAGGGAGCCCAGGTGCAGGCGGCATTCAAGGAGGGCGAGATGCTGCTGGCGCTGAGCAGGGTTGAGCCTTGGGGATGCTGCAAGATCCCACCAGGGTGACCCTGTGGTGCAGGGTCTGCAGCGGCGCAGGGTCCCCAGCAGGGTGCTGAGCTGTGCAGCGATCCCACGCCCTTTGTGCACTCATCTGCAGCTGCTGGAAGCAACAGGGCTCAGTGTGGGGTGCTCACAGGTCCCCACGATGCACCGTCAGCCCAGTGCTCGGCTCTCCATTGCCCCTCTACCCGCTGCCTGCCCGAGTCCGACCGCTGGAGGGGCAGTGGGCTGCAGCCCCCAGCCCAGATGGTGCCAACTGCAGCCCCCGCAGCCGCCAGCCACCATGCAGGGGCCACCAGGGCTGCACGGCTGCGGTGAGCAGAGCAAAGGCCTCCAGGATGGGCAGCGACGATGCCAGCGGCTGCAACCCCATCTCCGTGTCCTTGTCCCTTCCCCAGGGAGCCGTGGCTGCATCGGGGCTGGGTGCCAACCCCCGTTGTGCCATGCCCACAGACGGCTCCCCACGGCACGGCCACGGTGCATATCCAGGAGGGGTTGGATTGGGGACAGTGGGGTTGGAGCTGCTGCTGGAGGATGATCTTGGAGTGATCTTGAGACCGGGAGGAAGGTTTGCCACGCGGGAGGAGAAAAGAGGAGCCGGCTGAGTCACCCAGAGCCGGCTGCTGACTCAGGCGCATCCTGCCAGGTAGTCCCTGCGCGTGGGCTGCGGGGCGCGGGATGCAGCAGAGGGCTCCTGGCACCCCGATCCGGCACCCACAGCGCCTCAGGGTGATCCAAGAGGAGAACGGCGTGGATTCCTACACCGTGCCTTGCAGCGCGGTGACCTGTTTCCACCTGGGATCACCCACCAGCGGCTCAGCCGCGTGCCAGGGTGGCGTGGGAACCGCGTCTGCCGCACCGTGGGAACCGCGAGCTGCCTGCCTGCATCCCCTCAGCCAGCACCTCTGGGTGCCTGAATGCCCAGGGCTGCTGGGATTTGGCACGGCACAACTCGCCGGAGCCAGGTTTCCGGCATCAGGCGCCCGATGCCCAGGGCAGGGACCCTGTGGTTTCCTTCCCGGCGGGCAGCGGGAGCAGCCCCAGCGCCGGGAGCCAGCCCGGGGCTGGCAGGCAGGCACGGCCGGGAGCCACGCATGGCTTCATCCGGCTGTTCCGCGAGGAAGCTGATTTCCTCCGACAGCCTGGGCGCTGCGCCGCTGCCGCCACCCAGCGCGGCTGCCCGCTCGTGACCATGGCCAAAGCTGCTGGCGGTCGGCTTTGCGTCGCCAATTAATCCTCGTCTGCGATCCTCCGCCACGGAGCTCCAGGCCAATTAACTCAAGCTGCTAATTCACAAATCACCCCCATGCCCTTCTGCGCAGAGGGGTTCACCTCTAAACACACCCTCCTGGCATGAGGCCGCTCCGGCTGGACCTGTGGCTCACCGGGGAGGTGGTCCAGTGGCCGGTGGCACTGACACCCATCTTCACATCCCCTGTGCCACATCCCCACCATGGACCATGCTGCCTTGATGCCAAGCCCAGCCCCAAAGCCACTCCAGGAGGTCCCATGGGATGCTTACGGGGCTGGCGGTTCCCCCTTTCTACGGGTGCGGGGGGACCAGCACCCTGCGCCCTCACCGGGGCAGCGCTCGCCAAGATGCCAACACTGCGCGACCATCCATGAGGACTTCATTCAAACTGAAAGACCAACCTGGGGATAAAAATAAAGGAAAAGGGCAACGAGGAGCAGGGTGGCCACGAGTCCCGGGCATGCGGCTTGCGGTGAGCCTGGCCCGGCAGGACGGCAGCGTGCCCGGGCACCAGCGTGCGGCGATTTGTATGGCAAAGTGCTGCCAGGAGGAGCTGGAAGAAGCCAAGGGCTACTTGGCTCCATGCAGACGTGTCAACAGCGCTGGCTAGCTGCTCCCCAACCCGGTTGCCATATCCCCACCATCCTGGTCACCCGTTCTGCATGCCATTAGCGTGTTCTTGCCGTGTCCGGTTGGAAGCGTGCCGACAACCCCGTCTCCTCCCGGTAGGTCAGGAGTCCTGAGCTCAGCATGTTTGGGGCCGTGTAGGTGTGGCTGGTGAATATTTCATGCCCGTGTTCGCCGAGCCCTTTCTTGGTTACACTCCTGCCTCCTCCCCGCTCTCTCCCATGTTTATTTATTTAATGAATTATTTATCGGCTCCCCCTCTCGCTCGGCTGGGCGCTGCTCCGACGCTGCCCCCCCCTCCCTCCGTCTTCTCCCCCCTCCCCGACTCCCAGCCCAACGCGATGATTTATTGAATGCTGGCTCTGCTCTGCGGTTGCGACATGCTGTCACAGGAAACCGCGGTTAAATATTAACCAGGACGGGTGAAGCGGGTCCCATGCCCTGACGGGCACCGTGCTGCCAGAGGGACCCCTGGACTCGCCCTACTCCAGGCGTGGTGGCCACCGTGCCCACTGCCCATGACTGCCAGCTCCAGGCGGAGGGGGTTTTGCTCCGTGTCCTCCCTGCTCGGGAGCAGAAACCTGCTGGATCGCAGTGCGATGGGTGGAGAAGATGTGGAGCGTGGATTTGTGGAGGTGTGGGGCATCAGCATGCCCAGATCCCCAGGAGAGCTTGAGGGCTTTGGTGTCCTCCTGAGAAGAATGTCACCCGGCCGTCCCCACAACAAAGGCCACTTCCTGCTGTGATTGGCTTCATGATGATTCCTGCTTCATCCCTGAGTCCCAGGGGTGATGCCTAGTGGGTGCCAGCATCCACATCGTGACGCTCAGGGCATATTCAGCTACCCAGGTCCCTCTGTCCCTGTGCCCCGTGGGTGAGAGCATCCACACGTGGGTGCACAGCACGATGTTCAAGGCACGTTCAGCCACCCAAGTCCTTCGGTCCCCTAGTCCGGTGGGTGCCGGCATCCATGCGTGATGCTCAGGGCACATTCGCACACCGAGGCCTTCTGTCCCTGCACCCCAGTGATGATGCCCAATGGGTGCCAGCACCAGGGCACATTCAGCCACCCGGGTTCCTCTGTCCCTGTGCTCAGTGGGTGCTGACACCCTCACTGTGATGCTCAGGGCACATTCAGCCGCTCAGCTCCCTCCATCTCTGTGCTCCGGGGGTGATGCTCAATGGGTGCCGGCATCCACACCATGACACTCATGGCATATTTAGCCACCTAGATCCCTCTGTCCCTATGTTTGGTGTGTGCCGGCATCCACGCATGACGCTCAGGGCACATTCAGCCACCCAGGTCCCTCTGTCCCTGTGCTCAGTGGGTGCCGACACCCTCACTGTGATGCTCAGGGCACATTCAGCCACTCAGCTCCCTCCATCTCTGTGCTCCGGGGGTGATGCTCAATGGGTGCCGGCATCCACACCATGACACTCAATACACGTTTAGCCACCCAGGTCCCTCTGTCCCTTAGCCTAATGTGTGCCGGCATCCATGCATGATGCTCAGGGCATGTTCAGCCACCCAGGTCCCTCTGTCCCTGTGCTCAGTGGGTGCTGACACCCTCACTGTGATGCTCAGGGCACATTCGGCCACTCAGCTCCCTCCATCTCTGTGCTGCAGGGGTGATGCTCAATGGGTGCCGGCATCCATCAAGGCGTATTTAGCCACCCAGGTCCCTCTGTCCCTTAGCCTGATGTGTGCCAGCATCCACACATGATGCTCAGGGCACGTTTAGCCACTCAGATCCTTCTGTCCCTGCACCCCAGTGATGATGCCCGGTGGATGCCAGCACCAGGGCACGTTCAGCCACTCAGGTCCCTCTGTCCCTGTGCTCGGTGTGTGCCGGCATCCATGCACGATGCTCAGGGCACGTTCAGCCACTCAGGTCCCTCTTTCCCCACAGGAGCACTCCCTGCATCCCACCTCGGCCGTGCACATCGGGGTGCCCCAGCGCGGGGTCCCCCCCCAGTGAGCGTGGCGCTATGTGGGTGCTGGCAGCGGCGCGCGTTGCCATGAGCAGGGGGGGTTTCCATGTGGAGGTGTGTGTGTTGCCATGGGTTTGCCGAGCCGAGGCGTTTCCATGGATGCAGCGCGGTGCTGCTGGGGGCCCTTCCAGAGGTGTGCAACCCCTTGGGATGCCCCAGCACCAGGGTGGCACTGGGAGGGAGCTGCCACCACTGCCACCATCACTGCACCCCAGAACCTGAGTGCCCCGGCTCCCTGCACCCCGCAGCACCCCCCATCGCCTCAACTCCCCCCCCCCCCGCTCCAGGCCAGCCCAAGCCCTTTTCCACATGTTATGTTTTCTTCACTTCACTTCACTTCTCTGGATAAATAATTAATAGAAGCTTTTTTTGGTCCTCTGGGCACTTCCGCTGGGCCCTTCTCGCTTCCCAGCAGGGCTCCGGTGGGGGCTTGGCACCCCCCAGTGCTGCCAGCACCAATAGGGGCTGGGGGGGGGGGGGGCTGTGCCATGGGGCATCACCAGTGCTCCCAGTCAGTGAGATCCCAGTGTCAGTGGGACCTGGCATCAACGCCTGCACCCGCATGGGTCCGGCTGAGACCTCGGTGGTCTTTGTGTCCCCATTCACAGGGGTCCCAGTGAGACCCCAATGTCAGAGATGTGGGATAGTGGGGATGCAGGGATGTAGGGATGCAGGGATGTAGGGATGCAGGGATGCAGGGATGCAGAGTTGTGGGTATGTAGGGATGCAGGGATGTAGAGATGCAGGGATGCAGAGTTGTGGAGATGCAGGGATGTAGGGATGCAGCGGTGCAGCGATGCAGGGATGCAGGGATGTAGGGATGTAGGGATGTAGGGATGTAGGGAGGTAGGGATGCAGGGGTGCGGGGATGCAGGGATGTAGGGATGCAGGGGTGAAGGGATGCAGGGATGTAGGGATGCAGAGTTGTGGGGATACAGGGATGCAGGGGGATGTAGGGATGCAAGGATGTGCAGATGCAGGGCTTGGCCACCCCGGCCACGCTTGCCACTCCAGCGCGATGGCTCACGATGGGAGCACCCCTGCCAGCCACTGTTGCCATAGGCTCCCAGTCTTATTTGCTGGCTCCTAGGGCTGCGGAATCATAGAATCCTGGAATGGGTTGGGTTGAAAGAGACCTCAGAGCCCATCCAGTCCCACTGTCCCATAGGCAGGGACACCTCCTACTGGATCAGGGGCTCCAAACCCCATCCAACCTGGCCTGGAACCCCTCCAGGGATGGGGCAGCTCCAGGCAACCTGGACCAGGGCCTCCCCACCCTCATCGTGAAGAATTTCTTTTTAACGTCTAATCTAAATCTTCCCTTTCCTCTAGTTTAAATCCTCCAGGTTGTGTGCGAAGCCGGCGGTGCCGGAGCAGGGGTTGGCAGGTGGGTGCTGGCGCTCGGGCGCGCTCCCATGTAGGAGCTGCGTGTGGCTGTGCTGGTGCGAGAGCGCTCGTGCGCACACACGTGTGCTGGGGCGTGGATCACCTGGCACGCAGGACGCCGGGTGGTGCCGCATGGCAGTTGCTAAGGAATCTTGCCGAGGACGGGCGGCTGGAGCTGGCACCCAGCTCAATCCTTTCTCGTAAGGCATCCGCCAGCCCCACGGCTGCCGCTGGACCCCAAAATTCCTTGGCCCCTCAGGAGGAAACGAGGCGTGGGTGCAGGAAGAGAAAGGGCTTTGGATGAGTGCTCAGCCACATGCGGGCAGGATGGGGCATGTCGGGGAGCCTGGCATCGTGGCTGTCCTCCTCCAGCATCCGGGCTGCCCTGGCACACTGGCCCCAGCCCTCCTGTGCCGATGGGTGCCCGTGCTTCCCAGTGGCTGGGTGCCCACGCTTCCGAGTAGGTGGGTGCCCACCCTTCCCAGTGGCTCAGCACCCACCCTTCCCAGTGTCACTTTGCCCACCATTCCCAGTGCCTGGGTGCCCGCCTTGCCCACTGGCTGGGTGCCCATCCTTCCCAGCAGCTCAGCACCCAGCCTTCCCAGTGTCTGTTTGCCCACCTTTCCCAGTGCCTGGGTGCCCACCTTTCCCACTGTCTGTTTGCCCATCCTTCCCACTGGCTGGGTGCCCATTATTCCCAGTGTCTGTTTGCCCATCCTTCCCACTGGCTGGGTGCCCATCCTTCCCAGTGGCTCGATACCCACCTTTCCCAGTGCCTGGGTGCCCATCCTTCTCACTGGCTGGGTGCCCATTATTCCCAGTGTCTGGGTGCCCATCCTTCTCACTGGCTGGGTGCCCACCCTTCCCAGTGGCTCAGTACCCATCCTTCCCAGTGCCTGGGTGCCCACCCTGCCGCCTGCCCCCACATCCCCAGGGGGATCAGATCCTTCTGTGAACACGTGTGATCCCCGTGGCACCGTCAACAGCACTGCCAGGACCCGCGGGGACCCCCACCCACGGCTCTGCCAGCTGCTCGGACCCATGTGGGGCAGTGCCTCGAGCCCCAGCGCTCCCACCAGTGGGACCCCAAAGCCAATGGGACCTGGCACTGGTGCTCCAGCACACTGGGAGGCCTCAGTGACAGCGGGACCTGGTCCTGGTGTCCCAATCCATGGGGGTCCCAGTGAGACCCCAGTGTTGGTGACACCCCAATGTCAGTGGGACGCATCTTGAGCGCCCTCCCTGCAGGGTCCTGGTGAGACCACAATCTTGGTGGCACCTGATCCTGGTGGGACTCGGCTCTGGTGCCCCCACCCACAGGTCCCCACAGCCCAGTCCTGGTACTGGTTCTGGTGCCGGTACTGATGCTGTTGCTGGTACTGGTGCCAGTACTGGTGCCAATGCCAGTGTTGGTGCTGGTGTTGTTGTCAGTACTGGTGCCAGTACCAGTACCAGTACTGGTGCCAATGCCAGTGTTGGTGCTGGTGTTGTTGTCAGTACTGGTGCCAGTACCAGTACCAGTGCTGATGCTGATACTGGTGCCACTGCCAGTGCTGATGCTGGTACCAGTGCTGGTGCTGTTGTCAATACTGGTGCCAGTATTGGTACCAGTGCCAGTGTCAGTACCGATACTGGTGCTGCTGCTGGTACCGGTGCTGATGCCAATACTGGTGCCACTGCTTGTGTTGATGTTGGTACTGGTGCCATTGCCAGCACTGGTGCCAATAACAGTGTCAGTACCGAGACTGGTGCTCGTCCCAGTGCTGATGCTGATACTGGTGCCACTGCTGATGCTGGAACCAGTGCTGATGTTGGTACTGGTGCTGGTGTTGTGGCCAGCATTGGTGCCAGTGCCAGTGTTGGTACTGATACTGGTGCTGATGCTTGTACCAGTGCTGATGCTGATACTGATGCTGGTGCTGATGCTGTTGCCAGCGTTGGTGCCAGGGTTGGTGCCGATCCTGGTGCTGATGCTGATACCAGTGCTGATGCTGATACTGATACTGGTGCTGGTGCCAGCATTGGTGCCAGTGTCAGTATCGATATTGGTGCTGCTGCTGGTACCAGTACTCATGCTGATGCTTTACTGGTGTCACTGCCAGTGCTGATGCTGGTACCAGTGCTGATGTTGGTACTGGTGCTGGTGCTCTTGCCAGCATTGGTGCCAGTGCCAGTGTCGGTACTGATACCAGTGCTGCTACTGATACCAGTGCTGATGCTGATATTGATACTGGTGCTGGTGCTGATACTGGTTCTGGTGTTGTTGCCAGCATTGGTGCCAGTGTCAGTACTGATACTGGTGCTGCTACTGGGACCAGTGCTGATGCTGATACTGATACTGGTGTCACTACCAGTGCTGATACTGGTTCTGGTGCTGTTGCCAGTATTGGTACCAGTGTCGGTACCGCTCCTGGTGCTGCTGCTGATACCGACACCGGTGCCGGTGCCGCTGATGCCGGTGCCGGTGCCGCGGGGGCGCGCTCGGGGCGCGGCGGTGGCGGCGGGCACGCGCGGGGCGGAGCTGGCGGCGGGGGCGCGGGCGGCTCCGGTTCTCCCCATTCATTGGGATCGCGGCGGGTTCGGCGGCGGCGGCGGCGGCGGCGATGGCTGCTCGGCTGCTCGTGCCCCTGTTCCCGCTGCTGCTGCTGCTGCTGCCGGGCCGGGGGCTACCGGGAGCCCTGGGCAACCGCCACGCCGTGCACTGGAACAGCTCCAACCTGCAGTGAGTGGCGGCGCGGGGGAGGCCGCCGGGACCGGGACCGGGGGGAGGCGGCGGCGGCGGGGAGTCGGTGCCCGAGACCGGGGGGTGGGGAACGGTACCGGTGTCCGAGCGGTGCCGCCGTGCGAGAGGGGCTGCGAGACCCCCCGGTACCGATGTCCCATGAGGGACGGGCTGCGAGACCCCCCGGTACCGGTGTCTGCGCGGTGCCCCCGTACGGGAGGGGCTGTTTGTTAGACCCCCCGGTACCGGTGTTCCATGCGGGAGGGGCTGTTTGTTAGACCCCCCCCCGGTACCGATGTCTCATGCGGGAGGGGCTGCCAGACCCCCCGGTACCGGTACCGGTGTCCGCGTGGCGCCCCCGTGCAGGAGGGGCTGCGTGACCCCCGGTACCGGTACCCCGTGAAGGAGGGTCTCAGGGACCCCCGGTACCGGTACCCCGTGAGGAAGGGTCTCCGGGACCCCCGGTACCGGTACCCCTTGAGGAAGGGTCTCCGGGACCCCCGGTACCGGTACCCCTTGAGGAAGGGTCTCCGGGACCCCCGGTACCGGTACCCCTTGAGGAAGGGTCTCCGGGACCCCGGTACCGGTACCCCGTGAGGGAGGGTCTCCGGGACCCTCGGTACCGGGGCGCTGCCCCTCCCGGTGCCTGCGGGGGCCGCTCCGGGGCGGCGGCGGGAGGCGGGGGTGGGGTGGGGTTGGGATGGAGGTGGTTCGGAGCCCCGGGGAGGGGCGCGGGCACCGGCGGGGTCGGGTGGTTTCGGTGGCACCGGGGACCGACACCCCCCCCTCCCTCCGACGGCTCCGATTCCCCCCCCGGCGGCGGCACTGGAAAGAGCGCGTCCGTTTCTCCCCCCCAGCCCGGTTCACCGGGGATGGGGAGGGGGTCCCGGTGCGGAGCCCCCGCCGCCAGACGTGCCCCCCCCCCTCCCCCGCCTGTCTGGGCGCGGTGGCGGCGTCGGGGGTGGGGGGGGGGCACGATGGGTACCCCTTCCCTGTTTGGTGCCATCCTTGATGGTGGAAGAGGGGGTGACCGGGGTGAAGAGGGGGTGCGGGGTGGGGGGGGGGCTGTGGAAATCACCATCACACCCACAGCCACCAAAACCCGGTGGGAGGTGGGCATGGACACCCCCGTCCCCCCCACCCCTCCCTCACGCCTGGTGTTGGGGGGCTGCATCGTGCCCTCGCCCACCCCCGGGGTGGGGGGTGGGGTGTCCCCAGGTGTGTGGGGTGCATGGCACCCACACCTGGTGGTGCCGGAGAGGCAGGAAGGTGGCGATGGGGTCTTCTTGGGGGTGCGATGCTGTCAGTCCATGATGGGTCCATGTCCCCCCCCCCGCTCCAAGAATGGGGGGGCTGCGCCTGCTGCAATCGCCCGTCTCCCCTTCCCTCGCCGGCACCAGCGCTCAGGGGTGTGGCACGGACTGGCGCCCAGCCGGAGCATCGCTTAGTACCCATAGGTCTTGGGGTTCCCCTGGGGTCCTCCCCCCACCCTGCACCCCTTAATTGGGGGTGGGGGGGATGAGACCCCCCCCCTTTCAGCTCCTTCCCCTCCCTTTGAGCTTGTGTCGCCAGGCGGAAGCCTGGGCCCCATAAATCGTGCGTGTGTGCGACGTGCCGAGGCGCAGCACAAAGGCGAGGCGCTGGGCTCACCCCGCTACGCTCGGGCACGCTTCTTTGCCCGTATCCTTCGCTCGGACCACGCTCACCCGCTGGCTTCGTCGCCGTGCCGTGACATTGCCGGCGCCTCCGCGGGTGGGATGCTCCCACCGCCCCATCCTCACCTCGCCGCGACCAAGGGTCACCTCTCCCACCCCATCGCCCGCAGCCGTACGCCTTGACCCCCACCGCTGCCCCGCCACCGCGGCGTGGATGGCACGGAGACGCTGCCAGCGGTGCCCCCCGTTGTGCCAACCCAGGAAGGGGGGGGGGGTGTGTGTCTCAGCCAGACCCCCGTACCCGCTGCGCACGCCTCTCTGGCGCGGCTACGAGCGTCCGGCTCAGGGCACGGGTGGTGGTGGCGGCTGCGGCAAAGCCGTGTCCCAGAGACTCCGAAGAGCTGATATTTATTGTTAGGCAGTGCGGCAGCTCGGCCGCAATTATAGCCGCGCGGCAAAGTGTCGGGATTAGATAAATTATGGGGGGAATTAGGCTCCCTGGGCCGCAGCCTGCAAATCCCAGCAACCCCGCTGCAATCAGAGCGATAAACAAGCCCTGCGCGGCCCCGCGGGGCTCTCCGGGGAAAGGGGGGATGCCGGCAGGCTCAGCTCCTCCGGGGGTTGCGCCAAGCACCCTAAAAATTTATTGCATCTCCTTTGCGGGTCCCCACGGAGCCCACCTGCAGCATCCACGGTGCCAGAAACGCCTCGGAGCGCAGGGTGGTGGCTTCTCCTTGGGGACGCGGTGGTGCTTCTCCAGTCCCGCGGCCGCTATGGGGGATGATGAGGTGCCACAGGGTCACCAAGCGCACAGGACACCCCTCGCACAGCAGTTTTGGGGCGCTGACGGCAAAGCCCAAGGGAGGTGTGAAGGTGGGAACCGATGCTTGGAGCAGTAGAGGTGCTTCTTCCTGCTTGGCCAAAAGGTTGTTGGTCCAACTGCGCTTTCCGTCTGTCCCATCATCCGGTGGCAGCTGGGGAGCCCTGAAGGCGCAGGATGGACCTTGGTTGGACCTTGCCCTGCGCTCCCGAGTCCCACCAGGAGCAGATGTGGTGGCAAAAGGTGAAGAAGGTCTGAGGTGGCCACATCCCACCCAGCGCTCAGATTCAGAGAGGGGGTGGCTGCATCCCTGGCGTCCCCCACGGCGTGGGGTTCCCAGAGGTGTCCCCAGCCGAGCCACGGCACGCTGGCACATGTGGGATACCACCTCCCCTGCTGATGGGCTGAGATGGAGACGCGATTTGTCCCCCTGCACGGGCACAGTGCCACGCAGGCGTCCGGTGGGGTGGCTGTAAAGTGGGGTGCATAGGGTGCTGGTGTCCAGGGGGGTCTGGGGTGCCGGTGCCTGGCTGAGGCAGGTGGATCAGAGCCCACCTATGCACAGGGAGGGTCTGGAAGGGTGTGCAGCTCCCCCATTCCTCGCCGCAATCCGCCGCCGTTGCCGCCACATTGGCCTCTTCAAGGCGGCTTTTATCTGACTGACTTTGTGTTCCAGGCGGTGAGAGCTCGAGCGGGTTCTCAAGAGCCCTTGTGAGAAGCAGCCTCACCCCGGGGAGCATCTCGTGTGCAAGAGCAGCCACAGCCCCGCTCCGTGCCCGCCAGAGGCATCCGGGGGTGCCCGGATTCCGGGGTGTTCCCAGCTGCAGGATCCCAGCACCGGAGCTGTGCCCGGTGAATCCCAGCTGCTGGATCCCAGCACCGGAGCTGTGCCCGGTGAATCCCAGCTGTTGGATCCCAGCACCGGAGCTGTGCCCGGTGAATCCCAGCTGCTGGATCCCAACATCGGAGCTGTGCCCGGTGAATCCCAGCTGCCGGATCCCAACACCGGGGCTGTGCCCGGTGAATCCCAGCTGTTGGATCCCAACACCGGAGCTGTGCCCGGTGAATCCCAGCTGCCGGATCCCAACACCGGGGCTGTGCCCGGTGAATCCCAGCTGCAGGATACCAGCACCGGAGCTGTGCCCGGTGAATCCCAGCTGCTGGATCCCAACACCGGAGCTGTGCCCGGTGCATCCCAGCTGCTGGATCCCAGCACCGAAGCTGTGCCCGGTGCATCCCAGCTGCTGGATCCCAGCACCGGAGCTGTGCCCGGTGCATCCCAGCTGCTGGATCCCAGCACCGGAGCTGTGCCCGGTGAATCCAGCTGCTGGATCCCAGCACCGGAGCTGTGCCCGGTGAATCCCAGCTGCCGGATCCCAACACCGGACCTGTGCCCGGTGAATCCCAGCTGCTGGATCCCAGCACCGGAGCTGTGCCCGGTGAATCCCAGCTGCAGGATCCCAACACCGGAGCTGTGCCCGGTGAATCCCAGCTGTTGGATCCCAACACCGGGGCTGTGCCCGGTGAATCCCAGCTGCAGGATCCCAGCACCGGAGCTGTGCCCGGTGAATCCCAGCTGCAGGATCCCAACACCGGAGCTGTGCCCGGTGAATCCCAGCTGTTGGATCCCAACACCGGGGCTGTGCCCGGTGAATCCCAGCTGTTGGATCCCAACACCGGAGCTGTGCCCGGTGAATCCCAGCTGCCGGATCCCAACACCGGAGCTGTGCCCGGTGAATCCCAGCTGTTGGATCCCAACACCGGAGCTGTGCCCGGTGAATCCCAGCTGCTGGATCCCAGCACCGGAGCTGTGCCCGGTGAATCCCAGCTGCAGGATCCCAACACCGGAGCTGTGCCCGGTGAATCCCAGCTGTTGGATCGCAACACCGGAGCTGTGCCCGGTGAATCCCAGGTGCCGGATCCCAGCACCGGAGCTGTGCCCGGTGAATCCCAGCTGCAGGATCCCAGCACCGGAGCTGTGCCCGGTGAATCCCAGCTGCAGGATCCCAACACCGGAGCTGTGCCCGGTGAATCCCAGCTGCTGGATCCCAGCACCGGGGCTGTGCCCGGTGAATTCCAGCTGCAGGATCCCAACACCGGGGCTGTGCCCGGTGAATCCCAGCTGTTGGATCCCAACACCGGAGCTGTGCCCGGTGAATCCCAGCTGCAGGATCCCAACACCGGAGCTGTGCCCGGTGAATCCCAGCTGCAGGATCCCAACACCGGAGCTGTGCCCGGTGAATCCCAGCTGTTGGATCCCAACACCGGAGCTGTGCCCGGTGAATCCCAGCTGTTGGATCCCAGCACCGGAGCTGTGCCCGGTGAATCCCAGCTGCAGGATCCGAACACCGGAGCTGTGCCCGGTGAATCCCAGCTGCAGGATCCCAACACCGGGGCTGTGCCCGGTGAATCCCAGCTGCAGGATCCCAACACCGGAGCTGTGCCCGGTGAATCCCAGCTGCAGGATCCCAACACCGGGGCTGTGCCCGGTGAATCCCAGCTGTTGGATCCCAACACCGGAGCTGTGCCCGGTGAATCCCAGCTGCAGGATCCCAACACCGGAGCTGTGCCTGTTGAATCCCAGCTGCTGGATCCCAGCACCGGAGCTGTGCCCGGTGAATCCCAGCTGCAGGATCCCAACACCGAAGCTGTGCCCGGTGCATCCCAGCTGCAGGATCCCAACACCGGAGCTGTGCCCGGTGAATCCCAGCTGCAGGATCCCAGCACCGGAGCTGTGCCCGGTGAATCCCAGCTGCAGGATCCCAGCACCGGAGCTGTGCCCGGTGAATCCCAGCTGCAGGATCCCAACACCGGAGCTGTGCCCGGTGAATCCCAGCTGTTGGATCCCAACACCGGGGCTGTGCCCGGTGAATCCCAGCTGTTGGATCCCAACACCGGGGCTGTGCCCGGTGAATCCCAGCTGCAGGATCCCAACACCGGAGCTGTGCCCGGTGAATCCCAGCTGCAGGATCCGAACACCGGGGCTGTGCCCGGTGAATTCCAGCTGCCAGACCACAGCACCGGAGCTGTGCCTGTTGCATTCCAGGTGCCAGACGCAGCACCCAGGCCCATATCCATCCATTGGATCTTCTGGCACCCATGGGGCTGGGGATGGCATCACCTGTGGCACAAGGGACACCCCGGTGGGTACCAGTTAGCGATGCAATTGTGTCCAACGAGGGGCAGTTCCCCACCCCGTGTCTGGCTGCGGGGCTGGAGGTGGCCAATTCCCCATCGCCGCTGGTTGCCACATCCCCTGGTGCAGAGCCCCTCGTTGCGGTGCCGCTGGAGCTGCTGCCCTGGGGCAGAGGGTGCCGTGCCCCGTGAGTCACCGCGCTGGGCGGCACCGAACCCCGGCAACGTGGCCAAGGCCGACGGGGTTCCCATGGGAGAAGGACCGCGGTGTCAGGGTGCGGGGGCTGTCCTGGGGTGCAACAGGGCTGGGGCCACCCGTTCCTGCCCAGGCTGGTAATTGAGTCACTGGTTGCAGATTGATGGTTTAATTAAAACCCAATTAGAAACTTCATTGATCTTGTTAGCAAAGCGGGAAGGTACGAGCTTTGGTGGGGATTAAAGGGATTGTGTGGCTGTCAATAGGGAAGAGGGGTTTGGGGGCACCTGTAGAGCGGGGCTGGGGGTCCCAGGGCGCTCAGGGAGGGCACCCTGGGATGGGTGCTGCCCCACAGCCCCTTCACCCACTCCCACATCCGCAGGGAACAGCCCTCGTCTCCCCAGGAACCCCCATTCTGCGAGTGCGGAGGTGGCCCCGGGGACACCGCGTGCCGGCGATGCCTTTTCCACCCGCACTTTGCAGCTGCGCCAAGCGTGTCGAGGACAAGGGGGGGGGCCGTGCCGTGCCGTGCCGTGCCACCCGTGCGCGTGGGCTGCGTCGCAGGCGCTGTCTGCCGAGCCAGCGCGCGTGTGCGCGGCCGTCTGGGCGCCGTGACTGTGCAGCGCTGTCTGCATGAGGGAGGCTGGCACGGAGGAGGGGAGGGCAACCAGCCGAGCCACCCGGCTCCCCAGCGGCGGGCACAGGGCAGGGGCTGTTTGTCCAGCCCTCCGTCCATCTCTCCATCCGTCTGGGTGGACAGACCGCAACCGCTGATGTGCCTTCGCCCTCTCGCTGTGGCGTAGGGTGACTGGAAGGGAACCACATAAATCAACGGCACCTTTTTTGTTCCCCCGGCTGATCGATGGGGCCCGGATGTGCCGAAAGGGCGAAGCTGCCAGAGCCGAACAAAAGGCTTGGCTGAGCTGGGGATGGGGTCCACTTTGGCCTCCCCAGTGTTGGGGGGCACCGCGCTGTCCCCCACATCAGGGGACGCCCTGCGTTGCCCCCAGTTCTGCCGTCCCCACTGTGGGATGCTGAGCTCAGCTCCATCCCTGCCGCTCTTTCCTGCGCCGTGTCCACAGCACGAGGGTCCGGGCGGGGGGTCTGGTGTCCCCCGTGCCGCTGCCACCGGGGCATGCTGCAGTGCACCAGGCACTCCCTCGCGGTGCACGAGTGAGCGTGCGGCGCTCAGCCCAGATTTATGGCAGCAGATGGGAGCGGAGCGGCCGCCCAGCTCACCGGTGGCTGCGGTTTGCCAGGTAGCCGGGATCTCGCCGGTGCGGGGCTGGTGGGCACCGAGCCCAGCCTGCGCTCGGGACGGTTCTGCCAGGGGACATCCATCTGCCCGGCGTCGACAGGCTGCTGGAAGGTACCACTGCTTTGCAAAGCCCTGCTCTAAAAATGCAGTCGTGCAGAAGTGATGCTGCCCGTTCTCCTCCTGCGCTTAACCCTTCCGGCACTGCCAGAACCCACAGCACCTCACCGGACGCACCGTGGCTGCCGGAGCCCAGGAGGCTGGAGGGTCCATCCTGACCCGCGCCTCCTGTCGCTGGGGCTTTGCGGGCTGGCAGGGACCGGGCAGCCTGTCCCCAGCCTAGGGTGAGTGTTGGTGAGAAAGGAGACTGAGCCCCTTTTCCTGGGTGTTTGGTCCCATCTTCCTGCCTGAAAATAGGGCCCACGGGCTCTGTGTCTGCTATGACTGGACCGGGCGTGCGGCTCTGACGGATGGCACTGCAGGCAGAGCTCAGGGTGCTGCAGGCAGAGTTCGGGGTGCTGCAGGCAGAGCTTAGGGTGCTGCAGGCAGAGCTCGGGGTGCTGCAGGCAGAGTTCGGGGTGCTGCAGGCAGAGCTCGGGGTGCTGCAGGCAGAGCCCGGGATGCTGCAGGCAGAGCTCAGGGTGCTGCAGGCAGAGTTTGGGGTGCTGCAGGCAGAGCTCAGGGTGCTGCAGGCAGAGCTCGGGGTGCTGCAGGCAGAGTTTGGGGTGCTGCAGGCAGAGCTTAGGGTGCTGCAGGCAGAGCTCGGGGTGCTGCAGGCAGAGTTTGGGGTGCTGCAGGCAGAGCCCGGGATGCTGCAGGCAGAGCTTAGGGTGCTGCAGGCAGAGCTCAGGGTGCTGCAGGCAGAGCTTAGGGTGCTGCAGGCAGAGTTTGGGGTGCTGCAGGCAGAGTTCGGGGTGCTGCAGGCAGAGCCCGGGATGCTGCAGGCAGAGTTTGGGGTGCTTCAGGCAGAGTTCGGGGTGCTGCAGGCAGAGCTTAGGGTGCTGCAGGCAGAGCTCGGGGTGCTGCGGCGATAGCATTGGGGCTGCTGGGGTTTGGGGACATCCAGCTGTGAAGGGTGCCGCTCTGCACCAGCGGGGCTGGCGGCCACCATGCAGGAGCCGAGTACAACGCAGCATCACGGCCAGAGCTGCTGCCGGAGTCCTCTGGATGTGCCCCAGGCCATGGTGGCCCCGTGGCTCAGCCCGTTTGGGGCTCTTCTCCAGCCTGGGAGGGTTGCTCTGATGCCTGCACGCTCCCGGCACGTGGTGATGGGCAGCGACGGTGGTGGTTGATTGGCCCCATAGGGAGTGGGGTTGCTGGTCCTCACGGCACCTTTTGGGGTCCCCAGCGCTGCGGTGCTGGTGTGGCCCAACCCAGAAGGAGACCTGGGTGCCCCATGGGGCAGCGCTCCTTAACGAGGCTGTTTACCAGGAGCCTAATGAGCTCAAGCATGGGGTCCCGGAGGGGTGAGACGGGGGGTTCCTCAGCACTGGGTGCCACAGGGGAAGGGGGAGTTAGAGCTCCTCAGCACTCCAGGACAGGATTTCCCAAGATTGGAGCTGAGCGTGGCTCCCGTGGGGTGCAGAGATGTGGGGTTGTGCTTCCTTCCAGCCAGGACACCGGGAGCACCGCCTGCCGCTGCCCACCCTGATGTGGAGCTCGGTGCGCGCTGGCGTCGCAGCCCTGCGTCCTGCACGGAGTTAATTGCAATTTTTCTCCTTGGGGCCATTTCTTTAATAACAATCTTTTTTCTCTTCTCCCCACACCTCCCCCTTCCCCCTCACCTCACCTTTTCCCACCACATCAAAGAGCGAAGATGAAAGGTCCCGGTGGAGCAAGGGTGGCTGCCTCAGCACCTTGCTGGCACAGCAGTTGCCCAGCGGGTGCCGGGCTGGGGAATAGCGGCTGCGCGGCAAGGGAGGTGCCGCGTGAGGCTGCGCTGCCTTCCCCACGGGTGACGAGATTGGATTTGGGTCCCCCCGTAGCCCCCCGATGCCAGTGGCAGCCCCAGGTGGGGAGAAGATGCTGCTTGGGTCCCCCTTTACCAAAGCCACCTCACACACACACACGGTCTTTGGTTCTCTCTTCCAACTTCTGGGGTGCCGTGGGCCCTGGCGGGGTGCCGGGGTTCCCCAAATAGTGCCGGGGGCGGTTGGGTGGGGTGGGGCATCTGCACGCGCAGCCCTGCCCGCTGCCTGCCCAGCCCTGCCGGGGAGACCCGGGACGCCGGCTCCACACCCGGCACTGCTCCAGTGGGGACCAGGGGACCCCAAGTGCCGGGCAAGGAGCTCGTGGGGTTGAGTTTCATAGAGTCGGAGGATGGGTTGGGTTGGAAGGGACCTCAAAGCCCATCCAGTCCCACTTCTGCTATGGGCAGGGACACCTCCCGCTGGATCAGGGGCTCCAAACCCCATCCAACCTGGCCTGGAACCCCTCCAGGGATGGGGCAGCCACCACTGCTCTGGGCAACCTGGGCCTCCCCACCTTCATCGTGAAGAATTTCTTCCTAATATCGAATCTAAATCTTCCCCCTCCAATTTAAAGCCATCCTCCCTCGTTCTACCACTCCAGGCCCTTGGAAAAAGCCCCTCCTCAGCTCTCCTGGAGCCCCTTTCAGCACTGGAAGGTCACTCTAAGGTCTCCTCGGAGCCTTCTCTTCTCCAGGATGAACAACCCCAACTCTCTCAGCCTGTCCTCGGACGGGAGGTGCTCCAGCCCTCGGAGCTAGCACGAGGTGAAGGATCCTGAGCTGGAGCAACGTACCACGCACAGCCCAGCCGCGTGTGCCGGGATCATGGAATCCTGGAATGCTTTGCGTTGGAAGGGACCTCAAAGCCCATCCAGTTCCACCCCTTCCATCAGCAGCGACACCTCCCACTGGCTCAGGGGGGTGTTCCAAGCCCCATCAAGGATGCTCCATCCATGTCCCAGGGGAGGAGAGTGGGGGGCTGCACCGACACCGCTGCTGAGCCGCGCGGTGGAGCAAGATCCGGTTGGGGTCTAATGCTGTTGGTGCTGAGCCAACACCTCGCAGCGCGGGCTCCTAATTAATTGGCAGGAGCAGTGGGGTCAGCGCCACGGCGAGGATTACGGCAGCCGGGATTGCCATCGGTCACGGATTAGGAGCCAACAGAGCCTCTCCTGAGTGGATCTGAGGGATTGCCGCTCCTAATCAATGTAAATGAGGCTCCCCCAGGGCCACCCTTTACGGCATTAACGAACTAACGGGATTAGCGAGAGCAGGGGGAGAAATCCTCTCCCTGAGCATCTACGACGCGTGGCGGTGGTGGTGGTGGGCTGGCAGCAGGAGCCACGCTGGAGCCCTGTGCCCCTCACCCTGCACCCAGGGCTGTGCCGAGAGGACCACAGGCTGCATCCTGCAAGGTCCTCAGTGCCTGTGGGACCCTGGTGTCCATCAGCCCCTTGGCCACGTCTGTCTGTCCATCCTGCTGCATCCGTTCTCTCCTCGTAGTCACTGACGTGTTGCCAGCAGCATCATCTTGTACCAACCGCCCTACACCCAGGGCTGTGCCGAGAGGACCACAGGCTGCATCCTGCAAGGTCCTCAGTGCCTGTGGGACCCTGGTGTCCATCAGCCCCTTGGCCACGTCTGTCTGTCCATCCTGCTGCATCCGTTCTCTCCTCGTAGTCACTGACGTGTTGCCAGCAGCATCATCTTGTACCAACCGCCCTACACCCAGGGCTGTGCTGAGAGGACCACGGGCTGCATCCTGCAGGGTCTTCAGTGCCTGCAGGACCTTGGTGTCCATCAGCCCCTTGGCCACATCTGTCTGTCCATCCTGCTGCGTCCGTTCTCTCCTCGTAGTCACTGACGTGTTGCCAGCAGCATCATCTTGTACCAACCACCCTACACCCAGGGCTGTGCCGAGAGGACCACGGGCTGCATCCCCAGTGCCTGTGAGACCTTGGTGTCCATCAGCCCCATCGCTGGCTCAGTCTGTCTGTCCTGCTATGTCTGTCCCCTCCTCATAGTCACTGGCATGTTCCCAGCAGGACCCAGAAACACCGTTTCGTGCCCCCACACTCTCGTAGGAGTCCCACCCATGCCACCCCGGGCAGCCAGTGCCCCCCGAGACTGATGCCGCGCTGTGGATCCACGGAGCTGAGGTTGCCCGGGTTGGGGGTGCTGGTGAGGTTGAGCAGGGGGGATACCACAGCCCCCCGAGTTGTTGCTCTGTGTCTTGCCCGTTCTCCAGCCTCTGGGTGCCTTTGGAGGAGGTGGGAGACGGTGTTGGAGAAGGCACAGAGGGTGCCCCTGACTTCCCCCCCCCCCCCCCTTTTCTCCCCATTCCCTTGCAGCCTGCGGCGAGAGGGCTACACGGTGCAGGTGAATGTCAACGATTACCTGGACATCTACTGCCCACATTACAACGCCTCGGTGCCGGAGCACCGGCTGGAGCAGTACGTGCTCTACATGGTGAACGCGGAGGGCTACCGCACCTGCAACACCAGCCAGGGCTTCAAGCGTTGGGAGTGCAACCGGCCCCACGCGCCCCACAGCCCCATCAAGTTCTCGGAGAAGTTCCAACGCTACAGCGCCTTCTCGTTGGGCTACGAGTTCCGCGCGGGGCAGGAGTACTACTACATCTGTATGTGGGGCGCGCTGGGGTGGGACCCCCCCCCCCATGCAAGTTCCACCTCATCTCCAGATGGGTCCCCTGCATCCCACTGCATCTGATCCCACTGCACCGCATCATCCTGTTGGGTCCCTCTGCATCCTCACGCAGCCCCTGCATCCCACTCCAAGTGATCCCCTTGCTCCGCACCACCCTGTTGGCCCCCTCTGCACCCTCATCCTGGCCAGGACCCCCCAATACCCAAGCCATGCAGCTCATGCCCCCTGCACCCCGTCCCTAGCAGGGTGGAGGCAGCCTTCCCCCCCTCCAAAGTGGGCACTCTGAGCTCAGGGATGGGGGTGTGAGGACAATTGGGGGTGCAGGGGGGGTGTGGGGTGATGCGGGGGTGATATGGGGGTGTGGGGAAAGAGAGGGATGCGGGGGAGCAGGATGGGAATGTGGGTGCGGGCGTTGATGGAGGATGGGGTTTCCTGCTGATGTAGGATTGAGGTGCTGGGGTGCTGCTGACGCAGGACAGGGGTGCAGGATTGAGGTGCTGAGGTGCTGCTGATGCAGGACAGGGATTCAGGGTGCAAGACTGAGATGCTGAGGCAGGGCTGATGCAGGACAGGGGTGCAGGGTGCAGGATTGAGGTGCTGAAGCGGTGCTGCTGATGCAGGACAGGGGTGCAGGATTGAGGTGCTGAAGTGCTGCTGATGCAGGACAGGAGTGCAGGGTGCAGGATTGAGGTGCTGAGGTGCTGCTGATGCAGGACAGGAGTGCAGGATTGAGGTGCTGAGGTGCTGCTGATGCAGGACAGGAATGCAGGGTGCAGGATTGAGGTGCTGGGGTGCTGCTGATGCAGGACAGGGGTGCAGGGTGCAGGATTGAGGTGCTGCAGCGATGCTGCTGATGCAGGACAGGGGTGCAGGGTGCAGGACTGAGGTGCTGCAGCGATGCTGCTGATGCAGGACTGAGGATGCAGGGTGCTGATGCAGCTGCAGGTTCAGGATGCAGGATGGGGGTGCTGCCACATCCTCCCCCTGCCCCGAGCACCCCCAGACCCCTCCATGCCCAGGGGTGCCCGGGATGGGGGTCACCCGCTGCGGAGCCCCCCCCCAGCCCACTCTTGCCCTTGCAGCCACGCCGACGCACAACCACCGCCGGGCCTGCCTCAAGATGAAGGTGTTCGTGTGCTGCGCCTCCAGTGAGTACCCACGCCCGAGCGGGGGGCTGCGGCGAGAGGGGGGCGGCATGGCCTGCGGGGGGGTCTCCATCCTCCCCCATCCCTTCTGGAAGGGGCTGCGGCGCAAGGGGGGCAACGAGCGTGACACCCCCAGCACTCCCAGGTCCCCTGTCCCTTTCCAGCTCCCCTATCCCTCCCAGGTCCCCCATTCTTTCCAGGTGCCCCATCCCTCCTGGTTTCCCCATCCCTCCTGGGTCCCCCATCCCTCCTGGTTTCCCCATCCCTCCTGGGTCCCCCATCCTTCCCAAGTCCCCCATCCCTCCTGGGTTCTCCATCCTTCCCAGGTTCTCCATCTCTCCTGGATCCCCCATCCCTCCTGGGCTCTCCATCCTTCCCAGGTTCTCCATCTCTCCTGGATCCCCCATCCCTCCTGGCTTCTCCATCCTTCCCAGGTGCCCCATCCCTCCTGGATCCCCCATCCCTCCTGGCTTCTCCATCCTTCCCAGGTTCTCCTTCCCTCCTGGATCCCCCATCCCTCCTGGCTTCTCCATCCTTCCCAGGTGCCCCATCCCTCCTGGATCCCCCATCCCTCCTGGCTTCTCCATCCTTCCCAGGTTCTCCTTCCCTCCTGGATCCCCCATCCCTCCTGGGTTCTCCATCCTTCCCAGGTTCTCCATCCCTCCTGGATCCCCCATCCCTCCTGGCTTCTCCATCCTTCCCAAGTTCTCCATCCGTTCTGGGTCCCCCCATCCTTCCCAGGTCCCCCATCCTTCCCAGGTCCCCTATCCCTCCTGGGCTCTCCATCCTTCCCAGGTTCTCCTTCCCTCCTGGATCCCCCATCCCTCCTGGCTTCTCCATCCTTCCCAAGTTCTCCAATCCTCCTGGGTCCCCCATCCCTTCCGGGTCCCTCATCCCTTCCAGGTCCCCCATCCTTCCCAGATCCCCATCCCTCCTGGCGAGGCTGCAGCCAGGGATCATGATCCCACCACCACCCCCTCTCTCCCTCTCGCAGCGTCGCATTCCGGGGAGAAGCTGGCACCCACCCTGCCGCAGTTCACCCTGCGGCCCGAGGTGAAGATCGAGGATCTGGGTGAGTTGGGCAGAACCCCTGATCCCGCAGCGCCGCGTCCCCCCAGCCGCCGCCCACGGGGCACCCCCAGCCACAGGGTTGGGGTTTGGTGCCACCTTGGTGCCATCCTCACCCTTTCATTCTTCCCCGTAGAAAACTTCAACCCGGAGATGCCCAAGCTGGAGAAGAGCATCAGTGGCACCAGTCCCAAGCGGGAACACTTGCCCCTCGCCGTGGCCGCTGCGCTCTTCCTCATGACGTTGTTGGTCTCCTAGCTTCCAGCGCCAGGGGGGGCCCGGCCAGTGCGGCTCAGCCAAGTGGGGGACCCCCCTAAAAAGTCGCCCCTCGTGAGAGCCAGTGGGGAACCAACGTGGGACTGTCCAGCTTCTCTGTTCCACCACCACCATGTCCAGAGAGCCACCGCACAGAGCAAGCGGCCGCGGCACTCGGTGATCCTGGCTGGGACTTGAGAGACCACGGCACCTGTTGATCCCAACTGGAACTGAAGAGTCCATGGCACACATTGATCCCAACTGGAACTCAGGGGGCCATGATATGTGTTGATCCCAACTGGAACTGAAGGGTCCGTGGCACACATTGATCCCAACTGGAAACGGAGGGGCCATGGCACACGTTGATCCCAACTGGAACTGAAGGGTCTGTGGCACACGTTGATCCCAACTGGAACTGAAGGGTCTGTGGCACACGTTGATTCCAACTGGCAATGGAGGGGCCATGGCACACGTTGATCCCAACTGGAACTGAAGGGTCTGTGGCACACGTTGATCCCAACTGGAACTGAAGGGTCCGTGGCACACGTTGATCCCAACTGGAAACGGAGGGGCCATGGCACACGTTGATCCTTGATGGGACTGAAGGATCCACGGTACATTCATTGATCCCAACTGGAACTCAAGTGGCCACAACACATGTTGATCCCAACTGGAACTCAAGGATCCATGGCACATACATTGATCCCAACTGGAACTGAAGGGGCCACGACACACATTGATCCCAACTGGAACTCAAGGGGCCACGACACACGTGGATCCCAGCTGGAACTGAAGGGGCCACAACACACGTTGATCCCGGCTGGAACTCAAGGGGCCATGACACACATTGATCCCAACTGGAACTCAAGGGGCCACAACACACATTGATCCCAACTGGAACTCAAGGGACCACAACACACGTTGATCCCAACTGGAACTCAAGGGACCACGACACACGTTGATCCCGGCTGGAAACTCATCCCCCCCTCCACTGTGCCCACGTCTGTGAGGATGCAGCTCGGTGCTGCCGTGTTCACCGCACCTTCTGCCAACACCGTCCCACCGAGTGCTGCCCACAGCCCATCCAGTTCCCCGTGGTTGGGATCGGTGCCGCGCTGGCGAGCCCGGTGAGGGCAGGGACGCGCGGAGCTGGGCAGCCTGTAGATACCTATCCAGAGATCTATACATACTGTACAGAGAGCGACTATATAGAGATATCTATACTGTACCATAGGCAGCGGCGCCGGCCCCGGGCTGGCTTGTACATAGTTGAACGTGTTGGATTTTCCTCGTCTTCTGTGAAGACCCGACCTATGCAAACGCACAGACACTTTTTAGGGAAAAAAAAACAAAACGAAACGAAACGAAACGGAAAAAAAAAACAAAAAACAAACTCGACCTTTTTTTCAAGTGCTTTGGCTGGTGATTTTCATATTCTGCTCTTAGTCTATTAAAAAAAAAAAAAGAATAAAAGGATTTAAAAAAAATATATATAACAAAACCAATGACCACTGTCACGGCGGAATGCGGCGTTCCCGGCTCTCAGTCAGTCCCGCTCTCTGGCGTGGTTGGATCCGGCCAGGGTAGGGGTCAAGTGTTGACCTTCCCCATCGGTGCCGGGGGAACCCTGGGGGAATGTGGGGTGCTTCCCCCCATTGCCGCTCCCCGTTGACCTCCAGACACCCAATGTGGAGCATCGGGTAGGGATACGGTGCTGCCGGCAGGAGGATGATGGAGATGGTAGGCAGCAACCTTGGGTAAAGGCAGCACCGGGCTCTTGGCACCCAAGGGTGCTGGGGTGCGAGAGCACCCCGAGAAGGAGCAGGTGTAGGGGAGCCTTCGCCATCCTCGTTGGCTGCATGGAAAGAGCCACCGCGATGTCGTGATCGTATAGTGGCCTTCTGAAACCTGAAGGGAAAGCTGGGAAGGGACTTTTTAGAAGGGATAGGATGAGGGGAATGGCTCTAAATTGGAAGGGGAAAGATTTAGATTGGACATTAGGGAGAAGTTCATCACAATGAGGGTGGGGAGGCCCCGGGCCAGGTTGTCCCATCCCTGGAGGGGTTCCAGGCCAGGTTGGACAGGACTTGGAGCCCCTGAGCCAGTGAGGAGTGCCCCTGTCCTTGGCACAGAGTGGAACGGGGTGACCTGTAAGGTCCCTTCCAACCCAAACCATTCTAGGATTCTATGATTCTGTGTGCCGGGATGGAGGGGGACGGCATTGGAATCCCCACGTCTGGCTCTGCCGGCGTGCCAGCTCTTGCCGGTGCCGGGGGAATCTGCATGTGGGGGTGCCCTTGGCTCCTCCAGCGAGACAAAGGGGTGTGTGGGGAGGGGATCCGCTGCGGGTGGGGTCACATCTTGGGGTGTTGGTGGGGCTCTGGAGGAGGGGGGTGCCCCACCGGCACCCAAAAACCCCACTGGAGCAGCTGTGTGTATCCTGACCCGACGCCCTCTGGGTTGAGGGGGGCCCCATTGCCCCCAGAAGTGGAGCAGCCGCCGTCCCTGTGAGGCGCTGGAGGGGACAGACCCGCTGCAGACACAGCCCGGGTCAGGGTGTCCCTGCGGCCGTGGCAGCGGGGTGGCCGCGCTCCCCGCACCCCAGCGGGCCATGCAGGGCGGTGGCTGAGCGTCCCACCAGCCCGGGCTTGTCTGGGTGTGGAAAGAGCTGGTGAACCTGTCAGACGGGTCCTCCCAGTGCTCCCAGCAGGCGCTGGGTTCCCCACGGCCCCCACTCGTGCTCCAGCAGGCCTGGCCCGCTGTGGCGCTGAGGACCATGACCTGGACCTCCATCCCTGCGGTCTTGCCGTGAACACCCATCTGCTGACCCTGGGACAGCAGGACACGGCGTGGCCAGGGCCCATCTGGGGTGGTCAGAGTCTATCTGGGGTGGTCAGGGCCCATCTAGGGTGGCCAGGGTCCTTCTGGGGTGGCCAGGATCCATCTGGGGTGGCCAGGGTCCATCTAGGGTGGCCAGGGTCCTTCTGGGGTGGCCAGGATCCATCTCTGGTGGTCATGGTCCATCTGGGGTGGCCAGGGTCTATCTGGGGTGGCCAGGGTCCTTCTGGGGTGGCCAGGGTCCTTCTGGGGTGCCCAGGATCCATCTGGGGTGGCCAGGGTCCATCTGGGGTGGCCAGGGTCCATCTAGGGTGGCCAGGGTCCATCTGGGGTGGCCAGGATCCTTCTGGGGTGGCCAGGGTCCATCTAGGGTGGCCAGGGTCCTTCTGGGGTGGTCAGGGTCCATCTAGGGTGGCCAGGGTCCTTCTGGGGTGGCCAGGGTCCATCTGGGGTGGCCAGGATCCATCTAGGGTGGCCAGGGTCCTTCTGGGGTGGCCAGGGTCCATCTGGGGTGGCCAGGATCCATCTAGGGTGGCCAGGGTCCTTCTGGGGTGGCCAGGGTCCTTCTGGGGTGTCCAGGGTCCATCTAGGGTGGCCAGGATCCATCTCTGTTGGCCATGGTCCATGTGGGGTGGTCATGGTCCATCAGGGGTGGCCAGGTCCTACCTGCAGTGGCCACGGTCTATGTGGGGCACCCAGGGTCTGTCTAGGGTGGCCACCAGTGTCCATCTGGGCTGGACTAGGGTCCACCTGGGATGACCAGGGTCTGCCTGGGGCACCCAACGTTTGTCTGGGGTGGCCACCAAGGTCTGTGTGAGGTGGCCAGTGTCTGTCTGGAGTGGCCACCGGCACTGCCAAGGACCGTATCCCCTGGGATGGTGGCTACCAGGGACCACCCAGACCCCTGTCTCCGTGTAGGTCCATGCCGGTGCCACGTGGCACTTTGGGCAACCAAGCCTGGCACTGCCCTGTTAACCAGTGCCTCGCGGCACGGAACAGGGGACGGCGTTGGCTGCCCTGGCACAGCGCGGCACGGCAATCTCCGCTTGCCACCACCTTGGCACTGCTCCCGCGGCACCGCTGCCAGCTCGGTGGGGACCGGCCCCCAGCCCCGTCCCGCTAGGTGCCCTTGGGCACGGCGCACCGTGGCAGTCCAGGAGCAACCAGGAGGCTCCTGGGGTGCCGGTACCGGGGTTCCCCAAGCCCTACTGCCCCAAGGCAATGGGGAGCCCTTGTTGAGACCCCAACGCTGAGGCTCGGATGCCCCCCTGGGTGCTGGGAGCGCTCCTCCAGCCGCGACAGCGGGTCCTGCGCATGGCATGAGCTCCTGGCGCCGTGGCGTGGCATCACTGCACGGCAACGTCCCCAAGAAGGGTTGGGTGCATCCCGCTCTCCGGTCAAACATGTAAGGGCCTGGCGTGGCCGGGCAGCCTCGGGGATGCGGCTCTGCCACGCGCAGCGTTGGGCCGTGCCTACCTGCCCGGCTGCACGCAGGCAGCACGGCACGTCACCGCGGCCTTCGCTCTCGGCCGCGGACTGGACGGTTCCTCTTCCTCCCCCAACACCACGGTTGGTGACGTCAACCTGGGCAAGGGTTGAGGTGTAGCTGGGTGTCCCGAGCCAAGAAACCAGAATTGGTTTGTCACGAGCTCAGCGGCCTCTGCTCTGCCCCACCTGCCCCACGCCGCTCTGCTGCGCGTGTTTACGGCGCAAAACGCCTTCACCTTTGTCCTGCAAGCTGCACGCAGCCGGCACTGGAGCCCGGCACGCATCCCGTCCCACCGTCACCCGGGGAGGTCCCCAGGTAGCATGGACGTGACCACGCACAGGTGCTCATGCACCCACCCTGTGGGTCACCTCATCCCTACCAAAGCTCCATCCCACCATGGACCCAGCGTGGAGAGGCGCTTTCCAGCCCTGGTTTGTCCCTCAGGTTGTCCTTCCTCCCCGGGTCCATCCCTTTTGCCCTTCAGCGGTGATGTTGAGGCCCAATCAGGTCCCTACAGCCTCGTCCCCATGAGCTGGTGGCGCTGCCACAGGGCTGAGGACCACGGCAGAGGTGATGAAGAGCGCTGGGTTCCACATCCCAGTTCCATTGAGGGGTTCGCACGTGGTGCTCCAGGTACCACATCCCATGGGATGGATCCTCAGGGTTTGCCCCAACCCTGTTGGGGGACTGAACGGGACAATCTTGGGCTTTACCATTGACTGCCCAACCTCCATGGCTGCTCCCTGCCTCAGTTTCCCCAAGCACTGCTTGTCTCTACCGTGACGGGGACAACAGTGGGGCAGTGTGAAGACCTCGGCTGTGGCGCTGAGGTCCGTGCTTCGTGCTCGCCACGCTCCAGCTCTGACCACACGGAGATTCCGGGGAGGTTCTCCCTTCTCCAAGCCGTGGGAGCACTTGCCTCGCGCAGCCCTTATGGGACAGTGGTGACGGCACGTGTGGCTGCATCGAGGGAGGATAAGAGCGAAGACACAGGTTCCCCTCGCCCAGGGTGGCGAGAGAGTGTGGGATGCGGCGAGGTCTGGGATGCGGCGAGGATGCAGGGTTCCCCGTGCCCAGGGTAGCCAGAAAGTCTGGGATGTGGTGAGGTCTGGGATGCGGCAAGGTCTGGGATGCAGCGAGGTCTGGGATGCAGCGAGGTCTGGGATGCGGCGAGGATGCAGGGTTCCCCTCGCCCAGGGTAGCGAGAGAGTGTGGCATGCAGCGAGGATGCAGGTGGGATGTGGGGCACTCAGCCCCACACCTTCAACTCCATGGGAGATGCTGGAACCTTCAGCCGCTCTCCGGTTACCACGGCGGTGCCGGCGCTTGCCCGAGCCCCTCTGCAGCCGTGCCAGGGGGAGCGTTCCTCGCACGGCTGCAGCGGCGGACATGCAACATTACCCACAATCAATGGATCATTATGTAATAAACAAGAGGAAAGTTGTTTTGCAAATGCGACTGAGTTATCGCTTCGCAACACGGGCGGGCGAAGCATCGCTCGCGTCCGGCCTTAACGAGGATGGATGGGTGCTGGGGGCAGGCGGGAGCTGCCACGCGTCTCGCCACGCAGCCCGCAGCGCGCCCGCAGCCCCCGCCCGGAGATTGGGGCACGGGGAGGGGGGGATTATGTGCTATAGAGCAAAGAGAGTGGGGGGAGAGCGGGGTGGGGGGCGCATGTGGGGTGGGGGGTGTGTGCAGGTTGGAGGATGCATGCAGACTACAGGACACGTGGGGTGGGAGTTGTGCAGGATGCAGGTTGCATGCAGGCTGTGGGGTACATGTGGGGTGGGAGATGTGCAGGATGCAGGTTGCATGCGGGCTGTGGGGTACATGTGGGGTGGGAGATGTGCAGGGTGCAGGTTGCATGCAGGCTGTGGGGTACATGTGGGGTGGGAGATGTGTAGGGTGCAGGCTGCATGCGGGCTGTGGGGCACATGTGGGGTGGGAGATGTGTAGGGTGCAGGCTGCATGCAGGCTTTGGGGCACATGTGGGGTGGGAGATGTGCAGGGTGCAGGTTGCATGCAGGCTGTGGGGTACATGTGGGGTGGGAGATGTGTAGGGTGCAGGATGCATGCGGGCTGTGGGGTACGTGTGGGGTGGGAGATGTGCAGGGTGCAGGCTGCATGCAGGCTTTGGGGCACATGTGGGGTGGGAGATGTGTAGGGTGCAGGATGCATGCGGGCTGTGGGGCATGTGGGGTGGGAGATGTGCAGGGTGCAGGCTGCATGCAGGCTGTGGGGTACATGTGGGGTGGGAGATATGCAGGATGCAAGCTGCGCAGACTGCGGGACATATGTGAGGTGGGAGATGTGCAGGATGCAGGCTGCATGCAGGCTTTGGGGCACGTGTGGGGTGGGAGATGTGCAGGATGCAGGCTGCATGCAGGCTTTGGGGCACGTGTGGGGTGAGAGACGTGCAGGATGCAGGTTGCATGGAGGCTGCGGGACATGTGGGGTGGGAGATGTACAGGATGCAGGTTGCATGCAGGCTTTGGGGCACGTGTGTGGTGGGAGACATGCAGGATGCAGGTTGCATGGAGGCTGCAGGACACGTGTGGGGTGGGGAACATATATGGGGCGGTGGATGCATGCAGGGCGTGGGACACTTGGGGTGAGGGACGTGCGCAGTGCGCAGGAGATGCATGGGGGGGGACACGTGGGGTGCAGGATGCGTGCAGGTTGGGGGACGCGTAGGGGGTGGAGGATCTGGTGAGGGATGGAGTGGGGACAACCCTGCAGGGTCACACCCCCACAGCCCAGGGAGGGGGTACCCCCAAAGCTGGGGGTCATGGTTGAGGGGGTACCCCCAAACCTGGGGGTCATGGTTGAGGGGGGATCCCTACAGCCTCGGGAGTGATGGAGTGGCAACAACCCTGCAGGGTCACACCCCCACAGCCCAGGGAGGGGGTACCCCTAAACCTGGGGGTCATAGTTGAGGGGGGATCCCTACAGCCTCGTGAGTGATGGAGTGGCGACAACCCTGCAGGGTCACACCCCCACAGCCCAGGGAGGGGGTACCCCCAAACCTGGGGGTCATGGTTGAAGGGGGATCCCTACAGCCTGGGGGGTGGTGTCTGGGGGTACCCCCAAACCTGGGGGTCATGGTTGAAGGGGGATCCCTACAGCCTGGGGGGTGGTGTCTGGGGGTACCCCCAAACCTGGGGGTCATGGTTGAAGGGGGATCCCTACGGCCTGGGGGGTGGTGTCTGGGGGTACCCCCAAACCTGAGGGTGGTGTCTTGGGGTACCCCTAAACCTGGGGGTCACAGTCATCACTGCCGGTACCGATCAGTGTGGTGGGGGTACCCCCTCCCTGGGCTGTGGGTGTGGGGTGCTGCCCCCCCCCCCACACACACACAGGTGATATCTCGGGTGTCGGTGTCTCCCCCGGTCCCGGTTGGTGCGGTGAGTCCCGGCTGTCGGTGCCGGTACCGGTATCAGTACCGGTCAGAGTGATGGGAAAGGAACGAGCGTCAGTGCCGGTACCGGTACCGGTCGGTGAGGAGCATCCCGGGTGTCGGTGCCGGTGCCGGTACCGGTCTGTATGGTGGGGGAGGCACTGGTGTCAGTGCCTCCCCCGGTCCCGGTGGGTGCGGGAGGGTCCCGGTGGGTGAGGTGGATCCCGGTGCCTCCCCCGGTCCCGGTGGGTGTGAGAGGGTCCCGGGTCCCGGTGCCTCCCCCGTTCCCGGTGGGTCCGAGAGGGTCCCGGTGCTTCCCCCGTTCCCGGTGGGTGCGGTGGGTCCCGGTGCTTCCCCCGTTCCCGGTGGGTGCGGGAGGGTCCCGGGTGGGTGTCAGTGCCTCCCCCGGTCCCGGTGGGTGCGGGAGGGTCCCGGTGCTTCCCCCGTTCCCGGTGGGTCCGAGAGGGTCCCGGTGCTTCCCCCGGTCCCGGTGGGTGCGGTGGGTCCCGGGTGGGTGTCGGTTCCTCCCCCGTTCCCGGTGGGTCCGGGAGGGTCCCGGGTCCCGGTACGTGATGCCACCCCCCATCCCCCGCCCCGTCCCGTGTTGTTGTTGTGTCTCGGCCCCGGTGCGCGGGGCGGGGCGGCGGCGGGGCCGTTCTTAAGGGCGGGGAGCGGTGCCGCCCGGTGGAGCTGCGCCCCGCGGAGCGGATGGAGCGGCTCGGGGTGTCCCTGGCCCTGTTGGGGCTCGCGTGCTGCTGGGGGGCGGGGGCCGAACGCCACACCGTCTTCTGGAACAGCTCCAACCCCCGGTAAGTACCGGCACCGGGACCCGAGGGCGCGCACGGTGCCGTTCCCGGTCGGGACTGAGCGCTCCCGGCGCCCTTTGTCCCGGGACAGAGCCTCCGTGGGGCTCGGAGAGGGGGAGGGGAGGGCGAGCACGGGGGGAGGGGGGATGTGGGGCTGAGCCCCGGGCCGGGGGGGGGTCCCGGTGCGCGGTCCAGGTGCGAAACCGGAGAAGGGGGACGGGACTGAGCCCGGTGAACGGCGAGGCCCCGGTGCTGAGCTCCGGTGTGCGGGGCGGCCCCGAGGGCTCATTGACCCCCGGCGGTGGGGGCTGAGCCCGGGGTACGGGGCGACGGCGTCGGTTTTTAACCACGGAGGGACGGTCCCGGTGCTGAGCCCCGGGGGGGGGGTGGGGGGAGGGGGAAGGTATCCCGGTGTTTGACCCCAGCAGTCCCGGTGCTGAGTTTCCTGGCGGGACGGTCGCGGTGCTGAGCCCCGGAGCTGAGCTCGGTGCACGGTTCGATCCCGGTGCTGAGCCCCGGAGCTGAGCTCGGTGCACGGTTCGATCCCGGTGCTGAGCCCCGGTGCTGAGCCCGGGGCACGATTCGATCCCGGTGCTGAGCTCGGTGCACGGTTCGGTCCCGGTGCTGAGCTCGGTGCACGGTTCGGTCCCGGTGCTGAGCCCAGACCTGAGCCCGGTGCTCGGTTCGGTCCCGGTGCTAAGCTCGGGGCTCGGTTCGGTCCCGGTGCTGAGCTCGGTGCACGGTTCGGTCCCGGTGCTGAGCTCGGTGCTCCGTTCGGTCACGGTGCTGAGCCCCGGAGCTGAGCTCGGTGCTCGGTTCGGTCCCGGTGCTGAGCCCAGACCTGAGCTCGGTGCTCGGTTCGGTCCCGGTGCTGAGCCCCGGAGCTGAGCCCGGTGCTCGGCTCGGTCCCGGTGCTGAGCCCGGTGCTCGGCTCGGTCCCGGTGCTGAGCCCCGGAGCTGAGCTCGGTGCTCGGTTCGGTCCCGGTGCTGAGCTCGGTGCTCGGTTCGGTCCCGGTGCTGAGCCCCGGTGCTGAGCTCGGGGCTCGGTTCGGTCCCGGTGCTGAGCTCGGGGCTCGGTTCGGTCCCGGTGCTGAGCCCAGACCTGAGCTCGGTGCTCGGTTCGGTCCCGGTGCTGAGCTCCGGTGCTGAGCCCGGGGCTCGGTTCGGTCCCGGTGCTGAGCTCCGGTGCTGAGCCCGGTGCTCGGTTCGGTCCCGGTGCTGAGCCCCGGCACGGTGGTCCCGATGTTTAACCCCAGCGGTGCCGGTGCTGAGCCCCGGGCCGGTCCAGGTGCGGGTTTGATGGGGGGGTGGAATGCACGGGGGGGGGGGAGGGGAGGGGACGGGACAGGACCACCGGGGCGGGGGGGGGGGGGAGAGCCTTTCCGTTCCCAGAGCCGAACGGGGCCTCTTCCTTCCCCGCGGGGGGGGCGCGGCGGCAGCCCCGGCGCCGGGACGCGGGGGAGCGGTGTTGACAAACACAGCGTTGGCTCCGCTCCCGCCGCCCGGGCAGGATGTGCGGGGGGGGTGGGGGGGGCTGTGACCGGGACAGGCGGCCCCCCGGGCCCCCCCGGCACCGCCACAGCCTGGGGGGTGACCCCCATCCCCGGCACCACAGCCCCAACCTGTAGGGGTCCCCCCCACTTGGGACACAATGCCCAGGTTTTGGGGTACCCCACATATAGACACCCCCCACACAGGCTGTAGGGGTCCCCCTCTTGAGACACCACCCCCAGGTTTTGGGGTACCCCACATACAGACACCAGCCCCCCCCCCCCAGCCTGTAGGGGTCCCCCCTTGGGACACAATGCCCAGGTTTTGGGGTACCCCACATATAGACACCCCCCCCCCCCACTCCCAGGCTGTACTGATGCCCTCCCAGACCGTGACTCTGAGATTTTTGGGGTGTCCCTATACCCATGATCACCCCCCCAACTGTAGCAGGGGCCCCCCCACTAGGAGTCAGCCCCCCAAGGCTCTAGGGGTCCCCTCCAAACATGACCCCCAGGCTTTAGAGGTCTCCTGGTACCCAGACACCCCCCCCAGGCTGTAGGGGTCCCCCTCTTGGACCGTGACCCCCCCGCCCCCCCAAACTGGAGGAGTGTACCCCTGAGCTGTAGGGGTGCCCCCCTCCACTGGGCACCAGAACCCCCAGGCTGTGAGGGTCCCCCTAGGACATAACCCCCAGCTTTCGGGGTAGCCCCAGACACCAGCCCCCCCCAAGGTTCTACGGGTCCCCCCAACCATGACCCCCAGGTTTAGGGGTGCCCCCATACCCAGAAAGCACCCCCAAGGCTGTGGGGGGGGTCTCCCCTCCCCATGTGATGATCTCCAGGTTAAGGGGTGCTTCTCCCTGCCAGGACCCCCAGGTTGTAGGGATCCCCGCTGGGCCATGACGCCCAGTTTAGGGGTGCCCCCACACTCAGACAATAGCTCCCCAGGTTTAGGGGTGCCCCCACGCTCAGACACCAGCTCCCCAGGTTTAGGGGTGCCCCCACACTCAGACACCAGCTCCCCAGGTTTAGGGGTGCCCCCACACTCAGACACCAGCTCCTCAGGTTTAGGGGTGCCCCCACGCTCAGACACCAGCTCCCCAGGTTTAGGGGTGCCCCCACGCTCAGACACCAGCTCCCCAGGTTTAGGGGTGCCCCCACACTCAGACACCAGCTCCCCAGGTTTAGGGGTGCCCCCACACTCAGACACCAGCTCCTCAGGTTTAGGGGTGCCCCCACGCTCAGACACCAGCTCCCCAGGTTTAGGGGTGCCCCCACGCTCAGACACCAGCTCCCCAGGTTTAGGGGTGCCCCCACACTCGGACACCAGCTCCTCAGGTTTGGGGGTGTCCCCCCTGGCTGTAGGGCAGGGGGTTGGGAGCAGGAGGTCCCATCCCAGCTGGTGAGGAGAGGGGACCCCAGTGAGGCCCCCCCACTTTCTGCCAGTCCGTCTGTCTGTCCGTCCCCCCCGGGGGAGGTGTGGGGAGCAGCAGGCGTTGCAGCCCCACGGGCGAGAGCTCCTGACGCCTTCTGACTTGGGACAGGATGGGTGGATGCATCCCAGAGGGTTCCCTCCCTGCTCCCAAGCTCCCATCACCACGAGGGAGCCCTGGAAAGAGGGGTGCACTCCCCAGCCATGGCGTAGGGGTTGATTTTGGGGGGGCTTTTCCACCCCGAAGCCAGCCTGGGTGCTGTGGGACTCTGCCAAGGGAAAGGTGGACCCATGGTTGCCCCCATCTCCATCTCCAAGGAGATGCTGTGGGTGGGAGACAGCTCTTCCTTGGTGTCATTAACCAGCGTGGGGGTTTTGGGGTGCAGGGAAAGGGGGTCCTTCCGAAGCCTCTCCCTCCCCGAGCTGATCCCTTCTTCCCTCCTTCTTCTTCAGGTTCCTCCAGAACGATTACACGGTGGAGCTGCGCCTCAACGATTACTTGGACATCATCTGCCCACACTATGAGGAGGGGAGCGCGGACCCCCGCGCCATGGAGCGTTACACCCTCTACCTGGTGGAGCTCGAGGACTATCGGAGCTGTAAACCCAGCTCCAAGGAGCAGATCCGCTGGGAATGCAACAAACCCAGCGCCCTACACGGCCCCGAGAGGTTCTCCGAGAAGTTCCAGCGCTTCACCCCCTTCTCCTTGGGCAAAGAGTTCAAGGAAGGGCACAGCTACTACTACATCTGTGAGTGCTTTGGGGGGTCCCCTGCTGTCGGATTGGGGGTTCCCTGTGGGGGGGTGGCTGGGAGGTCCCTGATGTGGGGCTGGGGGTCCTACTGGGCTTCTCCCACCCCCTAAGTCGCAAAGAAGGGCACAGCTGCTATTAAATCTATGGGGCTGGGGGTCCTGATGTGGAACTGGGGGTCCTACTGGGCTTCCCCCACCCCCTAAGTCACAAGGAAGAGCACAGCTGCTATTAAATCTATGGGGCTGGGGGTCCTGATGTGGAACTGGGGGTCCTACTGGGCTTCTCCCACCCCCTAAGTCGCAAAGAAGGGCACAGCTGCTATTAAATCTATGGGGCTGGGGGTCCTGATGTGGAACTGGGGGTCCTACTGGGCTTCTCCCACCCCCTAAGTCACAAGGAAGAGCACAGCTGCTATTAAATCTATGGGGCTGGGGGTCCCTGATGTGGGGCTGGGGGCCCTGCTGTGGAACTGGGGGTCCTGCTGGGCTTCTCCCACCCCCTGAGTCACAAGGAAGAGCACAGCTGCTATTAAATCTATGGGGCTGGGGGTCCTGATGTGGAACTGGGGGTCCTGCTGGGCTTCTCCCACCCCCTAAGTCACAAAGAAGGGCACAGCTGCTATTAAATCTATGGGGCTGGGGGTCCCTGATGTGGGGCTGGGGGCCCTGATGTGGAACTGGGGATCCTTCTGGGCTTCTCCCACCCCCTAAGTCACAAGGAAGAGCACAGCTGCTATTAAATCTATGGGGCTGGGGGTCCCTGATGTGGAACTGGGGGCCCTGATGTGGGGCTGGGGGTCCTACTGGGCTTCTCCCACCCCCTAAGTCACAAGGAAGAGCACAGCTGCTATTAAATCTATGGGGCTGGGGGTCCCTGCTGTGGGACTGGGGGTCCTGCGGTGGAACTGGGGGTCCTTCTGGGCTTCTCCCACCCCCTAAGTCACAAAGAAGGGCACAGCTGCTATTAAATCTATGGGGCTGGGGGTCCCTGCTGTGGGGCTGGGGGTCCCTGCTGTGGGGCTGGGGGTCCCTGATGTGGAACTGGGGGTCCTTCTGGGCTTCTCCCACCCCCTAAGTCACAAAGAAGGGCACAGCTGCTATTAAATCTATGGGGCTGGGGGTCCCTGATGTGGGTCTGGGGGTCCTGCTGTGGGTCTGGGGGTCCCTGCAATGGGTCTGGGGGTCCCTGCCGGGCTCCCCCCACCCCATAACCTGCATCCTTCCTTGCAGCTCAGCCCATCCACCACCACGGTGAAGCGTGCCTGAAGCTGAAGGTGACGGTGACGGGCAAAGGCAGTGAGTATCGCCCGGAGCTCCCGCGGTGACGGGGACTGATCCGCACCCTTAGAACCGTACAGGATGAACCTTAGAACCATCACGGATGGCCCCATCGCTCCGTGTCCCGTTCCACCTCGAATTCCTCGCCTTGCCGCCATCAGTAGAATATTCTGGGTTATTCCCAAGAAACAAGAACGGGAGAGCTTTCTTCTGGGCGCGATGGCGTTGGGGTGTTCTTGGTGCAAGAAAACCAGAGGAAGAGGGGGTGGGGTCACCCCCACCCACCTATTTTTGGGGGGGATAGCGTAGAATCACCAGGTTGGAAGGGACCCACTGGGCCGTTGAGTCCAACCAATTGGTCAATGGTCTGAAAACCAAACCCATCGTAGCGATGAAGGGAGATCTCGCCCACCCTGGGGGGGACCCCAATTGCTCCGGATCCTCGATAAAAAGGGGCCCTGGCAACGGTGGCGGTGGTGATGATGGTAAAGAAGCAGTCACCGATGGCTCTGTCTTAATTACTCCTCTGTCGCAGTAAAGATCAGACCCAGTGCCTTTAGAGCTCTTGAGGTTGGCGCCTCCATCGCTGCCCATCGTGTGGTTTCTTTCTTGATGGAAAAAAACTTGAGTAAAACTTGATTTCGTGGAGCATTGGAGAGTTTGGGCTTTTGTGCTCGGTGGGTTTTATGCTAAAAGCCCTTGAGTAAACCTGGATTTTACAGAGTATTCCAGAATTTGGGCTTTTTATGATGATTTTTGGCTAAAACCTCCTGAATATTTGAGAATTTGGGCTTTTTATGGTGATATTTTGGCTAAAACCTCCTGAATATCTGAGAATTTGGGCTTTTTATGATGATTTTTTGGCTAAAACCTCCTGAATATCTCAGAATTTGGGCTTTTTATGGTGATTTTTGGCTAAACCCTCCTGAATATCTGAGAATTTGGGCTTTTTACAATGATATTTTGGCTAAAACCTCCTGAATATCTCAGAATTTGGGCTTTTTATGATGATTTTTGGCTAAACCCTCCTGAATATCTGAGAATTCGTGCTTTCTATGATGATTTCTTGGCTAAAACCTCCTGAATATCTCAGAATTTGGGCATTTTATGATGATTTTTGGCTAAACCCTACTGAATATCTGAGAATTCGTGCTTTCTATGATGATTTCTTGGCTAAAACCTCCTGAATATCTCAGAATTTGGGCTTCTTATGATGATTTTTGGCTAAACCCTACTGAATATCTGAGAATTTGTGCTTTTTATGGTGATTTTTTGGCTAAAACCTCCTGAATATCTCAGAATTTGGGCTTTGTATGATGATATTTTGGCTAAAACCTCCTGAATATCTCAGAATTTGGGCTTTCTATGATGATTTTTGGCTAAACCCTCCTGAATATCTCAGAATTTGGGCTTTCTATGATGATTTCTTGGCTAAAACCTCCTGAATATCTCAGAATTTGGGCTTTCTATGATGATTTTTGGCTAAAACCTCCTGAATATCTGAGAATTTGGGCTTTCTATGATGATTTTTTGGCTAAAACCTCCTGAATATCTGAGAATTTGGGCTTTCTATGATGATTTTTTGGCTAAAACCTCCTGAATATCTGAGAATTTGTGCTTTTTATGATGATATTTTGGCTAAAACCTCCTGAATATCTCAGAATTTGGGCTTTCTATGATGATTTTTGGCTAAAACCTCCTGAATATCTCAGAATTTGGGCTTCTTATGATGATTTTTGGCTAAAACCTCCTGAATATCTGAGAATTTGGGCTTTTTATGATGATTTTTGGCTGAAACCTCCTGAATAGTTGAGAATTTAGGCTTTGTATGATGATTTTTTGGCTAAACCCTCCTGAATATCTGAGAATTTGCGCTTTCTATGATGATTTTTCGGCTAAAACCTCCTGAATATCTCAGAATTTGGGCTTTTTATGATGATTTTTGGCTAAACCCTCCTGAATATCTGAGAATTTGGGCTTTTTATGGTGATATTTTGGCTAAAACCTCCTGAATATCTCAGCATTTGGGCTTTTTATGATGATTTCTTGGCTAAAACCTCCTGAATATCTGAGAATTTGGGGTTTTTTTGCCCTCTTTGTGGTACAACACCCCATATACCCCCCCTTTCTGTGCCCAGCTTGGCCTTTCCGGAGCTGAGTCACGGCCAAGCGTGTGGCCCTTTGCCAGTCCCGGGGTGTGGGTGCGTTTGGCTCAGCTGGGAGAGGTGCTGGTGGCTTCCAGGGGGGCCCAATCCTGGGTGAAACTTGGCTGCAAGGGGGGGGGGTCAGGGTGCTGCCCCTCCCTCCCTGCCTGACCCTGTGTTTGCTTTGCAGCTCAAGCACCGCCTGTCCCTGCAGCCACCCAGAAAGGGAGGATCCAGGCAGGTAGGTTGGTTGGTGGCTGCAGGTGTGCCCAGATGTGTCTGGGGAGCTGTGGGGCTGGAGGAGAGTGGGGCTGAGCCCGGATTGCATCCCTTGGGGGGCTGTGGGGCTGGAGGAGAGGGGGGCTGAGCCCGGATTGCATCCCTTGGGGGGCTGTGGGGCTGGAGGAGAGGGGGGCTGAGCCCAGATTGCATCCCTTGAGGGGCTGTGGGGCTGGAGGAGAGTGGGGCTGAGCCCAGATTGCATCCCTTGGGGGGCTGTGGGGCTGGAGGAGAGTGGGGCTGAGCCCAGATTGCATCCCTTGAGGGGCTGTGGGGCTGGAGGAGAGTGGGGCTGAGCCCAGATTGCATCCCTTGAGGGGCTGTGGGGCTGGAGGAGAGTGGGGCTGAGCCCAGATTGCATCCCTTGGGGGGCTGTGGGGCTGGAGGAGAGTGGGGCTGAGCCCAGATTGCATTCCTTGGGGAGCTGTGGGGCTGGAGGAGAATGGGGCTGAGCCCAGATTGCATCCCTTGGGGGGCTGTGGGGCTGGAGGAGAATGGGGCTGAGCCCAGATTGCATTCCTTGGGGAGCTGTGGGGCTGGAGGAGAATGGGGCTGAGCCCAGATTGCATCCCTTGGGGGGCTGTGGGGCTGGAGGAGAGTGGGGCTGAGCCCGGATTGCATCCCTTGGGGGGCTGTGGGGCTGGAGGAGAGGGGGGCTGAGCCCAGATTGCATCCCTTGGGGAGCTGTGGGGCTGGAGGAGAGTGGGGCTGAGCCCAGATTGCATCCCTTGGGGGGCTGTGGGGCTGGAGGAGAGGGGGGCTGAGCCCGGATTGCATCCCTTGGGGGGCTGTGGGGCTGGAGGAGAGTGGGGCTGAGCCCAGATTGCATCCCTTGGGGGGCTGTGGGGCTGGAGGAGAATGGGGCTGAGCCCGGATTGCATCCCTTGGGGGGCTGTGGGGCTGGAGGAGAGGGGGGCTGAGCCCGGATTGCATCCCTTGGGGGGCTGTGGGGCTGGAGGAGAGTGGGGCTGAGCCCGGATTGTGCTCCTGGGGGGGCTGTGGGGCTCCTTGGGGTGCTGTGGGGCTGGAGGAGAATGGGGCTGAGCCCGGATTGCATCCCTTGGGGAGCTGTGGGGCTGGAAGAGAATGGGGCTGAGCCCAGATTGCATCCCTTGGGGGGCTGTGGGGCTGGAGGAGAGTGGGGCTGAGCCCAGATTGGACTCCTTGGGGGCAGCAAGGTGGGGGGGTAGCAAGGTGTGGGGGTGCCATGGTGGTTTTGGGGTGCAGCAGGGATGCTCACGGCTCCTCTCTCCCCACAGACGATGCGGCCGCGCACGTGCTGAGGAGTGTGGGGCAGAACTCGGCGATGAGGGGCAGCAGCCCCATCACCTTCATCAGCATCCTCCTGCCCCTCCTGGTGCCGCAGGGGCTGTGAAAACCACTCGGATGCGAACCCTAAAACATCCAGAGCTGAAAGGGACCCACAAAGATCATCGAGTCCAACTCCTCTCCCTGAATATATGGACCAAAGCTGTGGCCGCGGGCGATGGAGTGGGGATGTTCGGAACCGCCGTGGTCTTTGTGTCCTCACCGGGGTGACCTGCATACAACGGGGAGCGGAAAGGCTTTGTCGAACTGAGCAAGGAAAGGATTTGTCAGTATTACAAGAGGGCCCGAAGCGAAGCTGAGCAGCCGAAACCCTCAGTCTGCCTCAGTTTCCCCCAGCGCTTGTGGGCAAGATGTTCTCCGGGCAGGATGCTCGAGTCTGGAGCTAAAACTGAGCATCAGCCCTGGACTGGAGGGAAGTGGGGGGCTGGTACCCCCACCCCAAGAGCTGGGCTCGCCCCTTGGGTCTCTCCAGGCTCAGCTGTGATTGTCCTGCAGGTGAGGATGTGGCCAGTGGCCCCGTGGCCAGTGCTGGCCGTGGCAGCGGTCCCTTGGTGCCACCAGCTCTGGGAGCATGGACTGGAGATGCCTGAGCCAGCAGAGCTGCAGGAAACAACCCCCCTTCCCCATCCTCATCCCACTACACCTGGGGGTGACGGGACCTGCTCCCCCTTTTCCCCTCCTTCATCCCATCACACACTGGGGTGACGGGACCTGCTCCCCCTTTTCCCCTCCTTCATCCCATCATACCTGGGGGTGATGGGAGCTGCTCCCTCTTTTCCCATCCTCATCCCACCTCGCATGGAGGTGATGGGAGATGTTCCTCTTTCCCATCCTTCATCCCATCACACATGGGGGTGATGGAGCTGCTCCCCTTTCCCATCCTTCATCCCTTCCTACATGGGGGTGATGGAGCTGCTCCCCTTTCCCATCCTTCATCCCTTCCTACATGGGGGTGATGGAGCTGCTCCCCTTTCCCATCCTTCATCCCTTCCTACATGGGGGTGATGGAGCTGCTCCCCTTTCCCTTCCTTCATCCCCTCCTACGTGGAGGTGATGGGAGTTGCTCCCCTTTCCCATCCTTCATCACAACTGGGGGTGACGGAGCTGCTCCCCTTTCCCTTCCTTCATCACAACTGGGGGTGACGGGACCTGCTTCCCTCTTTCCCCATCCTTCATTCCACTGCCAAGGGGGGTGACGGGACCTGCTCCCCTTTCCCCATCCTTCATCCCATCACACATTGGGGTGATGGGAGCTGCTCCCTCTTTTCCCATCCTCATCCCACCTCACATGGAGGTGATGGGAGATGTTCCTCTTTCCCATCCTTCATCCCATCACACATGGGGGTGATGGAGCTGCTCCCCTTTCCCATCCTTCATCCCTTCCTACATGGGGGTGATGGAGCTGCTCCCCTTTCCCATCCTTCATCCCTTCCTACATGGGGGTGATGGAGCTGCTCCCCTTTCCCATCCTTCATCCCCTCCTACATGGGGGTGATGGAGCTGCTCCCCTTTCCCATCCTTCATCACAACTGGGGGTGACGGGACCTGCTCCCCCCTTTCCCCATCCTTCATTCCACTGCCAAGGGGGGGGTGACGGGACCTGCTCCCCCTTTCTCCTTCTTTATCCCTCCACACATGGGGGTGATGGAGCCGCTCCTTTGGATGCCCCCCCCCCACCCCCCCCCCCCTCGGTGCTGGGTGCCGGAGGGACACCCCAGCTGCCCCTTGGGGTGGTTTGCCCCCCCCCCCCCCCCCCCCATCTCTACAGCAGTTTTCAAACACTGGAGTTTTTGTACTGGAATAAAGAGCCAAAACCAACCTGAGCGCCTGGTTTGGGGGGGGGGGGTTGGGAAAAGGGGGGGGCTCTGCCGGGTGCCGTGGGGCCAGGCTGGCCTTGGAAGGAGGATTGGCCCATGTGGGGCATTTGTGCTGGTTAATTAATTAATTGGCTGGTGTTTACACAGGGCTTTGAAGTGGAAAAAATGCCACCGTGGGGGCTGAGGCTGTCAGGGGGGGTTTATCTGCTGAGGTGGTGACACAAAGCCCTTCGGGGAGGGGGGGGACACACACACACAGAGCCACTATCCCATGGATTTGGGGTGGGGGAGCTCTTCCAGGGGATTTTGGGGGGGGGGGGGGGCTCCTCCCTGCACTGGGATGAGATTCCAGGCTTGAGGGCAGCTGCTGTGCCATGGGATTAGGAGGATGGGGGGGGTCCTCCCAGGAGATTTGGGGGGGGGGGGTCTCCTGTCTGCACTGGGATGAGATTCCAGGCCTGGGAGGGGGGGGAGTGTGGAATTCCAGGACTGGGGGGAAGGGATGTGGGTGGGAGAGCCCCAGGGGTTGGGTAGGATGGAGACAGCCAGGCTGAGCCCCAGGATATGGGGATGTGGAATGAGAGGGATACAGGGGTGGGGGAGCACTGGGGGAGGGGGGGCTACAGGGATGGGGGACCCCCTTGGAGGTGGGGGGGTGGGGAGAATCTCAGGGAATTGGGATGACAGGGATGTGTGAACCCAAACATTTGGGATCACAGGGATGTGGGAAAGGGGGAATTTGGATTACAGGGATGTAGGACCCCACACATCTGGGAGTTGGGGGGGAACACCCCCCCCCCCCCCCAGGCATTTGGGGGGTGAGGGGTGCAAGGTCTGAGGGGGTGCAGTGTCCTGGGGGGCTGGAACCCCAGGTATTTGGGTGGTGCAGGGGCCTGGGGGGGGAAAGGGGGGGGCAGGACCCCAGATATTGGGGTCTGGGGGGTGCAGGGTCCGGGGCGGGGGGAATCCTGGGGGTGCAGGGTTCTGGGGGGTGGGGCAGTCCTGGGGGTGCAGGGACTCCTGGCACTGGGGTTGGGGGGTGCAGGGACCCCCGGCACTGAGGTTTTGGGGTGTGCAGGGACCCCCGGCATTAGGGGTTTTGAGGGTGTAGGGACTCCCGGCACTGAGGTTTTGGGGGGTGCAGGGACCCCCAGCATTAGGGGTTTGGGGGTGCAAGGACCCCCGGCGTTAGGGGTTTGGGGGTGCAGGGACCCCCAGCACTGGGATTTTGGGGGCTGCAGGGACCCCCGGCATTAGGGGTTTTGGGGGTGCAGCGACCCCCTGGAATTAGGGGTCTGAGGGGGTGCGGTGTCGGAGGGGGGGGCAGGGACCCCTGGCATTAGGAGTTTTGGGGGTGCAGGGACCCCCGGCATTAGGGGTTTGGGGGTACAGGGACCCCCGGCTCTGGGGTTTGGGGGTGCAGGGACCCCCAGCACTGGGATTTTGGGGGCTGCAGGGACCCCCGGCATTAGGGGTTTTGGGGGTGCAGCGACCCCCTGGAATTAGGGGTCGGGGGGGGTGCGGTGTCGGGGGGGGGGGGGGCAGGGACCCCTGGCATTAGGAGTTTTGGAGGTGCAGGGACCCCGGCATTAGGGATCTGGGGGGGTGCAGGGACCCCCGGCACTGGGGTTTGGGGGTGCAGGGACCCCCGGCATCAGGGGTCTGGGGGGTGCAGGGACCCCCGGAATTAGGGATCTGGGGGGGTGCAGGGACCCCTGGCTCTCGGGTTTGGGGGTGCAGGGACCCCCAGCACTGGGATTTTGGGGGTACAGGGACCCCGGCATTAGGGGTTTTGGGGGTGCAGGGACCCCTGGCTCTCGGGTTTGGGGGTGCAGGGACCCCCAGCACTGGGATTTTGGGGGCTGCAGGCACCCTCGGCATTAGGGGTTTTGGGGGTGCAGCGACCCCCGGCATCAGGGGTCTGGGGGGTGCAGGGACCCCCGGAATTAGGGGTTTGGGGGGTGCAGGGACCCCCGGCACTGGGGTTTGGGGGTGCAATGACCCCCGGCATTAGGGATCTGGGGGGGTGCAGGGACCCCCGGCATTAGGAGTTTTGGGGGTACAGGGACCCCCGGCATTAGGCAGTTTGGGGGTGCAATGACCCCCAGAATTAGGGCTCTGGGGGGGTGCAGGGACCCCCGGCATTAGGCGGTTTGGGGGTGCAATGACCCCCGGCATTAGGCGGTTTGGGGGTGCAGGGCCCAGGGGGTGCCTGGACTCCCGGCCCCGGGGCAGCCGCCCCCTCCCGGTGCCCGTGCCGGTGTCCGGTCCCTCCCCGGTAGTGCGTTCCGCCCCGCCCCCCCTCCCCGGTCGCCCCGTGGCCGCCGCTCGCCATGGCCCCGGTGCTGCTCGCCACCTCCTGCCTGGCCTGCACGCTCGCCATGTTCGGCACCGGGCTGTGAGCGGGGGGCCGGGGGGCTATTGGGGTTCAGGGGGGGCGTGGGAGGGTCTGGGGGTGCGGGGGGGGACGGGGAGGGGACATGAGAGGGGTTCGGGGGGGGCTCTTGGGGTTCAGGGGGGACGTGGGAGGGTCTGGGGGTGCATAGGGGCTCAGGGGGGGAGCAGGGGGAGGTCTGGGGGTGCAGGGGGGATGGGGGGGCATGGGAGGGTCTGGGGGTGCAAGGGGTTCATGGAAGGGTTTGGGGGTGCGGGGGGGCCAGGGAGGGGGCATGAGAGGGTCTGGGGGGGCAGGGGGGGGACGGGGAGGAGACATGAGAGGGGCTCGGGGGGCTATTGGGGTTCGGGGGGGCTGTGGGGTGTAGGGGGGACATGGGAGGGTCTGGGGGTGCAGGGGGGATGGGGGGGCATGGGAGGGTCTGGGGGTGCAAGGGGTTCATGGAAGGGTTTGGGGGTGCGGGGGGGGGCCAGGGAGGAGGCATGAGAGGGTCTAGGGGGGCAGGGGTGGGTCTGGGGGTGCAGGGGGGGGACGGGGAGGAGACATGAGAGGGGCTCGGGGGGCTATTGGGGTTCAGGGGGGTCTGTGGGGTGTAGGGGGGACATGGGAGGGTCTGGGGGTGCAGGGGGGATGGGGGGCATGGGAGGGTCTGGGGGTGCATAGGGGCTCGGGGGGGCCATGGGAGGGTCTGGGGGTGCAAGGGGTTCATGGAAGGGTTTGGGGGTGCGGGGGGGGCCAAGGAGGGGGCATGAGAGGGTCTGGGGGGGCAGGGGGGGGGACGGGGAGGAGACATGAGAGGGGCTCGGGGGGCTATTGGGATTCGGGGGGGCTGTGGGGTGTAGAGGGGACATGGGAGGGTCTGGGGGTGCATAGGGGCTCTGGAGGGAGCAGGGGGAGGTCTGGGGGTGCAGGGGGGATGGGGGGGCATGGGAGGGTCTGGGGGTGCAAGGGGTTCATGGAAGGGTTTGGGGGTGCGGGGGGGGGCCAAGGAAGGGGCATGAGAGGGTCTGGGGGGGGCAGGGGTGGGTCTGGGGGTGTAGGGCGGGACGGGGGGCCATGGGAGGGTCTGGGGGGGCAGGGGTGGGTCTAGGGGTGTAGGGGAGATGGGGGGGCATGGGACGGTCTGAGGTGTAGTGGGGGCCGGGGGGTGTTGGAGGGTCAGGGATGGGGGGCAATGGAGGGGCAATAGGGCAGTTCAGGGGGGCAGTGGGGGCCATGAAGGGTTATTGGGGGGCCTGAGGTTGCAGCGGGGGCCAAGAAGGCTTGTTGGGGTGCAGTGGGGGCCATAAGGGGGTCTCGGGGGTGCAGTGAGGGTCTGGGGGGGCAGTGGGGGAGTACAGTTGAGGGAGTGCAGTGGGAACAATGAGGGGTTCCTGGGGGGGGGGGGGGGGCAATGGGGAAGGCTGTGGGTGCAATTCACGGGGTGTAATGGGATGAGAATTGAGGGGAGCAGTGGGGCAGGACCGGGGGGTGGGGGGGGTGGGGGGGCTGGGGTTGAGGGAGCGAGAAAGCTGAAGGCTGAGGACACCAGCGACCGGGGGAGGGTCTGGGGGGGCAGGAGAAGGAATGCTCCAAGCGTGGGCGAGCATTGAGGGGTGCATTTTGGGGGGGGGGGACACCTGCTGGCTCTGACACTTGTAGCCCCCCCCCCCCCCAACCCCCCAGCACTGCACACTCCCCCGGTGGCACCAAACCCCTCCGCTCTCCCCAGATCCGATCTGCGCCAGATGTGGGCAACCAAGAGCGTGGAGAACATCCAGTTCCTGCCCTTCCTCACCACTGATGTCAAGTATGGAGGGGTTGAGCCCCGGGGGTGTCAATTTGAGGGGGGTTCCATGAGTGTAGAGTGGGCAGAAGCCCCTCCAGACCATGGTAGGACTCGTGTTTGACCTGCAGCAACCTGAGCTGGCTCGGCTACGGCTGCTTGAAGGACGATTGGACGCTCATCACCGTCAACGCCATCGGGGCAGCCCTGCAAACCCTCTACATCCTGGCGTTCCTCTACTACAGCCCTGCCAAGGTTGGGGGTGGCCTGGGGGGGGGCGATGGGGGGGGGGACCCCAGAACCTCTAGAATGTCCTGAGTTGGAAGGGAGCCCCCCCAAAGATGATGGAGTCCATCGTGTCCCTGCACAGGACACCCCAACCTTCACCCCGTGGGTCGTAGGGTGTTGGCCAAATGCTTCTGGGATGTTGTCAGGCTTGAGGCCGTGACTGTGTCCCTGGGGAGCGAGTCCAGAGGAGGCCACGGAGATGATCCAAGGGCTGGAGCACCTCCAATATGAGGTCGAGAGAGTTGGGGTTGTTCAAACTGGAGAAGAGAAGGCTCCGAGGAGACCTTAGAGCAGCTTCCATTGTGCAGAGGAGCTCCAGAAAAGCTGAGGAGGGGCTCTGGATCAGGGAGTGCAGGGAGAGGACGAGGGGGAATGGGTTTTTGACTGAATGAGGGGAAATTGAGGTGAGATCTTGGGGACAAAATGTTTTGCTGTGCGGGTGGGGAGGACCTGGAAGAGGTTGCCCAGAGCAGTGGTGGCTGCCCCATCCCTGGAGGGGTTCCAGGCCAGGTTGGATGGGGTTTGGAGCCCCTCATCCAGTGGGAGGTGTCCCTGCCCATGGCATGGGTGGGACTGGATGGGCTTTGAGGTCCTTTCCAACCCGACCCATTCCATGATTCTGTTCCAGTGCTCCAGTACCATCTGGCTGAAGAACCTTTCCCTAAAATCCAGCCTTTCCCTCCCCTGGCCCATCTTCCTGCCGTCCCCTCAGGACCCTCACGCTCACCATCCCCTCCTCTCCGCCCCAGCGCCCCGTGCTGCTGCAGACCCTGCTGCTCCTGGCCGTGCTTGCCACCGGTTACAGCTACTTCACGCTCCTCATTACCGATGCACAGACGCGCCTGGCACGCCTGGGGCTCTTCTGCAGTGTCTTCACCATCACCATGTACCTCTCACCGCTGGCCGACCTGGTGCGTGGGGCTGGGGGGGCTGCAGTGGCACCAGGGCTGCCAAACCCAGGACCAGCCTGACGTTTGCTTCCGCAGGCCAAGATTGTCCGGACTAAGTCGACGCGCTGCTTGTCCTTCCCCCTGACCGTCACCACCTTCTTGGCCTCCACCAGCTGGACACTGTACGGCCTACAGCTCCGGGACCTCTACATCATGGTGAGTTGGGCGGTTGAAGGCTGCTCTCCCATCCTATCCTGTCCTATCCCCTCCCATCCTATCCCATGCCACCCTGTGCCATCCCATCCCGTGCTGTGCCATCCCATCCTGTGCCATGCCATGCTGTCCTGTCCCATCCCATCCCATCTCCATCCCCATACACCCACATCTCCATCTCTATCTCCATCCCATCCCCATCCCATCCTATCCCCCTCCCATCTCCATCTCCATCCCATCCCTATCCTCATCCCTGTCCCATCCCCATCCCTATCCCCATCCCATCCCATCTCCATCCCAATCCCAATCCCAATCCCATCCCCATCCCCATCCCCATCCCCATCCCATCCCATCCCCATCCCCATCCCAATCCCATCCCATCCCATCTCCATCCCCATACACCCACATCTCCATCTCTATCTCCATCCCATCTCCATCCCATCCCCATCCCATCCTATCCCCCTCCCATCTCCATCTCCATCCCATCCCCATCCCTATCCCCATCCCTGTCCCATCCCCATCCCTATCCCCATCCCATCCCCATCTCATCTCCATCCCAATACCAATCCCATCCCCATCCCCATCCCCATCCCCATCCCCATCCCCATCCCATCCCATCCCATCCCATCCCATCCCATCCCATCCCATCCCCATCTCCATCCCCATCCCATCCCTTCCCATCTCCATCTCATCCCCATACCATCCCATTTCCATCCCCATCCCATCTCCACCCCCATCCCCATCCCATCTCCACCCCCATCCCCATCCCATCTCCACCCCCATCTCCATCCCATCCCCATCCCATCCTATCCCCCTCCCATCTCCATCTCCATCCCATCCCCATCCCTATCCCCATCCCTGTCCCATCCCCATCCCTATCCCCATCCCATCCCATCTCCATCCCAATACCAATACCAATCCCATCCCCATCCCCATCCCCATCCCATCCCATCCCATCCCATCCCCATCCCCATCCCCATCCCAATCCCATCCCATCCCATCTCCATCCCCATACACCCGCATCTCCATCTCTATCTCCATCCCATCTCCATCCCATCCCCATCCCATCCTATCCCCCTCCCATCTCCATCTCCATCCCATCCCCATCCCTATCCCCATCCCTGTCCCATCCCCATCCCTATCCCCATCCCATCCCCATCCCATCTCCATCCCAATACCAATCCCATCCCCATCCCCATCCCCATCCCATCCCATCCCATCCCATCCCATCCCATCCCATCCCATCCCATCCCCATCCCCATCCCAATCCCATCCCATCCCATCTCCATCCCCATACACCCGCATCTCCATCTCTATGTCCATCCCATCTCCATCCCATCCCCATCCCATCCTATCCCCCTCTCATCTCCATCTCCATCCCATCCCCATCCCTATCCCCATCCCTGTCCCATCCCCATCCCTATCCCCATCCCATCCCATCTCCATCCCAATACCAATACCAATCCCATCCCCATCCCCATCCCCATCCCATCCCATCCCATCGCATCCCATCCCATCCCATCCCATCCCCATCTCCATCCCCATCCCCATCCCATCCCACCTCCATCCCCATCTCCATCCCCATCCCATCCCTTCCCATCTCCATCCCCATCCCATCCCTTCCCATCTCCATCTCATCCCCATCCCATCCCATTTCCATCCCCACCCCATCTCCACCCCCATCTCCATCCCATCTCCATCCCCATCCCATCCCATCTCCACCCCCATATCCATCCCATCTCCATCCCATCCCATCCCATCCCATCCCCATCCCCATCCCAATCCCATCCCATCCCACCTCCATCCCCATCTCTATCCCCATCCCATCCCTTCCCATCTCCATCTCATCCCCATCCCATCCCATTTCCATCCCCACCCCATCTCCACCCCCATCTCCATCCCATCTCCATCCCATCTCCATCCCATCCCATCCCATCCCATCCCCTCCCGTCCCTCCCGGTGGCATTCAGCTAAGCGGTTGGCACCGGGCCGGTCCCCATCGGGCGTCATCTGTGTCACACAGCAGAGCCCGTGACTAGACTCGACGAGATGAGTATTGATTTTAATTAATTAGATGGTATCGGGCCAATAAATCTCCCCCGGCAACGCGGAGCTGATGGAGCGGCGGGGAGGGGGAGGGCAGCAGCACCACGAGCCGGGCAGATCCGCTTTCCCCCCAACCCCATGTCCTCCCGCAGGTCCCCAACATGCCGGGGGTCGTCACCAGCGTGGTGAGGTTCTGGCTTTTCTGGTGGTACCCATCGAGCCGGGATAAGCCCTACAGAGCCCTGCCCGCCTGAGGGACCCCACGGAAAGAGCCCACGTGCTCCGGAATGATGAAGGATCCCCCCAAACCCTCCTTTTGTCTGGCTGGACTGGCCTCAGCCGCTGAGCTGTGGTGACAACGCAGCGCTGTTGTCCCCCTTGGCCAAGGGCCGCCTGTTCCCAGCAGGACTGGGACCTCCGGAGGGCAC